>NW_027467729.1:702500-1049532 GCF_046742065.1 Oratosquilla oratoria
ACCTTCTAATATTTGTAATTATCAGTATCCTCTACAATTGCCATTATTGGTGCATATCAAAGTTATCATTAATACTACCCTCTCAACTTGTCCTTATTAGTATATTCTAAACATGTGGTTATCAGTACATTTTAGAGTTATCATTAATAGTGCTTTCTAAACATGTAATCATCTTTCATATTCTAAGCTTGTCACTATTGGTACACTTTAAATTTATCATTAATAGAATATTCTAAAATTTCATTATTAGTATATCCTAAACTTGTCATTAAAGTTATTAAAGTTATCATTAACAGTATCTTTAATCTAATCATTATTAGTATGTTCTATAATTACCATTATTAGCACTAGTTATCATTAACAGTATCTTGTAAACTTGTCATTATTAATACTAATAATGACAAGTTTACAAGATACTGTTTGATAACTAATGCTAATAATGGTAATTATAGAACATAATTCTAAACTTGTTCTAAACTTGTTCTAAACAAGACAAGTTCTAAACTTGTCATTATAAGTATATTCTTAACGTATTATTACTATACATTAAGCTTACCATTAATACACTTTCGAAACTTGTCATTATTAGTACTGTATATTATAAACTTGCTCAAAATAGTATATTCTCAACTTTCATAATATTTTCTAATATTTGTAATTATCAGTATCCTCTACAATTGCCATTATTAGTGCATATCAAAGTTATCACCTTCTAAGCTTGTCCTTATTAGTATATTCTAAGCTTGTCCTTATTAGTATATTCTAAATGTGATTACGAGTACATATTAGAGTTATCATTAATAGTACTTAACAAATTGATATTAACTATAACTTTAAGGTCTCTTAATAATGACAAATTTAGAATATACTAATAATGGCATGTATAGAAGATATGTACTAATAACCACAGGTTTAGAATATATTTACAATTAAAATTTTAGAATATACTAAGATTGTCACGTTTGGAAGATACTTTTCAAGATAAGTTTAATGTGTAGAAATAATGACAATTGTGAAATATACTGATAAGTTTAGAAGGTTCTATTAATGATAACTTTATTTTGTACATATAATGACAAGTTTAGCATATAAGTTTACAAGGTACTATTAATAATAACTTTAATATGTATTTGTAAATACAAGTTTCGAACATATTAAGTTTAGAAATTACAAATAATGACAACTTTAGAAGGTACTATATATGATAACTTTAATTGTACTAATAATCACCAGAACGTACTAATGACAAATTTAGAATGTACTATAAATGAAAACTTTAACGTCTTCTAATAATTAATGTTTGAAATATACTAATAATAACATGTTTAAAGGCACTATTAATGATAACTTTAATATATGCTAATAATCACAGGTTTACAATATTGTAATAATGACAAGTTTAGAAGGTTATTAATGTGTAGCAATAATGACATGTTTGAATTATATTGATAATGCCAAGTTTAGAAAATACTAATAATAGCAAAATTAGAAGTTGCTATTAATGATAACTATAGTACGTACTAATAATGATTAGTTTTGAATAAACTAACAATGTCATGTTTAGAAGACACTACTAATGATAACTTTAACATGTACTAATACTCACAAATTAAGAATATACCAACAATGACAAGTTTAGAATAATGATAAACTTTGGAATATATAATTATTGATAGTATTGATTAGTAGTGATAAGTATACAAGGTCCTAATAATGATAACTCTAATGTGTACTAATAATGACAAGTTTGGAATACCAAAAAATATATATGTAGGATATACTAATACTGATATGTTTCGAATCAAAGAACAATAACTTTAAAAAATATTGTTATTGATAACTTTAAGTTGTACTAATAATGGCAAGTGTAGAATATACTAATAATGACAAATTTAGAATATGCTAACAATGTCACGTTTAGAATAAACTTGTAATGGCAAGTTTAGAATACACTAATAATTACAGAGTTAGAAGGTATTATTAATGATAAATTTAATGTGTACTAATAATAGTGAGTTTAGAATGTACTAAGAATGACAAATTTAGAATAATGACATGTTTAGAATATACTAATGATAAGCTTAGACGATAATATTTATGATAACTTCACTGTGTACAAGTTTATTAATCACGACAAGTTTAGAAATTACTAATAATGACAACTTTAGAAGGTACTATATATTATAACTTAAATTTGTACTAATAATGACAAGTTTAGAACATACTAATAATGACAAAGTAAAATGTACTATAAATGAAAACTTCCATGTCGTCTAATGATTAATGTTTGGGTTATACTAATAATGACACGGTACTGGTGATGATCATTTTAATGTGTACCAATAACGACAAGCTTGGAATATATGAACATTGACATCGCTAGAAAATATTGATGATATCTTTAATGTGCACTAATAATGACATTTATAATATACTATTAATGATAACTTTAACGTGTACTAATAAAGAGAAGCTTTTAATGATAATTTAAATATGTATTAACAATAACAAGTTTATAATATACAAAAATTGACAAGTGTAGAGGGTACTATTGATAATAAATTGAATGTGTACTAAAATGACAAATTTAGAGAGATACTATTAATGATAACTTTAATGTGTAGTTACAAAAACAAGTTTATAAAGTACTATTAATGATAACTTTAATGTGTACTAATAATAACAAGTTTAAAATACAGTAATAATGACAAGTTCAGTAATTACAAATAATTACAAATTTAGAAAACACCAACAATGAGAAGTTTAAATTCTACTAAAAATGAGATTAGAGTATTAATGACTTATATGGCAAATGATAAACAAATTTAGAATAGACTAATAAAAAGTTAAGAAAACTTTAGGAGATAAGTTTAAAATATACTGATAATGACAAGTTTAATAAAATAGTACCGACGATTTTAGAAGGTGCTAATATGTGCTAATGTGGTAATAATAACGAGTTTAGAATACACTAAAATAGCATTTTTGTAATAAACAGGTAAAGATAAGTTCAGAAGGTACCTTAATGACAACTTTTAGAAGGTACTATTAATGATAAGTTTAATGTGTACTAATATAAAAAAGGTACAATATACTAATAAGGGTAAGTTTAGCAGGTACTATAACTGATAACGTTAATTTGTACTAATTACGACAAGCTTATACTGACTAGTTTAGAAGGTACTATTGATAATAACTTTAAAATTTAGAATATAGTAATAATGATAAGTTTAGAAGGTACTATTAATGATAACGTTAATATGTACTAATATAGACAAGTTTTAAATAAGGAAGTTTATAAGGTATTATTTGTACTAATAATGAAAAATAGATTATACTAACAGAGACAAGTTTAGAATATAAAAATAAGAAAAAGATTAGAAGATATTTGTAAAGATAACATTAATGTGTACTAATAATGATAATTTTAGAATATACTAATAATGAAGAATGTGAATATACAATTAATAATATCTTTATTGTGTGCTTATAATAAATATAGAATATACCAATAACGACAAATTGAAAAAGACGTTTAAAAGCTGCTATTAATGATGACTAATTTGTACTAATAATGACACGTTTAGAATACACTAATAATGAAAGGCTTATAATATATTAATAATGACAAGTTTAGAAGGGGTATTGTTAATTTTAGAGCATACTAATAATAAAAGTTTAGAATATGATAATAGTGACAAGTTTTTAACGTACTATAAATAATAACTTTAATATTGACAAGTTTAGAATATACTAATAACACAACGTAACATTTTTTCAAAAGTTTTGTTTATTGTATTTTTTTTAGAGTTTATTAATCCATTTTTCCTGCTGATGTCAAATAATTTCAATGTTACCATGGAATTGTTATGTGGTCTGCTACTAAATGTTTATCTAATTTTCTCTTTCAGATCAATGACTGAACTATTTACCTGTTAAGATGGCTACTAGAGGATGTGAAAATTCTCCTGATACATTTTGCTATGTGTGTGGTTATTATATTGGGAAAAAACAAGTACTACATAAGATCGTGAGAGGTGCTAAAGTGCGGATAGCGTACAGACTCTATTTCGGAATGCCCATGGGTGACCAGGAGAAGCCATGGCCACCTCATGTGATATGTGGAAGCTGCCGATCTACTCTAGAAGGATGGCTGAGAGGTACAGGAAGGGCAATGCCTTTTGCCATTCCTAGAATATGGAGAGAGCCGAAGAACCATCACGACGACTGCTACTTTTGTATGATTGATGTGACGAAGTACAATAAAGTGAAAGGAAGACAAGCTCTGCAGTATCCAGACATACCATCATCTAGAGTACCAGTCTCACATGATGATAGCTTACCAGTACCACAACCACCAGAAAATGCAAGTTTATTTTTATCATACTCTCTTTACTTTTAATTAACTTCAATATTAAGTACTTAATATACATTCACTTTCCTAAAGATATATGGAATACTAATGCTATTCGTCTTTGTTGAAGTTGCTATATTTAGTTATTTCTTTCTTTCCAGATGGAAGATGCAATGGAAATTTCATCTGAAGGGTCAGCAGGTAGCAGCAGCCATGAAATGGGAGACGAAGATTTCGCACCAAGAACGACTTCGGAGCCTCATTTTCCAAGTCAGAGTGAGCTAGATGACTTAATCAGAGACTTAGGTCTTACTAAGTCAGGAGCTGAGCTTCTTACATCAAGGATGAAAGAATGGAATCTACTAGGAGAAGACTGCAGGACATCTGTGTACCGGAAACGACATGAAGAATTTAAAATTTACTATGACTTTAGTGATGATATGTGTTATTGTAAGGATGTTACTGGTTTGTTTACAGCCCTGGACTCGAACATGATCCTGCAGAATGGCGACTGTTCATAGATAGCTCAACACGATGTCTCAAAGCAGTATTGCTCCACAATGGAAATAAAAACCCATCTTTGCCTCTTGCACACTCGGTACAGAAGAAAGAAAACTATCATAATGTCAAACAGCTTCTTGAAAAAATCAATTATGCTGAATTCAAATGGGATGTTTGTGGTGATTTCAAGATGCTAGCCTTTTTGCTTGGCTTACAAGGGGGATACACAAAGTATTCCTGTTTTCTTTGTTTATGGGACAGCAGGGCTGATGATGATCATTATAATAAAGTTCATTGGCCCCCAAGAGTTGAACTGCAGCCAGGAATGTTAAATGTTCTCAGACAGCCTCTAGTAGATTCGAAAAAAGTTTTATTACCCCCACTTCATATCAAGCTAGGGTTAATTACACAGTTTGTGAAGGCTTTGGATTTTGGAGGCGAAACTTTCCAAGAAATTTGTCTCATGTTTCCCAAGCTATCTGAGGCTAAGCTCAAGGGTGGTATATTTGTTGGACCCCAGGTAAACAAAATGTTGAAGTCGGAGAAACTGGAAAGAGCGATGACGAAACTTGAAAGAGAAGCTTGGTGTTCATTTCGTGATGTAGTTCGTGGATTCCTAGGAAATCACAAGGACCCTAATTATAAACAAATAGTGGCAAAGTTTATTGAGAACTTCAGGAAACTTGGTTGTCGTATGTCCTTGAAGATACATTTCTTGCATTCTCACCTAGATTTCTTCCCCGAAAACTTGGGGGCTGTCAGTGAGGAGCATGGCGAGAGATTTCATCAGGATATCGCAACTATGGAAAGAAGATATCAAGGACGATGGAATACTGCTATGATGGGAGATTACATATGGTCAAAAGTCAGAAAAGACGAAAGCATGCATTTTAGAAAATCTCGATCGTCAAAGCACTTCTAATCATGAGAAGAGTCATCAAAACACTTGCAGTGCAAAGTTGTGTTGTTTATTTTGTTCTTACTAATATTGTAGCTCTTAAATACACTTCATATTATGAAAAAAATACTAGATGTTGTATAATTATCCTTAGAATGCTAAGTAGATTGAATCAATTAACTACTGTAGAGAAAGGTTGCGTATATAACAATAAAATATAAAATCAAGAATAAATAAAGAAATATCGATGATACGTCAAGACTAATGTGATATTAGGATTCAGTGACACAAAATACATATATAAACATGAAAAAATACAAATAAACAAAACATGTGTTACATTGTGTAATTACAAGTTTAGAGGGGACTGTTAATGATAAGTTTAGAAGGTACTATTACTGACTTTAATGTGTACTAATGATAATAATGCCAGGTTTAGAGCATACTAATAAAACAAGATTAGAAGGTACTGATAATGATAAATTCAATGTGTACTAATAATGACAAGATTAGAAGATGCTATTAATGGTAAACTTTAATGTTGACTAATAATGACGAGTTATGAATATACTAATAATGACATGTACTAGTAATGATAAGTTTAGAACGTCCTATTAATGATAAATTTAATGTGAGCTAATAATGACGTGTTTAGAATATACAAAAAAGAATAACTTAAGAGTATACCAATGAAGACATGTTTAGAATATACTAATATTAACATGTTTAGAATATACCAATAATGAGAAATTTAGAAAGTACTATAAATGATAAATAATAATGACACGTTTAAAGATACTATTAATGATATATTCAATATGTACTAATAATGATAAGTTTAGAATATACTAATAATGACAAGTCTAGAATACTCCAATAATGACAGGTTTAGAAGATACTATTAATGATAATTTTAATTTTTACTATTAATGATGATTTTAGATTTTACCATGACTGACAAGTTTAGAATATCAATTGAAAAGGTACTATCAATGATAACTTTAATATGTTCTGATCATGACAAGTTTAGAATATACGATTAATGACAAATCAAGAGCATACTATTAGTTATAACTTTAATGACAAGTGTAGAATACCTAACGACAAGTTTATAAGGTACTATTAATGATAACTTTAATGTGTACTATAATAACAATTTTAGTATATACTAATGATAATTTTAATATGGGTTGATAAAGACAAGTTTCGAACATACTAATTATAATTTTTTTATGAATCTTTTGATAATAACTTTAATGTGTACCAACAAGCACAAGTTTAGAATATACTAATAATGTGCTTAGAATATACTAACGATAATAAGTTTAGAATATAGTATTAATAATGACACGTTTAGGATATACTAATAACGACAGTTTCAGAATATACTAAAATAAGTTTACAAGGTACTGCTAAGGATAATTTTTATATTTACTAATAACGATATACTAATAATGGCAAATTCATAAGGAGCTATAAAAATTTAATGTGCACAAATAATGACATGTTTAGAATATATTAATAAGGAGAAGTTTAGAAGGCACCATTAATGATAATTTGGATGTGAACTAATACTCACAAGTCTACAATATTGTAATAACGCGAATTTTAGAAAGTTAAAATGATAACATTAATGTGTAGTAATGACATGCTTGAAATATATTGATAATGCAAAGTTTAGAAAATACTAGGAATAGCAAAATTAGAAGTTGCAATTAATGATAACTGTAATGTGTACTAATAATGATAAGTTTTGAATATACTAACAATAACATGTGTACTAATACTCACAAGTTTAGAATATACAAATAATGACAAGTTTAGACAAATGACAACTTTAGAATATACTGATAGTGATAAGTTTAGGTCCTAATAATGATAACTTTAATGTGTACTAGTAATGACAAGTATAGAAGGCACTATTAAGGATTATTTTAATGTGGACTTATACTCACAAGTCTAGAATATTGTAATAACCGAAAGTTTAGAAGGTTAAAACGCTAATGTGTAGTAATGACATGTTTAAAATATGTTATTATGCAAAGTTTAGAAAATACTAGGAATAGCAAAATTAGAAGTTGCAATTAATGATAACTGTAATGTGTACTAGTAATGATAAGTTTTGAATATACTAACAATAACATGTGTACTAATACTCACAAGTTTAAAATATACAAATAATGACAAGTTTAGAAAAATTACAAATTTGGAACATACAGATAGTGATAACTTTAATGTTACTAATAATGACAAGATATATAAAGATATATGAACACATATAAAGAAGATATGTCTAGAATATACAAATAATGACAAGTTTAAAAAAGTATTGTTGATGATAAGTTTAATATGTACTAATAATTGCAAGTTTAGAATATACAAATAATGACAAGCTTAATTCTAATGTGTATTAATAATGACAAGCGTAGAATATACGAATAGTGTCATGTTTAGAATATACTAATAATGACAAGATTAGTATATGCTAATAATTTAAGGTTTTTGATATACTTGTAATGGCAAGTTTAGAATACACTAATAATGACAAGTTTAGAAGGTACTATTAATTATTTTTTAGTGTGTACTATATATTACGAGATTGGAATATACTAAACATGACGTCTAAAATAATGACACTAATGATAAGTGTACAAGTTTAGAATATATTTATAATGACAAGTTTAGATTACTTTAATTTGTACTAATTTTTAGTTTAGATAACTTTAGTACGTACTAATAATAAGATTAGACGATACTAATATTGGTAAATTTACTACAAATTAAAACTTTAATGTATTCTAATAATTAATGTTTTGAATATACTATTAATGATAACTTAAAATGTACTAATAATTGCAAATATAGGCTATACGATTAATGACAACTTTAGATTGTGCTAAATATGAAAAGTAGGTACTATATATTCTAATAATGACAGGTTTAGAAAGTACTAAGAATGACAAATTTAGAATATTCTAATAAGGACAAGTTTTGAATATGCTATTAATGAAAGTACTGTTACTGATAACTTTAATATATACTGATAATGACAACTTTAGACATTTATGTGTAATAATAATGATTTGTTTATATGCTATTAATGACTAATTTAGAAGGTTGTATTAATTAACTTATAATGACAAGTTCAAAAATTTCTATTAGTTAATTAATAATGAGAAGTTTAGAATGTACTATTAATAACTTTAATGCGTACTCATAATGACAAATTTAGAACATACAATATTTTAGAAGGTTCTTTTGATGATAACTTTAATGACAAGCTGAGAATATACTAATAATATCAAGTTTATAATGTACTACCGATGCTAAATTTAGAAGGCAGTATTAACGATAACTTTAATGTGTTAGCATATGATAAAAATGACAATTTTATAATATAATAGCAATGACAAGATTACAAGTTACGATTAATGATATTGATAATAGCAAAAATGGATTACCTAATCATTGCAATTTTTGAATACCGTAATAATGACAAGTTCAGAAGCTTCTAATAATAATAATAATAATAATGAAAAATTGAGAATTAATGTGTACTAATAATGAAAAGTTTAGTATACACTAAGGATGATAAGTTTAGAATGTGTTATACTAAAAATCACAAGTTTAGAATTTACTAGATATGACAAGTTTAGAATATACTAATAATAACAAGTTTATAGGGTATTACTAATGATAACTTTATTAGTTTTGAATGTACTAATAATGACAAGTAACTAATGTTAATGATTTTTAAATGTGTACTAATAATGAATGTACTTACTAAATGTACTCACTAAAATAAAGTTTTGAATATAATAATAATGATATGTTCTTTTAATGATAAATTTAATATGTACTATTAATGATAACTTTAATGTGTACTAATGATGACAAATTAAGAATATACTATTAATGATAACATTGGTAATGAAAAGTTTATATTATCCTAATAATACAACTAATGAGAGGTTTCGAATATACTAAAATGTCAAGCTTACAAACTATTAATGATATTTTTGACAAAAGTTAAAAAATTCTATTAAATAACTATTAACATTTAATTGTTGCATAATAAAAATTGACAAGTTTAGAAGGTTCTATTAAATAAAATTGTGTACTAATAATGACAAATTTAGTATGTACTAATAAGGACACTTTCAGAATATACAAATAATGATAATTTTGGAAGGTATTAGCCGCTATACCTTTAATGTATACTAAAAATGACAAGCTAATAATACACTAATAATGACAAGTTTAGAATATACTAATAATGACAACATGAAAATGTTCTAATAATTAAATGTTTACAAGGTAATGTTATTGATATACTGAGAATGAAAAGTCTAAATTATCCTAATAATGAAAAATTGAGTAACTTTAATGTGTACTTATAATGACTTGTATAGATGAATGACATATATAGATATATAGACATATAAAAGTTTAGATTAATGACATATATAGAAGGTACTATTAAGATAACTTTAATGTACAAGTTAGAATATACTACAGTATTAATAACAACTTTAATGTGTGCTATGTTTAGAATATACTAATGATGATGAGTTTAGTAGTCAATATTTATGATAACTTTAATAAAATGAATATACGAACGAAAATAGTAATAATGGCAAGTTTATAATATACTAATAATGACAAATTTAGAAGGAACTCTTAATGATGAATCTAATGTGTTCTAAAAATGACAAGCCATAGTTCCTTCTAAACCTGTTACTATTTACATATTATCTAAACTTATCATAAACAGGAAACTTTCATTATTAAAAACTTATCATAAACAGGAAACTTTCATTATTAAAAACTTATCATAAACAGGAAACTTTCATTATTAAAAAGTTGCCATTATTATTATATTATAAACTTTTCATTAATAATACAAATTAATGTTTTTGTTATCAGAACCTTCTAAACTTATCATTATTGGCATCTTCTAAAATTCTCATTATTATTATATTATATCATACATAGGTTCAGAAGGTATTGTTAATGAGTGCTAATAATGAGAATTTTAGAAGATACCAATAATGATAAGTTTAGAAGGTTCTGATAACAAAAACATTAATTTGTATTATCAATGAAAAGTTTATAATATAATAATAATGGCAACTTTTTAATCATGAGTTTCCTGTCTACTAATTATAAGTTTAAATAATATGTAAATAGTAACAGGTTTAGAAGAAATTATTACTGATAGCTATAAGGTATTCTAAAAATAACAAGTTTAATATAATAACATGTTTAGAATATACTAACGTTGAGAAATTTAGAAGGTACTATTAATGAAAACTTTCGTGGAAAAGTTTAGAATATGAAAAGATTAGAATATGAAAAGTTTAGAATATACTAACAATGGCAAGTACTGATTATATTAGTAATGAGAAGTTTAGAATACAGTATTGATGATAACTTTAGTGTCTACATGTTTAGAATATACTAATAATGACAAGCTTACAAGGTACCATTAAGGAAAATTTTAATGTGTCCTAATAATGACAAATTTAGAAGAAGGTACTATTAATAGTAACTTTAATATGTATTGATAATTTAGAATATACTCACAATTACAAGTTTAGAAGGTGCTATCAGATATAACTTTAATTTGAACTGATAAGGACAAGTTTAGAACATACTAATAATGACAAATTTAAACCGTTTTATGAATAGATAATACTAATAATGCCATGATTAGAAGTTACTATTAATGCTGACTTTAATTTGCACTAATAACATGTTTAGAATATAATAATAATGACAAGTTTAGACTATTTTTTTTTTGTCCCCCCTAGGGTCCAGTTACTCTCATACTAGAGAGACAACCGGAACACCGGGCCCAGCCTCTCCTACGCTGAAGAGCAGGCCGGGACACCGAATAGGGGTGAGAAGGCCATAAAGGCTCGACTCGATTTTTATTAGCATTTTAATGGATGCTCAACCATTTGGGGCTGACCCTAGCATCATAGGACCTCCCATTGAGTACCTCCATAAACATAAAAATAAATAAATTACTGCAATAACTGATATGATAAAAAACAAAGAAATACCCCCTCGCAGGGAGGGGGTTAACGGGAGATTAAAAATAGCCAACGGGCTGATAGGAGAAGAAAGATGACAGGGTAAAAGTAGTAAGAGCTATATACAAAACGGAGTGGATAGAAAAACAAGAAAGAAGGTACAGGTACCTCACGAAAGTCCAGGCCAGTAACCGCGAGGAGGTACGGGCGCCATCTACTCTCAGGTCGGATGATGTCTCCCGCCGGTGGTCCGACGCCAGGTTCTCCAAATGGAGACCCCGCCGCGGACCATACTCAAAGCGAGGAACTTCATCTTTTTTTTCCCTAGGGTCCAGTTACTATCATACTAGAGAGACAATCGGAACACCATGGGGGTGAGTGAGGCCATAAAGGCTTCAATCTATTTTCATTCGCCTTTTTTTTCGGGTGGAGGCTCAACCACACTGGGGTCGACCCGAGCGTCAACGGATCTCCCATCGAGTACCTCATAAACATATATATAAATAACGTCATCATTAATATAACATGTCATTATTAAAATACTGTAAACTTGTGATTATTAGTACACATTAAAGTTATTAAAATCTTGTCATTGTTCGGATATTCTAAACTTATTATTATTAGTATATTCTAATCTCATTATTATTATATTCTAAACTTGTCATTATTGGATTAGTACACCTTAAAGTTGTATTCATTAATACAAATTAAAGTTATTATTAATAGTACCTTGTAAACTTATATGCTAAACTTGTCATTATTTGTACAAAATAAAGTTATCATTAGTAGAACCTTCTAAACTTATCGTTATTAGTATATTCCACACTTGTCATTATTTCGAAACATTAAAGTTACCTTTAACAGTATCTTCGAAACTTGTCAATCTTAGTATATTCTAAATGTCATTGTAAGTATATTCTAAACCTGTGATTATTAGTACATATTAAAGTTATCATACCTTGCCATTATTATTATAATTTAAACTAGTATATTCTAAACACATCATTATTAGTATATTAAAAACTCGTCATTATTAATCAACTTATCATTAATAGTATATTCTAATCTCTATTATTAGTATATTCCAAATTTGCCATTATTAGTACACATTAGATTTATTATTAAGAGTACCTTCTAATCTTATCATTATTAGTATATTCTAAATTCTAAACTTGTCATTATTAGTACATATATTAGTTAACAATTATTGTAACTTCCCAACTTGTTATTGGTATATTCTAAACTTGTCTTAACTAGTATATTATAAACTTTCATTGACAGTAACTTCTAAACTTATTATTACTAATAGTACACATTAAAGTTATCATTTAATAGGATCTTTTAAACATATCACTATTGCTATATTTTAAACATGTCAATATTAGTTTCTTCTAAACTTGTCATTTTTTTTCTATTCTAAACTTTTTATTATTTGTATATTATAAACTCTTCAGTTATCATTAATAGTACTTTCTAAACTTTCATTATTAGTATATTCTAAACTTGTCATTATTACTAAACTTTAAGGTTATCATAAATAGTTCCGTATAAAATTGTCATTTTTAGTATATTCTAAACATCTCATTCTTGGTACACATTAAAGTTATCATTAATAGTACCTACCCGGCGTTTATTTGTATATCCTAAACTTAATATTAGTATACTCTAAATATGTAATTATTAGTTCACTTTGAAGATACTATCAAGAGTACCTTTAACCTGTCAAGTACACATTACTAGTACACATTAAAGTTATCATTAAAGGTACATTCTAAAATTGTCAATATTAGCTTATTCTAAACTTCTTATTATTGGTATATTCTAAACTTTTCATTTTCAGAACACATTAAAGTTATTATTAATAGCTTATAAATTTGTATTTGTATTTGTATTTGTATTTGTATTTGTATTTGTATTTGTATTTGTATTTGTATTTCTATTTCTATTTGTTTTGTAATTTTCATATGTTTGTATTTTTTATATATTTTTGTATTTTTGTATTTTGTAGTTTTTGTATTTGTTCGTATCTATTAGTATAACATTAACGTTGAAAATATTTTCCAAACTTTTCATTATAAGTACATTCTAAAATTGTCAATGATAGTACCTTCCAAGCTTCTCATTATTACTATATTCTAAACTTGTCGTTAAAGATCTAAACTTATCATTAACATATTGTCAATATTAGCTTATTCTAAACTTCTTATTATTGGTATATTCTAAACTTTTCATTTTCAGAACACATTAAAGTTATTATTAATAGCTTATAAATTTGTATTTGTATTTGTATTTGTATTTGTATTTGTATTTGTATTTGTATTTGTATTTGTATTTGTATTTGTATTTGTATTTGTATTTGTATTTCTATTTGTTTTGTAATTTTCATATGTTTGTATTTTTTATATATTTTTGTATTTTTGTATTTTGTAGGTTTTGTATTTGTTCGTATCTATTAGTATAACATTAACGTTGAAAATATTTTCCAAACTTTTCATTATAAGTACATCCTAAAATTGTCAATGATAGTACCTTCTAAGCTTCTCATTATTACTATATTCTAAACTTGTCGTTAAAGATCTAAACTTATCATTAACATATTCTATTTTTTTTTATTATTAGTACACATTAAATTTATTAGTTAGAGTGCATTCTAAACTTATCTTTATTACAAACTTGCTTATCATTAGTACAAATTAAAGTTATCCTGAACAGTACCCTTTAAACTTGTAATTATTGGTATATTCTAATCTTTCCATTATTAGTACACATACTTGTACCTTCTAAACCTCTCTTTATTAGCATATTGCAAACTTCTGGTTATTAGTACACATTAAACTTGTCAAAATTAAATGTATCATTAATATATCTTTTAAACTAATCATTATTAGTATATTACAAACTTACCGTTATTAGTATATTTTAAAAAATTCATTATTAGTACACATTAAAGTCATTGTTGGTAGTCTTTCCATAAAAATTATCATTAACTGTATCTTGCATTATAAGTATATTGTAAAATTTAATGTGTTATTAGTACAAATCAAATCATTCAATAGTAGTACATATCAAAGTTTTTTAATAGAACCTTCTAAAATTGTCATTATTAAAACATATTAAAGTTATCATAAATAATATTCTATAGTTGTCATTGTTAGTATATTATAAACTTTTCATTATTAGTACAAATCAAATCATTCAATATCAGTACATATCAAAGTTATTTAATAGAACCTTCTAAAATTGTCATTATTAAAACATATTAAAGTTATTATAAATATAATTTTCTAAAGTTTGATTATTAGTACACATTGTATATATCATTAATAGTACTATCGACAATATTCATTATTAATATTTTCTAAACTTCTGATATTAAAGTTATCATCAATAGTTCCGACTGAATATGTTATTCTTAGTATATTCTAAACTTGTTACTATTAATGCATACGAGTATTAAAGTTATTATTAAATATATATTCTAAACATGTCATTACTAGTATTTTTTTTTCACTATTAGTACTCATTAAAGTAATTATTAATACACATTAAAATTTTTACTAATAGCACCTGCTAAGCGCTAAACGTTTTTTCTAAATTTCCCATTTTATTGTAAATTAAATTTTTCATTAACATGTAAACTTGTCATATTCATTATCATTTCGCATAGATTTTATCTTTAATGGTGCTTGCTAAACTTGTTATTATTAGTATATTCTAAACTTCTCATTAATAGTATATAACTAAACTTATCACTATTATAGACATTAAAGATATCTTTAGTAGTATCTTCTAAACTTGTCATTATTCCAAGCTTGTCGTTATTAGTACAAGTTAACGTTATCAGTTATAGTACCTTCTAAACTTACCCTTATTAGTATATAGTACCTTGTTTATATTAGTACACATTAAATTTATCATTAATAGTACCTTCTAAAAGTTGTCATTAAGGTACCTTCTGAACTTATCTTTACCTGTATATTACAAAAATGCTATTTTAGTGTATTCTAAACCACATTAGCACATATTAGCACCTTCTAAAATCGTCATTATTATTATTATATTAAACTTGTCATTATCAGTATATTCTAAACTTATCTTCTAACATGCCGTTTTTATGTATTTTAATTTTTTTCAACATTAGTACACATTAATTTATTTTATTGTGATTATTAGCATCTTGACAGTATTAGTACACATTGAAGTTATCATTAATAGTAATTGCTTAACTTTTTATTAGTATATTCCAAGCTTGTCATCATTTGCCATTTGCCATATAAGTTATCATTGATAGTACCTTCTAAACATCTCATTTTTAGTATAATTTAAAATTCTCATTATTGGTGTTTTCTAAATTTGTCATTATTGGATTACATTAAAGTTTACAGTAATAGTACTTTCTGAACTTGTCATTATTACTGTATTTTGGCACCTTCTAGAATCGTCATTATTATCATTATATTAAACTTGTCATTATCAGTATATTCTAAACTTATCTTCTAAAGTTTTCTTCTAAACATGCTATTTTTATATATTCTAAAATTTTCAACATTAGTACACATTAATTTATTTTATTGTGATTATTAGCATATCATAATCTTGGCAGTATTAGTACACATTGAAGTTATCATTAATAGTAGTTTCTTAACTTTTTATTAGTATATTCTAAGCTTGTCATCATTTGCCATTTGCCATATAAGTTATCATTAATAGTACCTTCTAAACTCGCTATTATTAGTACACATCAAATTTATCATTAATAATACCTTCTAACTCTGTAAATATTAGTGTAATCTAAACTTGCAATTACAAGTATATTCTAAACCTGACATTATTAGCATATTCTAAATTTGTCATTATTAGTATATTCTACACTTGTCATTATTAGTAGTACACATTAAAGCTTGTCAATATTTGTATGTTCTAAACCCTAATTATTAGTACACATTAAAGTTATCATTAACAATATTTTCTAAAGTTGCCATTGTTCTTATATTCGAAACATATCAGTATTAGTAAATACTAAACATATTTTCTTTGGTATTCTAAACTTGTCGTTATTAATACACATTAAAGTTATAATTGTTAGGACCTTAAAAACTTATGATTATTAGTATATTCTAAACTTGGTAATACTAATATATTCCAAAGTTTATCATTATTCTATACTTATATTCTAAACCTAACATTATTAGCATATTCTAAATTTGTCATTAGTATATTTTACACTTGTCATTAGTACACATTGAAGCTTGTCAATATTTGTATGTTCTAAACCATCATTATTAGTACACATTAAAGTTATCATTAACAATACTTTTTAAAATTGTCATTGTTCGTATATTCGAAACATAGTATTAGTAAATACTAACATATCTTTTTATTATTCTAAACTTGTCCTTATTACTACACATTAAAGTTATCATTATTAGGACCTTGTAAGCTTATCATTATTAGTATATTCTAAACTTGGCAATACTACTATATTCCAAAGTTTATAATTATTCAAAACTTGCCATTATTTGTATATTCTAAAATTGTGAGTATCAGTACATGTTAGTTATCATTATTACTGGCTCCTTAACATGACATTGTTAGTTTTTTTCAAAACTAATCATCATTAGTACGTATCATAGTTATCATTAATAGCAACTTCTAATCAAGCTATTATTAGTATTTACTAAACTTTGCATTATTAATATAATTCAAACGTGTCATTATTGCTACACATGAACATTATCATTAATATAACCTTTTAAACTTTAAATTACTACAATATTGTAAACATGTGATAATTAGTACATATTAAAGTTGTCATTAATAGTGCATTTAAACTTGTCATTATTAGTATATACCAAACAATTATTAGAAGACATTAAAGTTTTTATTTATAATACTATTCTAAGTTTGTCATTATTAGTACGTTCTAAACTTGTCATTATTAGTACAAATTATACTTATCATA
The DNA here is from genome assembly GCF_046742065.1 of Oratosquilla oratoria. Lineage (NCBI taxonomy): Eukaryota > Metazoa > Arthropoda > Malacostraca > Stomatopoda > Squillidae > Oratosquilla > Oratosquilla oratoria. The sequence goes on from NW_027467729.1 coordinate 720,254, forward strand.
TATAGAACCTTCTAAAGTTGTCATTTATAGTAATTTCTAAACTTGCCATTATCAATATATTCTAAACTTTTACACATTAAAGTTATCATAAATATTATCTTCTAAGCTTATCATTAGTATAATCTGATTATGTCATTATTCTAAACTTGTGATTCTTAGTATATTCTGAGCTCGTTATTATTGGTACATACTAAATTTGTTATTAATAATACCTTCTAGATTTGTTATTATTGGTGAATTCTAAACTTGTCATTGCAAGTATATTCTAAACCTGACATTATTAGCATATTCTAAATTTGTCATGATTGGTATATTCAACACTTGTCATTATTAGTACCCATTAAAGCTTATTCTAAACCCTCATTATTAGTACACATTAGTTATCACTGACAATACTTTCTTAAGTTGTCATTGTTCGTAAATTCGAAACATCACTATTAGTATATCTTCTTTGGTATTGTAAATTTTATTAGTATACATTGAAGTTATTACTAGGACCTTGTATCCTTACTATTATTAGTATATTCTAAACTTGGTAACTGTGGTGTAGTGGTCTAGGGCACCGTACAGGTAATTTACGGATAGCCGAGTATAGCGGGTTCGAACCCTGCATGCAACTGTCATAAAAATTATCGGTTTAATGTCGCTGCCATTAGCGTATTTCTCTCATAGTTACAATGGCGATAAGCGTGAAAGGGGTTCGTCCTGGTCCTTACCCCATACAACTGGTGGGCTGGTCCTTGAGTAAAACAGGAATTCGGATCGCCGTAATAAGTGATCTTCCTTCCCTCGGGAATCAGTTTGATTCCAGGTTTCAAGGATTTTATAGCTTCTGTGGTGTAGTGGTCTAGGGCACCGTACATGTAATTTACAGATAGCCGAGTATATCGGGTTCGAACCCTGCATGCAACTGTCATAAAAATTATCGATAATATATTCCGAGTTTATAATTATCCTAAACTTGTCATTATTAGTATATTCTAAACTTTTGAGTACTAGCACATATTAAAGTTATCATTAGTAGTGTCTTCTAAACATGTCATTATCATATTCAAAACTAATTATTCAAAACTAATTATTAGTACGTATTATAGTTATCTTTAATAGCAACTTCTACTATGCTATTATTAGTATTTTCTAAACCTTGCATTACTAATATATTTCAAACGTATTATTATTACTACACATTAGCGTTATCATTAATGTAACCTTCTAAACATGTCATTATTGAAATATTGTAAACCTGTGATTATTAGTACACATTAAAGTTATAATCAATATTTTCATGATAATTTTGTAATTTTTCGGATATTCAACTTTCATTATTAGTATATTCTAAACTTATTATTATTAGTATATTCAAATATACTAAACATATCTTCTTCGGCATTCTAAACTTTATCAGTATACTGTACATTAAAGTTATCATTACTAGGACCTTGTATCCTTATCATTATTAGTATATTCTAAACTTGGTAATAATAATATATTCCGAGTTTATCATTATTCTAAACTTGTCATTATTAGTATATTTTAAACTTTTGAGTATTAGTACATATTAGTTATCATTAGTAGTGTCTTCTAAACATGTCATTGTTAGTTTATTCAAAACTAATTATTATTATAGTTTTATAGTATTATAGTTATAGTTATAGTATTATAGTTATCATTAATAGCAACATCTACTATGCTATTATTAGTATTTTCTAAACCTTGCATTATTAATATATTTCAAAAGTGTCATTATTACTACACATTAACGTTATCATTAATGTAACCTTCTAAATATTGTAAACCTGTGATTATTAGTACACATTAGTTATTCTGAATCTGTGATTATTAGTACATATTAAAGTTATCATTCGTTTTATCTTCCAATCATGCAATTATTAGTATATTCTAATTTTGTCATTATTAGGACTCATTTAAGTTAGAGTTAATACACTAACAATAGCATTTTTGTAATATACAAGTACCTTGATGACAACTTGATGACAACTTTTAGAAGGTACTATTAATGGTAACTTTAATGTGTAATAATATAAACAAAGTACTAATAAGGGTAAGTTTAGAAGGTACTATAATTGATAACGTTAACTTGTACTAATAACTACAAGCTTAGAATATACTAATAATGCCAAGTTTAGAAGGTACTATTAAGGATAACTTTAATGTTTATTAATAGTGATAAGTTTAGTATATACTATTAATGGAAGTTTAGAATATAAAAATAATGACAAGTTTGATAAGCACTATTAAAGATAAAATCTATGTGAAATGATAATGAAAAGTTTAGAATATGACAAGTTTACATGTTAATGACAAATTTAATTTATAATAAAATGAGAAATTTAGAAAAAACGTATAGCGTTTAGCAGGTACTTTTAGTAAAATCTTTAATGCGTATTAATAATTACTTTAATGAGTACTAATAGTGAAAATTTTACAAAATACTAGTAATGACATGTTTAGAATATACTTTTAATGATAACTTTATTTTGTACTAATAGTAACAAGTTTAGAATATACTAAGAATAACATGTTCAGTCGGAACTATTGATGATAACTTTAATATGAGAAGTTTAGAATATATTAATAATAAATATTGTCGATAGTACTATTAATGATATATATAATGTGTACCAATAATCAATATTTTAGAAAATGGTATTTATAATAACTTTAATATGTTTTAATAATGACAATTTTAGAAGGTTCTATTAAATATCTTTGATATGTACTAATATTGAATAATATGATTTGTAACAATGCCAACTATAGAATATCATAATGTGTATCAATAAGGACAAATTTATAATATTCTAATTATGAAAAGTTTAGAAGGTATTATTAATGATAACTTTAATGTGTACTAGTAATAAGAAGTTTAGAATAATAATGACAAATTTAGAATATGCTAGAAATGGCAATTTTGTAATATACAAATATTGTCAACTTTAGAAGGTATTATTAATAATAGCTTTAATGTGACAAGTTTACAATATACTTATAATGCAAGTACAGTTAATGATAACTTTTAATGTGTACCAATTATGAAAGTTGAAAATATACTATTATGGGTAAGTTTATAATATATTAATAATGACAAGTTTAGAAAGTACTATTAATGGTAAGTTTAATGTATAGTGATAATGATACGTTAAGAATATACTTATAATGACAAGTATAAAACATACTAATAATGAAAAGTTTACAAGATACTGTTAATGATAACTAGTAATAATAATGATAATAATAATAATTATAGAACATACTAATAATGATCAGATTAAAGATACTATTAATGATAACTTTAATGTGTACTATTAATGACAAGTTTAGAATATACTAATAATGAAATTGTAGAATATTCTATTAATGATAACTTGAAAGTGTACCATTAGTGACAAGCTTAGAATATGAAAGATAATTACATGTTTAGAAAGTACTATTAATGATAACTCTAATATGTACTCATAATCACATGTTTAGAATATACCAATAAGGACAAGTTTAGAAGGTACTATTAATGATAACTTTAATATGCAATTGTAGAGGATACTGATAATAACAAATATTAGAAAATATTATGAAAGTTGAGAATATACTATTATGGGTAAGTTAATAATATACTAATAATGACAAGTTTAGAAAATTCTATTAATGGTAAGTTTAATGTATAGTAATAATGATACGTTAAGAATATACTTATAATGACAAGTTTAGAGCATAATAATAATGACAAGTTTAAAAGATACTGTTAATGATAACAAATACTAATAATGATAATTATAGAACATACTTATAATGATCAGATTAAAGATACTATTAATGATAACTTTAATGTGTACTATTAATGACAAGTTTAGAATATACTAATAATGAAAATTTAGAATATTCTATTAATGATAACTTTTAAGTGTACCAATAGTGACAAGCTTAGAATATGAAAGATAATTTCATGTTTAGAAAGCACTATTAATGATAACTCTTAATATGTACTCATAATCACATGTTTAGTATATACTAATAAGGACAAGTTTAGAAGGTGCTATTAATGATAACTTTAATATGCACTAATAATGGCCATTGTAGAAGATACTGATAATTACATATATTAGAAGGTAAAATCAATGATAATTGTAATGTGTACTAAAAACGACAAAGATTAGAATATACGAATAATGACAACTTTGGAAGGTGCTACTAATCATGTGTATTAATACTAACAAGTTTAGAATATGATAATAATGACAAGTTTAGAATAATGACAACTTTAGAATACACTAATATTGCCATGTTTATAATATATTTAATAAGCACTAATAATGAAAAGTTTAGAACATGTCAATGAAGATATGTTAGAATATTCTAATGGTTAGATTATACGAATAGAAAGTGCTATTAATAATAACTTTAATGTGTACTAATAATGATAATTATAGAACATACTAATAATTATCAGATTAAAGATACTATTAATGATAACTTTAATGTGTACAAAATTAGAATATAGAATAAAGACAAGTTTAGAATGGTAATTTTAATGTGTTCTAATGTGTTCAAATAATAAAAAGTTAGGAAGATGCCTTTAATGATAGTTTTAACATGTACTAAAAAAAAGTTTAAAAGTTATTTCTAATAAGGCAAGTTTACAATATACTAATGATGTCAAGTTAAGAAGGTAATATTGATAATAACGTTAATGTGTACTAATAATGACAAGTATAGAATATACTAATAATGATGTTTAGAAACTACTCTTAATGTGTACTATTAATACTAGAATATACAAGTAATGACAAGTTTAGATGCTACTAATAATAACTTTAATATGTATCAATAATGACAGGTTTATAATATACTAATAAAGAAAAGTTAAGAATACGCTAATACTGACAAGTTTGGAAGGTGTTATAATTGATAAGTTTAATATGTACTAATAATGACAAGTTTAAATGTACTAACAATGACAAATTAAGAAGGTGCTTAACTATAAATTTAATAAGTCCTAATAATGAAAAATTAGAATATACTAATAATGACATGTATGGAAGATAGAACGAATGATAACATTAATATGTACTAATAATCACAGGTTTAGAATATACTTACAATGACATTTAGAATATACTAAGATTGACAAGTTCAGAAGATACTGTTAAAGGTAACTTTAATGTTTAGAAATAATGAGAAGTGTGGAATATACTAATAACGACAAGTTTAGAAGGTTCTACTAATGATAACTTTATTTTGTACAAATAATGACAAGTTTAGCATATAAGTTTACAAGGTACTATTAATAATAACTTTAATGTATATTGATAAAGACAACTATTAATGATAACTTTAATATGTATTTGTAAATACAAGTTTCGAACATATTAAGTTTAGAAATTACAAATAATGACAACTTTAGAAGGTACTATATATGATAACTTTAATTGTACTAATAATCACCAGAACGTACTAATGACAAATTTAGAATGTACTATAAATGAAAACTTTAACGTCTTCTAATAATTAATGTTTGAAATATACTAATAATAACATGTTTAAAGGCACTATTAATGATAACTTTAATATATGCTAATAATCACAGGTTTACAATATTGTAATAATGACAAGTTTAGAAGGTTATTAATGTGTAGCAATAATGACATGTTTGAATTATATTGATAATGCCAAGTTTAGAAAATACTAATAATAGCAAAATTAGAAGTTGCTATTAATGATAACTATAGTACGTACTAATAATGATTAGTTTTGAATAAACTAACAATGTCATGTTTAGAAGACACTACTAATGATAACTTTAACATGTACTAATACTCACAAATTAAGAATATACCAACAATGACAAGTTTAGAATAATGATAAACTTTGGAATATATAATTATTGATAGTATTGATTAGTAGTGATAAGTATACAAGGTCCTAATAATGATAACTCTAATGTGTACTAATAATGACAAGTTTGGAATACCAAAAAATATATATTTAGTATATACTAATACTGATATGTTTTGAATCAAAGAACAATAACTTTAAAAAATATTGTTATTTATAACTTTAAGTTGTACTAATAATGGCAAGTGTAGAATATACTAATAATGACAAATTTAGAATATGCTAACAATGTCACGTTGAGAATAAACTTGTAATGGCAAGTTTAGAATACACTAATAATTACAGAGTTAGAAGGTATTATTAATGATAAATTTAATGTGTACTAATAATAGTGAGTTTAGAATATACTAAGAATGACAAATTTAGAATAATGACATGTTTAGAATATACTAATGATAAGCTTAGACGATAATATTTATGATAACTTCACTGTGTACAAGTTTATTAATCACGACAAGTTTAGAAATTACTAATAATGACAACTTTAGAAGGTACTATATATTATAACTTAAATTTGTACTAATAATGACAAGTTTAGAACATACTAATAATGACAAAGTAAAATGTACTATAAATGAAAACTTCCATGTCGTCTAATGATTAATGTTTGGGTTATACTAATAATGACACGGTACTGGTGATGATCATTTTAATGTGTACCAATAACGACAAGCTTGGAATATATGAACATTGACATCGCTAGAAAATATTGATGATATCTTTAATGTGCACTAATAATGACATTTATAATATACTATTAATGATAACTTTAACGTGTACTAATAAAGAGAAGCTTTTAATTATAATTTAAATATGTATTAACAATAACAAGTTTATAATATACAAAAATTGACAAGTGTAGAGGGTACTATTGATAATAAATTGAATGTGTACTAAAATGACAAATTTAGAGAGATACTATTAATAATAACTTTAATGTGTAGTTACAAAAACAAGTTTATAAGGTACTATTAATGATAACTTTAATGTGTACTAATAATAACAAGTTTAAAATACAGTAATAATGACAAGTTCAGTAATTACAAATAATTACAAATTTAGAAAACACCAACAATGAGAAGTTTAAATTCTACTAAAAATGAGATTAGAGTATTAATGACTTATATGGCAAATGATAAACAAGTTTAGAATAGACTAATAAAAAGTTAAGAAAACTTTAGGAGATAAGTTTAAAATATACTGATAATGACAAGTTTAATAAAATAGTACCGACGATTTTAGAAGGTGCTAATATGTGCTAATGTGGTAATAATAACGAGTTTAGAATACACTAAAATAGCATTTTTGTAATAAACAGGTAAAGATAAGTTCAGAAGGTACCTTAATGACAACTTTTAGAAGGTACTATTAATGATAAGTTTAATGTGTACTAATATAAAAAAAGGTACAATATACTAATAAGGGTAAGTTTAGCAGGTACTATAACTGATAACGTTAATTTGTACTAATTACGACAAGCTTATACTGACTAGTTTAGAAGGTACTATTGATAATAACTTTAAAATTTAGAATATAGTAATAATGATAAGTTTAGAAGGTACTATTAATGATAACGTTAATATGTACTAATATAGACAAGTTTTAAATAAGGAAGTTTATAAGGTATTATTTGTACTAATAATGAAAAATAGATTATACTAACAGAGACAAGTTTAGAATATAAAAATAAGAAAAAGATTAGAAGATATTTGTAAAGATAACATTAATGTGTACTAATAATGATAATTTTAGAATATACTAATAATGAAGAATGTGAATATACAATTAATAATATCTTTATTGTGTGCTTATAATAAATATAGAATATACCAATAACGACAAATTGAAAAAGACGTTTAAAAGCTGCTATTAATGATGACTAATTTGTACTAATAATGACACGTTTAGAATACACTAATAATGAAAGGCTTATAATATATTAATAATGACAAGTTTAGAAGGGGTATTGTTAATTTTAGAGCATACTAATAATAAAAGTTTAGAATATGGTAATAGTGACAAGTTTTTAACGTACCATAAATAATAACTTTAATATTGACAAGTTTAGAATATACTAATAACACAACGTAACATTTTTTCAAAAGTTTTGTTTATTGTATTTTTTTAGAGTTTATTAATCCATTTGTCCTGCTGATTTCAAATATGCAATTATTTTTTCTGTATCATCGACCGATATAGAAATACATATAATTTCAATGTTACCATGGAATTGTTATGTGGTCTGCTACTAAATGTTTATCTAATTTTCTCTTTCAGATCAATGACTGAACTATTTACCTGTTAAGATGGCTACTAGAGGATGTGAAAATTCTCCTGATACATTTTGCTATGTGTGTGGTTATTATATTGGGAAAAAACAAGTACTACATAAGATCGTGAGAGGTGCTAAAGTGTGGATAGCGTACAGACTCTATTTCGGAATACCCATGGGTGACCAGGAGAAGCCATGGCCACCTCATGTGATATGTGGAAGCTGCCGATCTACTCTAGAAGGATGGCTGAGAGGTACAGGAAGGGCAATGCCTTTTGCCATTCCTAGAATATGGAGAGAGCCGAAGAACCATCACGACGACTGCTACTTTTGTATGATTGATGTGACGAAGTACAATAAAGTGAAAGGAAGACAAGCTCTGCAGTATCCAGACATACCATCATCTAGAGCACCAGTCCCACATGATGATAGCTTACCAGTACCACAACCACCAGAAAATGCAAGTTTATTTTTATCATACTCTCTTTACTTTTAATTAACTTCAATATTAAGTACTTAATATGCATTCACTTTCCTAAAGATATATGGAATACTAATGCTATTCGTCTTTGTTGAAGTTGCTATATTTAGTTATTTCTTTCTTTCCAGATGGAAGATGCAATGGAAATTTCATCTGAAGGGTCAGCAGGTAGCAGCAGCCATGAAATGGGAGACGAAGATTTCGCACCAAGAACGACTTCGGAGCCTCATTTTCCAAGTCAGAGTGAGCTAGATGACTTAATCAGAGACTTAGGTCTTACTAAGTCAGGAGCTGAGCTTCTTACATCAAGGATGAAAGAATGGAATCTACTAGGAGAAGACTGCAGGACATCTGTGTACCGGAAACGACATGAAGAATTTAAAATTTACTATGACTTTAGTGATGATATGTGTTATTGTAAGGATGTTACTGGTTTGTTTACAGCCCTGGACTCGAACATGATCCTGCAGAATGGCGACTGTTCATAGATAGCTCAACACGATGTCTCAAAGCAGTATTGCTCCACAATGGAAATAAAAACCCATCTTTGCCTCTTGCACACTCGGTACAGAAGAAAGAAAACTATCATAATGTCAAACAGCTTCTTGAAAAAATCAATTATGCTGAATTCAAATGGGATGTTTGTGGTGATTTCAAGATGCTAGCCTTTTTGCTTGGCTTACAAGGGGGATACACAAAGTATTCCTGTTTTCTTTGTTTATGGGACAGCAGGGCTGATGATGATCATTATAATAAAGTTCATTGGCCCCCAAGAGTTGAACTGCAGCCAGGAATGTTAAATGTTCTCAGACAGCCTCTAGTAGATTCGAAAAAAGTTTTATTACCCCCACTTCATATCAAGCTAGGGTTAATTACACAGTTTGTGAAGGCTTTGGATTTTGGAGGCGAAACTTTCCAAGAAATTTGTCTCATGTTTCCCAAGCTATCTGAGGCTAAGCTCAAGGGTGGTATATTTGTTGGACCCCAGGTAAACAAAATGTTGAAGTCGGAGAAACTGGAAAGAGCGATGACGAAACTTGAAAGAGAAGCTTGGTGTTCATTTCGTGATGTAGTTCGTGGATTCCTAGGAAATCACAAGGACCCTAATTATAAACAAATAGTGGCAAAGTTTATTGAGAACTTCAGGAAACTTGGTTGTCGTATGTCCTTGAAGATACATTTCTTGCATTCTCACCTAGATTTCTTCCCCGAAAACTTGGGGGCTGTCAGTGAGGAGCATGGCGAGAGATTTCATCAGGATATCGCAACTATGGAAAGAAGATATCAAGGACGATGGAATACTGCTATGATGGGAGATTACATATGGTCACAAGTCAGAAAAGACGAAAGCATGCATTCTAGAAAATCTCGATCGTCAAAGCACTTCTAATCATGAGAAGAGTCATCAAAACACTTGCAGTGCAAAGTTGTGTTGTTTATTTTGTTCTTACTAATATTGTAGCTCTTAAATACACTTCATATTGTGAAAAAAATACTAGATGTTGTATAATTATCCTTAGAATGCTAAAGCAGATTGAATCAATTAACTACTGTAGAGAAAAGTTGCGTATATAACAATAAAATATAAAATCAAGAATAAATAAAGAAATATCGATGTTACGTCAAGACTAATGTGATATTAGGATTCAGTGACACGAAATACATATATAAACATGAAAAAATACAAATAAACAAAACATGTGTTACATTGTGTAATTACAAGTTTAGAGGGGACTGTTAATGATAAGTTTAGAAGGTACTATTACTGACTTTAATGTGTACTAATGATAATAATGCCAGGTTTAGAGCATACTAATAAAACAAGATTAGAAGGTACTGATAATGATAAATTCAATGTGTACTAATAATGACAAGATTAGAAGATGCTATTAATGGTAAACTTTAATGTTGACTAATAATGACGAGTTATGAATATACTAATAATGACATGTACTAGTAATGATAAGTTTAGAACGTCCTATTAATGATAAATTTAATGTGAGCTAATAATGACGTGTTTAGAATATACAAAAAAGAATAACTTAAGAGTATACCAATGAAGACATGTTTAGAATATACTAATATTAACATGTTTAGAATATACCAATAATGAGAAATTTAGAAAGTACTATAAATGATAAATAATAATGACACGTTTAAAGATACTATTAATGATATATTCAATATGTACTAATAATGATAAGTTTAGAATATACTAATAATGACAAGTCTAGAATACTCCAATAATGACAGGTTTAGAAGATACTATTAATGATAATTTTAATTTTTACTATTAATGATGATTTTAGATTTTACCATGACTGACAAGTTTAGAATATCAATTGAAAAGGTACTATCAATGATAACTTTAATATGTTCTGATCATGACAAGTTTAGAATATACGATTAATGACAAATCAAGAGCATACTATTAGTTATAACTTTAATGACAAGTGTAGAATACCTAACGACAAGTTTATAAGGTACTATTAATGATAACTTTAATGTGTACTATAATAACAATTTTAGTATATACTAATGATAATTTTAATATGGGTTGATAAAGACAAGTTTCGAACATACTAATTATAATTTTTTTTATGAATCTTTTGATAATAACTTTAATGTGTACCAACAAGCACAAGTTTAGAATATACTAATAATGTGCTTAGAATATACTAACGATAATAAGTTTAGAATATAGTATTAATAATGACAAGTTTAGAATATACTAATTTATAATACACTAATTGTGACACGTTTAGGATATACTAATAACGACAGTTTCAGAATATACTAAAATAAGTTTACAAGGTACTGCTAAGGATAATTTTTATATTTACTAATAACGATATACTAATAATGGCAAATTCATAAGGAGCTATAAAAATTTAATGTGCACAAATAATGACATGTTTAGAATATATTAATAAGGAGAAGTTTAGAAGGCACCATTAATGATAATTTGGATGTGAACTAATACTCACAAGTCTACAATATTGTAATAACGCGAATTTTAGAAAGTTAGAATGATAACATTAATGTGTAGTAATGACATGCTTGAAATATATTGATAATGCAAAGTTTAGAAAATACTAGGAATAGCAAAATTAGAAGTTGCAATTAATGATAACTGTAATGTGTACTAATAATGATAAGTTTTGAATATACTAACAATAACATGTGTACTAATACTCACAAGTTTAGAATATACAAATAATGACAAGTTTAGACAAATGACAACTTTGGAATATACTGATAGTGATAAGTTTAGGTCCTAATAATGATAACTTTAATGTGTACTAGTAATGACAAGTATAGAAGGCACTATTAAGGATTATTTTAATGTGGACTTATACTCACAAGTCTAGAATATTGTAATAACCGAAAGTTTAGAAGGTTAAAACGCTAATGTGTAGTAATGACATGTTTAAAATATGTTATTATGCAAAGTTTAGAAAATACTAGGAATAGCAAAATTAGAAGTTGCAATTAATGATAACTGTAATGTGTACTAGTAATGATAAGTTTTGAATATACTAACAATAACATGTGTACTAATACTCACAAGTTTAAAATATACAAATAATGACAAGTTTAGAAAAATTACAAATTTTGGAACATACAGATAGTGATAACTTTAATGTTACTAATAATGACAAGATATATAAAGATATATGAACACATATAAAGAAGATATGTCTAGAATATACAAATAATGACAAGTTTAAAAAAGCATTGTTGATGATAAGTTTAATATGTACTAATAATGGTAAGTTTAGAATATACAAATAATGACAAGCTTAATTCTAATGTGTATTAATAATGACAAGCGTAGAATATACGAATAGTGTCATGTTTAGAATATACTAATAATGACAAGATTAGTATATGCTAATAATTTAAGGTTTTTGATATACTTGTAATGGCAAGTTTAGAATACACTAATAATGACAAGTTTAGAAGGTACTATTAATTATTTTTTAGTGTGTACTATATATTACGAGATTGGAATATACTAAACATGACGTCTAAAATAATGACACTAATGATAAGTGTACAAGTTTAGAATATATTTATAATGACAAGTTTAGATTACTTTAATTTGTACTAATTTTTAGTTTAGATAACTTTAGTACGTACTAATAATAAGATTAGATGATACTAATATTGGTAAATTTACTACAAATTAAAACTTTAATGTATTCTAATAATTAATGTTTTGAATATACTATTAATGATAACTTAAAATGTACTAATAATTGCAAATATAGGCTATACGATTAATGACAACTTTAGATTGTGCCAAATATGAAAAGTAGGTACTATATATTCTAATAATGACAGGTTTAGAAAGTACTAAGAATGACAAATTTAGAATATTCTAATAAGGACAAGTTTTGAATATGCTATTAATGAAAGTACTGTTACTGATAACTTTAATATATACTGATAATGACAACTTTAGACATTTATGTGTAATAATAATGATTTGTTTATATGCTATTAATGACTAATTTAGAAGGTTGTATTAATTAACTTATAATGACAAGTTCAAAAATTTCTATTAGTTAATTAATAATGAGAAGTTTAGAATGTACTATTAATAACTTTAATGCGTACTCATAATGACAAATTTAGAACATACAATATTTTAGAAGGTTCTTTTGATGATAACTTTAATGACAAGCTGAGAATATACTAATAATGTCAAGTTTATAATATACTACCGATGCTAAATTTAGAAGGCAGTATTAACGATAACTTTAATGTGTTAGCATATGATAAAAATGACAATTTTATAATATAATAGCAATGACAAGATTACAAGTTACGATTAATGATATTGATAATAGCAAAAATGGATTACCTAATCATTGCAATTTTTGAATACCGTAATAATGACAAGTTCAGAAGCTTCTAATAATAATAATAATAATAATGAAAAATTGAGAATTAATGTGTACTAATAATGAAAAGTTTAGTATACACTAAGGATGATAAGTTTAGAATGTGTTATACTAAAAATCACAAGTTTAGAATTTACTAGATATGACAAGTTTAGAATATACTAATAATAACAAGTTTATAGGGTATTACTAATGATAACTTTATTAGTTTTGAATGTACTAATAATGACAAGTAACTAATGTTAATGATTTTTAAATGTGTACTAATAATGAATGTACTTACTAAATGTACTCACTAAAATAAAGTTTTGAATATAATAATAATGATATGTTCTTTTAATGATAAATTTAATATGTACTATTAATGATAACTTTAATGTGTACTAATGATGACAAATTAAGAATATACTATTAATGATAACATTAGTAATGAAAAGTTTATATTATCCTAATAACACAACTAATGAGAGGTTTTGAATATACTAAAATGTCAAGCTTACAAACTATTAATGATATTTTTGACAAAAGTTAAAAAATTCTATTAAATAACTATTAACATTTAATTGTTGCATAATAATATTGACAAGTTTAGAAGGTTCTATTAAATAAAATTGTGTACTAATAATGACAAATTTAGTATGTACTAATAAGGACACTTTCAGAATATACAAATAATGATAATTTTGGAAGGTATTAGCCGCTATACCTTTAATGTATACTAAAAATGACAAGCTAATAATACACTAATAATGACAAGTTTAGAATATACTAATAATGACAACATGAAAATGTTCTAATAATTAAATGTTTACAAGGTAATGTTATTGATATACTGAGAATGAAAAGTCTAAATTATCCTAATAATGAAAAATTGAGTAACTTTAATGTGTACTTATAATGACTTGTATAGATGAATGACATATATAGATATATAGACATATAAAAGTTTAGATTAATGACATATATAGAAGGTACTATTAAGATAACTTTAATGTACAAGTTTAGAATATACTACAGTATTAATAACAACTTTAATGTGTGCTATGTTTAGAATATACTAATGATGATGAGTTTAGTAGTCAATATTTATGATAACTTTAATAAAATGAATATACGAACGAAAATAGTAATAATGGCAAGTTTATAATATACTAATAATGACAAATTTAGAAGGAACTATTAATGATGAATCTAATGTGTTCTAAAAATGACAAGCCATAGTTCCTTCTAAACCTGTTACTATTTACATATTATCTAAACTTATCATAAACAGGAAACTTTCATTATTAAAAACTTATCATAAACAGGAAACTTTCATTATTAAAAACTTATCATAAACAGGAAACTTTCATTATTAAAAAGTTGCCATTATTATTATATTATAAACTTTTCATTAATAATACAAATTAATGTTTTTGTTATCAGAACCTTCTAAACTTATCATTATTGGCATCTTCTAAAATTCTCATTATTATTATATTATATCATACATAGGTTCAGAAGGTATTGTTAATGAGTGCTAATAATGAGAATTTTAGAAGATACCAATAATGATAAGTTTAGAAGGTTCTGATAACAAAAACATTAATTTGTATTATCAATGAAAAGTTTATAATATAATAATAATGGCAACTTTTTAATCATGAAAGTTTCCTGTCTACTAATTATAAGTTTAGATAATATGTAAATAGTAACAGGTTTAGAAGAAATTATTACTGATAGCTATAAGGTATTCTAAAAATAACAAGTTTAATATAATAACATGTTTAGAATATACTAACGTTGAGAAATTTAGAAGGTACTATTAATGAAAACTTTCGTGGAAAAGTTTAGAATATGAAAAGTTTAGAATATGAAAAGTTTAGAATATACTAACAATGGCAAGTACTGATTATATTAGTAATGAGAAGTTTAGAATACAGTATTGATGATAACTTTAGTGTCTACATGTTTAGAATATACTAATAATGACAAGCTTACAAGGTACCATTAAGGAAAATTTTAATGTGCCCTAATAATGACAAATTTAGAAGAAGGTACTATTAATAGTAACTTTAATATGTATTGATAATTTAGAATATACACACAATTATAAGTTTAGAAGGTGCTATCAGATATAACTTTAATTTGAACTGATAAGGACATGTTTAGAACATACTAATAATGACAAATTTAAACCGTTTTATGAATAGATAATACTAATAATGCCATGATTAGAAGTTACTATTAATGCTGACTTTAATTTGCACTAATAACATGTTTAGAATATACTAATAATGACAAGTTTAGACTATTTTTTTTTTTTTGTCCCCCCTAGGGTCCAGTTACTCTCATACTAGAGAGACAACCGGAACACCGGGCCCAGCCTCTCCTACGCTGAAGAGCAGGCCGGGACACCGAATAGGGGTGAGAAGGCCAAAAAGGCTCGACTCGATTATTATTAGCATTTTAATGGATGCTCAACCATTTGGGGCTGACCCTAGCATCATAGGACCTCCCATTGAGTACCTCCGACGCCAGGTTCTCCAAAAGGAGACCCCGCCGCGGACCATACTCAAAGCGAGGAACTTCATCTTTTTTTTTTCCCTAGGGTCCAGTTACTATCATACTAGAGAGACAACCGGAACACCATGGGGGTGAGTGAGGCCATAAAGGCTTCAATCTATTTTCATTCGCCTTTTTTTTCGGGTGGAGGCTCAACCACACTGGGGTCGACCCGAGCGTCAACGGATCTCCCATCGAGTACCTCATAAACATATATATAAATAACGTCATCATTAATATAACATGTCATTATTAAAATACTGTAAACTTGTGATTATTAGTACACATTAAAGTTATTAAAATCTTGTCATTGTTCGGATATTCTAAACTTTCATTATTAGTATATTCTAAACTTATTATTATTAGTATATTCTAATCTCATTATTATTATATTCTAAACTTGTCATTATTGGATTAGTACACCTTAAAGTTGTATTCATTAATACAAATTAAAGTTATTATTAATAGTACCTTGTAAACTTATATGCTAAACTTGTCATTATTTGTACAAAATAAAGTTATCATTAGTAGAACCTTCTAAACTTATCGTTATTAGTATATTCCACACTTGTCATTATTTCGAAACATTAAAGTTACCTTTAACAGTATCTTCGAAACTTGTCAATCTTAGTATATTCTAAATGTCATTGTAAGTATATTCTAAACCTGTGATTATTAGTACATATTAAAGTTATCATACCTTGTCATTATTATTATAATTCAAACTAGTATATTCTAAACACATCATTATTAGTATATTCATAACTCGTCATTATTAATCAACTTATCATTAATAGTATATTCTAATCTTTATTATTAGTATATTCCAAATTTGCCATTATTAGTACACATTAGATTTATCATTAAGAGTACCTTCTAATCTTATCATTATTAGTATATTCTAAATTCTAAACTTGTCATTATTAGTACATATAATAGTTAACAATTATTGTAACTTCCCAACTTGTTATTGGTATATTCTAAACTTGTCTTAACTAGTATATTATAAACTTTCATTGACAGTAACTTCTAAACTTATTATTACTAATAGTACACATTAAAGTTATCATTTAATAGGATCTTTTAAACATATCACTATTGCTATATTTTAAACATGTCAATATTAGTTTCTTCTAAACTTGTCATTTTTTTCTATTCTAAGCTTTTTATTATTTGTATATTATACTCTTCAGTTATCATTAATAGTACTTTCTAAACTTTCATTATTAGTATATTCTAAACTTGTCATTATTACTAAACTTTAGGGTTATCATAAATAGTTCCGTAAACTTAATATTAGTATACTCTAAATATGTAATTATTAGTTTACTTTGAAGATACTATCAATAGTACCTTTAACCTGTCAAGTACACATTACTAGTATACATTAAAGTTATCATTAAAAGTACATTCTAAAATTGTCAATATTAGCTTATTCTAAACTTCTTATTATTGGTATATTCTAAACTTTTCATTTCAGAACACATTAAAGTTATTATTAATAGCTTATAAATTTGTATTTGCATTTGTATTTGTATTTGTATTTGTATTTGTATTTGTATTTCTATTTGTTTTGTAATTTTCATATGTTTGTATTTTTTATATATTTTTGTATTTTTGTATTTTGTAGTTTTTGTATTTGTTCGTATCTATTAGTATAACATTAACGTTGAAAATATTTTCCAAACTTTTCATTATAAGTACATCCTAAAATTGTCAATGATAGTACCTTCTAAGCTTCTCATTATTACTATATTCTAAACTTGTCGTTAAAGATCTAAACTTATCATTAACATATTCTATTTTTTTTTTATTATTAGTACACATTAAATTTATTAGTTAGAGTGCATTCTAAACTTATCTTTATTACAAACTTGCTTATCATTAGTACAAATTAAAGTTATCCTGAACAGTACCCTTTAAACTTGTAATTATTGGTATATTCTAATCTTTCCATTATTAGTACACATACTTGTACCTTCTAAACCTCTCTTTATTAGTATATTGCAAACTTCTGGTTATTAGTACACATTAAACTTGTCAAAATTAAATGCATCATTAATATATCTTTTAGACTAGTCATTATTAGTATATTACAAACTTACCGTTATTAGTATATTTAAAAAAATTCATTATTAGTACACATTAAAGTCATTGTTGGTAGTCTTTCCATAAAAATTATCATTAACTGTATCTTGCATTATAAGTATATTGTAAAATTTAATGTGTTATTAGTACAAATCAAATCATTCAATAGTAGTACATATCAAAGTTTTTTAATAGAACCTTCTAAAATTGTCATTATTAAAACATATTAAAGTTATCATAAATAATATTCTATAGTTGTCATTGTTAGTATATTATAAACTTTTCATTATTAGTACAAATCAAATCATTCAATATCAGTACATATCAAAGTTATTTAATAGAACCTTCTAAAATTGTCATTATTAAAACATATTAAAGTTATTATAAATATAATTTTCTAAAGTTTGATTATTAGTACACATTGTATATATCATTAATAGTACTATCGACAATATTCATTATTAATATTTTCTAAACTTCTGATATTAAAGTTATCATCAATAGTTCCGACTGAATATGTTATTCTTAGTATATTCTAAACTTGTTACTATTAATGCATACGAGTATTAAAGTTATTATTAAATATATATTCTAAACATGTCATTACTAGTATTTTTTTTATTTTCACTATTAGTACTCATTAAAGTAATTATTAATACACATTAAAATTTTTACTAATAGCACCTGCTAAGCGCTAAACGTTTTTTCTAAATTTCCCATTTTATTGTAAATTAAATTTTTCATTAACATGTAAACTTGTCATATTCATTAACATTTCGCATAGATTTTATCTTTAATGGTGCTTTCTAAACTTGTTATTATTAGTATATTCTAAACTTCTCATTAATAGTATATAACTAAACTTATCACTATTATAGACATTAAAGATATCTTTAGTAGTATCTTCTAAACTTGTCATTATTCCAAGCTTGTCGTTATTAGTACAAGTTAACGTTATCAGTTATAGTACCTTCTAAACTTACCCTTATTAGTATATAGTACCTTGTTTATATTAGTACACATTAAATTTATCATTAATAGTACCTTCTAAAAGTTGTCATTAAGGTACCTTCTGAACTTATCTTTACCTGTATATTACAAAAATGCTATTTTAGTGTATTCTAAACCACATTAGCACATATTAGCACCTTCTAAAATCGTCATTATTATTATTATATTAAACTTGTCATTATCAGTATATTCTAAACTTATCTTCTAACATGCCGTTTTTATGTATTTTAAATTTTTTCAACATTAGTACACATTAATTTATTTTGTTGTGATTATTAGCATCTTGACAGTATTAGTACACATTGAAGTTATCATTAATAGTAATTGCTTAACTTTTTATTAGTATATTCCAAGCTTGTCATCATTTGCCATTTGCCATATAAGTTATCATTGATAGTACCTTCTAAACATCTCATTTTTAGTATAATTTAAAATTCTCATTATTGGTGTTCTCTAAATTTGTCATTATTGGATTACATTAAAGTTTACAGTAATAGTACTTTCTGAACTTGTCATTATTACTGTATTTTGGCACCTTCTAGAATCGTCATTATTATCATTATATTAAACTTGTCATTATCAGTATATTCTAAACTTATCTTCTAAAGTTTTCTTCTAAACATGCTATTTTTATATATTCTAAAATTTTCAACATTAGTACACATTAATTTATTTTATTGTGATTATTAGCATATCATAATCTTGGCAGTATTAGTACACATTGAAGTTATCATTAATAGTAGTTTCTTAACTTTTTATTAGTATATTCTAAGCTTGTCATCATTTGCCATTTGCCATATAAGTTATCATTAATAGTACCTTCTAAACTCGCTATTCTTAGTACACATTAAATCTATCATTAATAATACCTTCTAACTCTGTAAATATTAGTGTAATCTAAACTTGCAATTACAAGTATATTCTAAACCTGACATTATTAGCATATTCTAAATTTGTCATTATTAGTATATTCTACACTTGTCATTATTAGTAGTACACATTAAAGCTTGTCAATATTTGTATGTTCTAAACCCTAATTATTAGTACACATTAAAGTTATCATTAACAATATTTTCTAAAGTTGCCATTGTTCTTATATTCGAAACATATCAGTATTAGTAAATACTAAACATATTTTCTTTGGTATTCTAAACTTGTCGTTATTAATACACATTAAAGTTATAATTGTTAGGACCTTAAAAACTTATGATTATTAGTATATTCTAAACTTGGTAATACTAATATATTCCAAAGTTTATCATTATTCTATACTTATATTCCAAACCTAACATTATTAGCATATTCTATATTTGTCATTAGTATATTTTACACTTGTCATTAGTACACATTGAAGCTTGTCAATATTTGTATGTTCTAAACCATCATTATTAGTACACATTAAAGTTATCATTAACAATACTTTTTAAAATTGTCATTGTTCGTATATTCGAAACATAGTATTAGTAAATACTAACATATCTTTTTATTATTCTAAACTTGTCCTTATTACTACACATTAAAGTTATCATTATTAGGACCTTGTAAGCTTATCATTATTAGTATATTCTAAACTTGGCAATACTACTATATTCCAAAGTTTATAATTATTCAAAACTTGCCATTATTTGTATATTCTAAAATTGTGAGTATCAGTACATGTTAGTTATCATTATTACTGGCTCCTTAACATGACATTGTTAGTTTTTTTCAAAACTAATCATCATTAGTACGTATCATAGTTATCATTAATAGCAACTTCTAATCAAGCTATTATTAGTATTTACTAAACTTTGCATTATAAATATAATTCAAACGTGTCATTATTGCTACACATTAACATTATCATTAATATAACATTTTAAACTTTAAATTACTACAATATTGTAAACATGTGATAATTAGTACATATTAAAGTTGTCATTAATAGTGCCTTTAAACTTGTCATTAATTATTAGAAGACATTAAAGTTTTTATTTATACTATTCTAAGTTTGTCATTATTAGTACGTTCTAAACTTGTTATTATTAGTACAAAATATATTTATCATATATATAACCTTCTAAAGTTGTCATTTATAGTAATTTCTAAACGTGCCATTATCAATATATTCTAAACTTTTACACATTAAAGTTATCATAAATATTATCTTCTAAGCTTATCATTAGTATAATCTGATTATGTCATTATTCTAAACTTGTGATTCTTAGTATATTCTGAGCTCGTTATTATTGGTACATACTAAATTTGTTATTAATAATACCTTCTAGATTTGTTATTATTGGTGTATTCTAAACGTGTCATTGCAAGTATATTCTAAACCTGACATTATTAGCATATTCTAAATTTGTCATGATTGGTATATTTAACACTTGTCATTATTAGTACCCATTAAAGCTTATTCTAAACCCTCATTATTAGTACACATTAGTTATCACTGACAATACTTTCTTAAGTTGTCATTGTTCGTAAATTCGAAACATCACTATTAGTATATCTTCTTTGGTATTGTAAATTTTATTAGTATACATTGAAGTTATTACTAGGACCTTGTATCCTTACTATTATTAGTATATTCTAAACTTGGTAACTGTGGTGTAGTGGTCTAGGGCACCGTACAGGTAATTTACGGATAGCCGAGTATAGCGGGTTCGAACCCTGCATGCAACTGTCATAAAAATTATCGGTTTAATGTCGCTGCCATTAGCGTATTTCTCTCATAGTTACAATGGCGATAAATGTGAAAGGGGTTCGTCCTAGTCCTTACCCCATACAACTGGTGGGCTGGTCCTTGAGTAAAACAGGAATTCGGATCGCCGTAATAAGAGATCTTCCTTCCCTCGGGAATCAGTTTGATTCCAGGTTTCAAGGATTTTATAGCTTCTGTGGTGTAGTGGTCTAGGGCACCGTACATGTAATTTACGGATAGCCGAGTATAGCGGGTTCGAACCCTGCATGCAACTGTCATAAAAATTATCGATAATATATTCCGAGTTTATAATTATCCTAAACTTGTCATTATTAGTATATTCTAAACTTTTGAGTACTAGCACATATTAAAGTTATCATTAGTAGTGTCTTCTAAACATGTCATTATCATATTCAAAACTAATTATTCAAAACTAATTATTAGTACGTATTATAGTTATCTTTAATAGCAACTTCTACTATGCTATTATTAGTATTTTCTAAACCTTGCATTACTAATATATTTCAAACGTATTATTATTACTACACATTAGCGTTATCATTAATGTAACCTTCTAAACATGTCATTATTGAAATATTGTAAACCTGTGATTATTAGTACACATTAAAGTTATAATCAATATTTTCATGATAATTTTGTAATTTTTCGGATATTCAACTTTCATTATTAGTATATTCTAAACTTATTATTATTAGTATATTCAAATATACTAAACATATCTTCTTCGGCATTCTAAACTTTATCAGTATACTGTACATTAAAGTTATCATTACTAGGACCTTGTATCCTTATCATTATTAGTATATTCTAAACTTGGTAATAATAATATATTCCGAGTTTATCATTATTCTAAACTTGTCATTATTAGTATATTTTAAACTTTTGAGTATTAGTACATATTAGTTATCATTAGTAGTGTCTTCTAAACATGTCATTGTTAGTATATTCAAAACTAATTATTATTATAGTTTTATAGTATTATAGTTATAGTTATAGTATTATAGTTATCATTAATAGCAACATCTACTATGCTATTATTAGTATTTTCTAAACCTTGCATTATTAATATATTTCAAACGTGTCATTATTACTACACATTAACGTTATCATTAATGTAACCTTCTAAACATATCATTATTAAAATATTGTAAACCTGTGATTATTAGTACACATTAGTTATTCTGAATCTGTGATTATTAGTACATATTAAAGTTATCATTCGTTTTATCTTCCAATCATGCAATTATTAGTATATTCTAATTTTGTCATTATTAGGACTCATTTAAGTTAGAGTTAATACACTAACAATAGCATTTTTGTAATATACAAGTACCTTGATGACAACTTGATGACAACTTTTAGAAGGTACTATTAATGGTAACTTTAATGTGTAATAATATAAACAAAGTACTAATAAGGGTAAGTTTAGAAGGTACTATAATTGATAACGTTAACTTGTACTAATAACTACAAGCTTAGAATATACTAATAATGCCAAGTTTAGAAGGTACTATTAAGGATAACTTTAATGTTTATTAATAGTGATAAGTTTAGTATATACTACCTGTATTAATGAAAGTTTAGAATATAAAAATAATGACAAGTTTGATAAGCACTATTAAAGATAAAATCTATGTGAAATGATAATGAAAAGTTTAGAATATGACAAGTTTACATGTTAATGACAAATTTAATTTATAATAAAATGGGAAATTTAGAAAAAACGTATAGCGTTTAGCAGGTACTTTTAGTAAAATCTTTAATGCGTATTAATAATTACTTTAATGAGTACTAATAGTGAAAATTTTACAAAATACTAGTAATGACATGTTTAGAATATACTTTTAATGATAACTTTAATATGTACTAATAGTAAGAAGTTTAGAATATACTAAGAATAACATGTTCAGTCGGAACTATTGATGATAACTTTAATATGAGAAGTTTAGAATATATTAATAATAAATATTGTCGATAGTACTATTAATGATATATACAATGTGTACCAATAATCAATATTTTAGAAAATAATATTTATAATAACTTTAATATGCTTTGATAATGACAATTTTAGAAATTTCTATTAAATATCTTTGATATGTACTAATATTGAATCATTTGATTTGTAACAATGACAACTATAGAATATCATAATGTGTATCAATAAGGACAAATTTATAATATTCTAATTATGACAAGTTTAGAAGGAATTATTAATGATAACTTTAATGTGTACTAGTAATAAGAAGTTTAGAATATACTAATAATGACAAATTTAGAATATGCTAGTAATGGCAATTTTTTAATATACAATCAATGTCAACTTTAGAAGGTATTATTAATAATAGCTTTAATGTGACAAGTTTACAATATAGTTATAATGCAAGGTACAGTTAATGATAACTTTTGATGTGTACTAATTATGAAAGTTGAGAATATACTATTATGGGTAAGTTTATAATATATTAATAATGACAAGTTTAGAAAGTACTATTAATGGTAAGTTTAATGTATAGTAATAATGATACGTTAAGAATATACTTATAATGACAAGTATAAAACATACTAATAATGAAAATTTTCAAGATACTGTTAATGATAACTAATACTAATAATAATAATTATAGAACATACTAATAATGATCAGATTAAAGATACTATTAATGATAACTTTAATGTGTACTATTAATAACAAGTTTAGAATATACTAATAATGAAATTGTAGAATATTCTATTAATGATAACTTTAAAGTATACCATTAGTGACAAGCTTAGAATATGAACGATAATTACATGTTTAGAAAGCACTATTAATGATAACTCTAACATGTACTCATAATCACATGTTTAGAATATACTAATAAGGACAAGTTTAGAAGGTAATATTAATGATAACTTTAATATGCAATTGTAGAGGATACTAATAATAACAAATATTAGAAAATATTATGAAAGTTGAGAATATACTATTATGGGTAAGTTTATAATATACTAATAATGACAAGTTTAGAAAATACTATTAATGGTAAGTTTAATGTATAGTAATAATGATACATTAAGAATATACTTATAATGACAAGTTTAGAACATACTAATAATGACAAGTTTACAAGATACTGTTAATGATAACAAATACTAATAATGATAATTATAGAACATACTTATAATGATCAGATTACAGATACTCTTAATGATAGCTTTAATGTGTACTATTAATGACAAGTTTAGAATATACTAATAATGAAAATTAAGAATATTCTATTAATGATAACTTTTAAGTGTACCAATAGTGACAAGTTTAGAATATGAAAGATAATTACATGTTTAGAAAGCACTATTAATGATAACTCTTAATGTGTACTCATAATCACATGTTTAGAATATACTAATAAGGAAAAGTTTAGAAGGTGCTATTAATGATAACTTTAATATGCACTAATAATGGCAATTGTAGAAGATACTGATAATTACATATATTAGAAGGTAATATCAATGATAATTGTAATGTGTACTAATAATGACAAAGATTAGAATATACGAATAATGACAACTTTGGAAGGTGCTACTAATCATGTGTATTAATACTAACAAGTTTAGAATATGATAATAATGACAAGTTTAGAATAATGACAACTTTAGAATACACTAATATTGCCATGTTTATAATATATTTAATAAGCACTAATAATGAAAAGTTTAGAACATGTCAATGAAGATATGTTAGAATATTCTAATGGTTAGATTATACGAATAGAAAGTGCTATTAATAATAACTTGAATGTGTACTAATAATGATAATTATAGAACATACTAATAATTATCAGATTAAAGATACTATTAATGATAACTTTAATGTGTACAAGTTTAGAATATAGAATAAAGACAAGTTTAGAATGGTAATTTTAATGTGTTCTAATGTGTTCAAATAATAAAAAGTTAGGAAGATGCCTTTAATGATAGTTTTAACATGTACTAAAAAAAAGTTTAAAAGTTATTTTTGATAAGGCAAGTTTACAATATACTAATGATGTCAAGTTAAGAAGGTAATATTGATAATAACGTTAATGTGTACTAATAATGACGTTTAGATAATGATGTTTAGAAACTACTCTTAATGTGTACTATTAATACTAGAATATACAAGTAATGACAAGTTTAGATGCTACTAATAATAACTTAAATATGTATCAATAATGACTGGTTTATGATATACTAATAAAGAAAAGTTAAGAATACGCTAATACTGACAAGTTTGGAAGGTGTTATAATTGATAAGTTTAATATGTACTAATAATGACAAGTTTAAATGTACTAACAATGCCAAATTAAGAAGGTGCTAAACTATAAATTTAATAAGTCCTAATAATGAAAAAATTAGAATATACTAATAATGACATGTATGGAAGATAGAACGAATGATAACATTAATATGTACTAATAATCACAGGTTTAGAATATACTTACAATGACATTTAGAATATACTAAGATTGACAAGTTCAGAAGATACTGTTAAAGGT
The DNA here is from genome assembly GCF_046742065.1 of Oratosquilla oratoria. Lineage (NCBI taxonomy): Eukaryota > Metazoa > Arthropoda > Malacostraca > Stomatopoda > Squillidae > Oratosquilla > Oratosquilla oratoria. Next base: position 746,695 of record NW_027467729.1, read on the forward strand.
AACTTTAATGTTTAGAAATAATGAGAAGTGTGGAATATACTAATAACGACAAGTTTAGAAGGTTCTACTAATGATAACTTTATTTTGTACAAATAATGACAAGTTTAGCATATAAGTTTACAAGGTACTATTAATAATAACTTTAATGTATATTGATAAAGACAACTTTAAGGTGTACTAATCCAGTAATGACAAGTTTAGAATATAATAATAATGAGATTAGAATATACTAATAATAATAAGTTTAGAATATACAAATAATGAAAGTTTAGAATATCTGAACAATGACAAGTTTATAATGACAATCTTAAAGGCACTATTAATTATAACTTTAATATGTACTAATAATCACAAGTTTACAATATTTTAATAATGACATGTTATATAGAGCTGATGACAAGAAGACGAGTACAAAATGTGGACCCAAATCATATGGTCATTTCCTGTAACATGAGGTGTCACAATTTTTTTTTTCGGTTTACTAGTTCTAACTTTATTTTGATGTGATATTAGAGGAAAAATTTTCTTTCACTATCTATAGAGTTTACCTTCAAGCACATATACTTGTACATTGGTTCATAACATATTATTTGCTTTGCTTTTATGGTATCAAGAAGCTTGTGATGTTTCTCTTTACATTCCGGATGTTAAATATATATGTTCATTCCTGTTCACTAGTTCTAACTTTATTTTGATGTGATATTAGAGGAAATATTTTCTTTCACTATCTATAGAGTTTATTTACCTTCAAGCGCATATATTTCTACATTGGTTCATAACATATTATTTGTTTTGCTTTTATGGTATCAAGAAGCTTGTGATGTTTCTCTTTATATTCCGTATGTTGAATATATATGTTCATTCCTGTTCACTAGTTCTAACTTTATTTTGATGTGATATTAGAGGAAATATTTTCTTTCACTATCTATTGAGTTTACTTTAAAGCACGTATATTTGTACATTGGTTTATTATATATTATTTGTTTTGCCTTTATGGTATCAAGAAGTGATGTTTCTCTTTATATACCGGGTATTGGATATATATATTAACACTAGAAATATTTTATTTACCTTTAATATGCTAAAAAACTTTAAAAAAGAGGTTGGGTCAAATTAACCCCACGGTGCATATTTGCTTGAAAAAAATCGTGCATCCACGGGTTAATGTGTACAATTTGGAATAATCTAAATGATAACTTTAATAAAGAGAGTTTAGAATATACTAATAGCTATACTAATAACGACAGGTATACTAATAACGACAAATAATGGCAAGTTTAGAAGGTACTATTAATGATGACTTAATGTCCACTAATGATGAAAATAATTACAAGTTGAAAAGGCACTATTAGTCATTACTTTATTGCGTACTAATAAAGGAAAGTTTAGTATATGCTAATAATCACAAGTGTAGAATATTCTAATAATAACAAGGTTAGGATGTACTAATAATGAAAAGTATAGATTTTACTGATATTGAGAAGTTTTGAAGTTAGTATTAATGATGTGTAGCAATAATACAAAGTTAAAAATATACCAATAATAACAAGTTTAGAATTTACTAATATGACATGTTTAGAATAAACTAATGGTAAGTTATATTTGGAAAATATTAATGATAACTAAGGTGAACGTTATTTGGGAAATATTAACGATAACTAATATAACTACTAGTGACAAATTTATAATAAACTAATAATGTTAAGTTCAGAACATACTAATAATGAAAATTTAGAATATAATAATAATGACACGTATAGTAAAGTAACAAGTTCAGAATATACTAATAATGACACGTTTAATATACTAAAATAACAAGTTTAAAATATACTAAGAATTACATGTATAAAATATACTAATAATGACAAGTTTAGACAATGTATTAATAAAAACTTTAATGTGTACAAGTTTGGATTATTCCAATAATGTTTAGAACATTTTAGAACATACTAATAATGAGCATACTAGAACACACTAGAACATACTAGAACATACTAGAACATACTAATAATGTTTAGAACAGTTTAGAACATACTAATAATGAAAATTTAGAAAATACTAACAATTACACGTTTAAAATATATTAAAATAACAAGTTTAGAATATACTAATAATAACATGGTTAGAATATACTAAAATGATAAGTTTAGAATATACAATTAATAAAAAGTTCAGAATATACTAATAATGACAACTTTAATGTGTACTTATAAGGAATATACCTGAATATACTAATAAAGACAAGTTTAGAGTATACTAATAATGCAAGTTTAGAATATGCTAATAATGAAAATTTTGAGATATACTTAATTCGACAAGTTTAGAATATACTAATAATTAAATTTTTAAGATATACTAGAATGGCAAGTTAAGAAGATATACTGATAATATTTTAGTGTATACTCATAAATGCAACTTTAGAATAAATTAATAATGTTAAGTTTAGAATATACTAATAATGAAATTTTAGAATATACACGTTCATGATATACTAAAATAACAAGTTTAGAATATAGTGACAATGACACGATTACAATATGCAAAAATGATATGTACTAATATGTACTAATAATGACAAGTTGAGAAGGTACTAATAATGACAACTTCAACTTTACTAGTTTGGAAAATTACTACTAATGACAAGTTTACAAAGTACCATTAATGATAACTTCAATGTGTACTTATAAAGGCAAGTCTGGAAAATATAAATATTATCAAGTTTAGGATGTACTATTGATAACTTTAATGAGTTCTAATAATAACAAATTTAGAATATACCTACAATGAAAATTTTAGAATATACTAATAATGACAAGTTTATTAATTACTATTAATAACTATTAGTAACTATTAATAACTAATAATAACAAGTTCATAATGCGGTAAATATAAGAAATTTAGAACCTAATAGTAATGACAAGTTTATTAGGCACTACCAATGAATATTTTAATGTGTACTAAAATGATAATTTAAGAATATAGTATTATTGACAAGTTTAGAAGGTACTATTAATAATGAAATTAATGTTTGAAATTAATGACAAGTTTAAAATATACAAAAAATTACAAAATTACAATAAGTTGATAATGACAAGTTCAGAATATACTAAACAATAGCATATTTAGGATATACTAATAATAATAAGTTTAGAATATTCTAATAAATACAAATTTAGAATATACTTATAATAAAAAGTTTAGAATATACTAAAAAAGACAAGTTTAGAAGGTGCTATTAATAATAATTCTAATGTTTAGAAAATACTAAGAATGACCTGTTCAGAATATATTAATAAAAAAATTGAATGTAGTATTAACAATAACTTCAATATGTACAATAATAAAAATATTAGAATATACTAATAAGATAGAAGGTACTATTAATGATAACTTTAATTTGCACTAATAATGACAAGATACTACTTGTGATAAATTCTATGTGTATTAATAAGGACACGGGCAGAATGACAAGTTTAGAAGGTACTATGAAGGATAACATGAATGTGTAGTGATAATGACATGTCGATAATTTTAATGTGTACTTGTAATCAGAAGTTTATAAGGTACAAATAATGACAAGGCTAATAATGACAAACTTGAAAGGTACTATTAATGATAATTTTAATAAGTTTAGTAGGTATTATTGGTTTGCACTAATAATGACAAGTTTAGAAAATAATGATAATTTCAATTTGTACCTAAAATGAGTATTTTAGAATGATCTAAAAATGGCAAGTTTAAAACATATTATTAAAGAAAACTTTAATGTGTACTAATAAAGGGAAGTTTAGAATATACTAATAATGCGAAGTTTAGAATTTTTCAAATAATGACAAGTTTAGAAGGTACTACTAATGATGAAAATAATTACAAGTTGAAAAGGCACTATTAGTCATAACTTTATTGTGTACTGGTAAAGAAAAGTTTAGTATATACTAATAATGAATTGTAAAATATTCTATGTACTAATAATGACAAGGTTATCATGTACTAATAATAGTATAGATTTTCCTAATATTGAGAAGTATCAACGATAACTTTAAAGTGTAGCAATAATAAAAAGTTTAAAATATACAAGTTTAGAGGGTACTATTAATAACATGTTTATAATATACTAACAATGTAAAGTTTAGAATATACTAATAAAGAAAGGTATGATAATTTTAATTAAAATACAGTAATAATGACAAATTTAAAAATACTAATAATGAAAAGTATAGAATATACTTATAAAGACACTTTTATAATATACTAATAAAACATGTTTTGAATATGATAATAATGACAAGTTTAGAATATACTAATAATGACGAGGTACTATTAAAAATAAGTTTAACGTGTACTAATAATAAAAAGTTTATAAGGTATTATTATTGACATATTTAATATGTACTAATAATGTCAACATGTATACTAATATAGAAGAGTTTATAATACACTAATAGAAAATACTATTAGTATAAAGAAATAATAGAATAACAGAAGAAGAAGAATTACAGTTTTAGAATACAATTATAACGTAAAGATTATACAAGTAATGAAAAGTTTAAAATATACAGATAATGACAGTGTAGAAGGTACTATTAATGATAGTTCTCATCTGTAATAACAATGACATATATGGAATATGCAAATAAGGTAAGATGAAAGGTACTATCAATAATAACTTTAATGTGTTCTAATAATGACAAGTTTAGAATATACTAATAATGAGAAGTTTAGAAGATACTATTAATGATGACTTTAAGGTGTTCTAATAATGACAAGTTTAGAAGATACTCCTATACTGTTGAATGTGTTGTAATGATAACTTTAAGGTACTAATGATAACTTTAAGGTACTAATGATATCAAGTTTAGAAAGGAGTATAGTTTATAAATTTAATATGTACTAGTATAAATAAGGTTAGAAGGTACTCTTTCTGATCATTTTAATGTGTACTAATAAAGACAAGTCTACAAGGTACTAATAATAACGCGTTTAGAAGGTATTATTAATTATAACTTCAATGTGTACTAGCAATGACATGTTTAGAACGTACTCATAACAAAAAACTTTGATGTATACTAATAATGACAAGTTTATAGGTTTATACTAATAATGAACACTTTAGAGGGCACTAATGATGTCAAGTTGAGAAGGTACTATTAAGGATTCTAAGCACGTTATTATTAGTACATACTAAATTTATCATTAATAATACCTTCTAAAAAAATTATTATTAGTGCATTCTAATCTTGACATTATGAGCATATTCTAGATTTGTCATTATTAGTACACATTAGTTATCATTAACAATACTTTCTAAAGTTATCACTGTTCGTAAATTAGAAACATATTATTAGTAAATACTAAACATATCTTTCTTGTTATTCTAAACTTTATTAGTATACATTAAAATGATCATTACTGGGACCTTCTATACTTATCATAATTAGTATATACTAAACTTGGTAATAATATTATATACCGAGTTTACCATTATTCTAAACTTGTCATTATTAGTCTATTCTAAACTTATGAGTATTAGTACATATTAAAGTTATCATTTGTAGTGTCTTCTAAACATGTCATTGTTAGTATATTGAAAACTTATCATACTTGTCATTAATAGCAACTTCAAATTTGCTATTATTAGTATTTTCTAAACTTTGCATTATTAATATATTTTAAACTTGTTATTATTACTACATGTTAACGTCATCATTGATATAACATGTCATTATCAAAATAATGTAAATTTGTGATTATTAGTACACATTAAAGTTATAATTGATAATAAACTTGTGATTGTTCGGATATTCTAAACTTTCATTATTAGTATATTCTAAACTTATTTATTAGTATATTCTAAACGCATTATTATTATATTCTAAACTTGTCATTATTGGAGTAGTACACCTTAAAGTTGTATTCATTAATACAAATCAAAGTTATTATAAGTACCTTGTAAACTTATATGCTAAAATTTTCATTATTAGTACAAAATAAAGTTATCGTTATTAGTATATTCCACACTTGTCATTATTTCTAAACATTAAAGTTACCTTTAACAGTATCTTCTAAACTTGTCAATCTTAGTATATTCTAAATGTCATTGTAAGTATATTCTAAACCTGTGATTATTAGTACATATTAAAGTTATCATACACATCATTATTAGTATATTCAAAACTCGTCATTATTAGTCAACTTATCATTAACAGTATATTCTAATCTTTATTATTAGTATATTTCAAATTTGCCACTATTAGTACACATTAAATTATCATTAAGAGTACCTTCTAATCGTATCATTATTAGTATATTCTAAATTCTAAACTTGTCATTATTAGTACATATAATAGTTAACAATTATAGTTACTTCTCAAATTGTTATTATTAGTATATTCTAAACTTTTATTGACAGTAACTTCTAAACTTCTTATTATTACGTGCCATTATTAGTACACATTAAAATTATCATTTAATAGGATCTTTTAAACATATCACTATTGCTATATTCTAAACATGTCAATATTAGTTTCTTCTAAACTTGTCATTATTTTCTATTATAAACTTTTTATCATTTGTATATCTAAACTTTCTTTATTAGTATATTCTAAACTTGTCATTATTACTAAACTTTAAGGTTATCATAAATAGTTCCGTATAAAATGGCCATTTTTAGTATATTCTAAACATCTCATTATTGGTACACATTAAAGTTATCATTAATAGTACCTACCCAGCGTTTATTTGTATATCCTAAACTTAATATTAGTATACTCTAAATATGTAATTATTAGTTCACTTTAAAGATACTATTAATAGTACCTTTAACCTCTCTAGTATACATTACTAGTACACATTAAAGTTATCATTAAAAGTATATTCTAAAATTGTCAATATTAGCTTATTCTAAACTTCTTATTATTGGTATATTCTAAACTTTTCATTTTCAGAACACATCAAAGTTATTATTAATAGCTCATAAATTTGTATTTGTATTTGTATTTGTATTTGTTTTGTAATTTTTGTATAACATTAACGTTGAAAATATTTTCCAAACTTTCCATTATAAGTACATTCTAAACTTGTCAATGATAGTACCTTCTAAGCTTCTCATTATTACTATATTCTAAACTTGTCATTAAAGATCTTAATAGTACATTCTAAGCTTGTTATCATTACCATATTCTAAACTTTTTATTATTAGTACACATTAGATTTATTAGAGTGCATTCTAAACTTGTCTTTATTAGTATATTACAAACTTGCTTACATATTAAAGTTATCCTGAACAGTACCCTTTAAACTTGTAATTATTGGTATATTCTAATCTTTCCATTATTAGTACACATACCTTCTAAACCTCTTTTTATTAGTATATTGCAAACTTCTGATTATTAGTACACATTAAACTTGTCAAAGTTAAATGCATTATTAATATATCTTTTAAACTAGTTATTATTAGTATATTACAAACTTACCGTTATTAGTATATTTTAAAAATTTAATTATTAGTACACATTAAAGTCATTATTGGTATATTCTAGTGTTTCCATAAAAATTATCATTAACTGTATCTTGCATTATAAGTATATTTTAAACTTGTCACATTAGAGCTATTATTAATAATACCTTCTAAACATGACATTATTTGTATATTGTCATCATTAGTGTACATTAAAGTTATCATGCAATAGTACCTTCTAAACTTGTCATTGTTACTATATTCTAAACTTGTTATTACTAGTACACATTAAAGTTTTCATTAATAATACCTTCTAGACTTGTCATAATTAGAATTATTAATACATATTATGATAATATTCTATAGTTGTCATTGTTAGTATATTATAAACTTTTCATTATTAGTACAAATCAAATCATTCAATATTAGTACATATCAAAGTTATTTAATGGAAACTTCTAAAATTGTCATTATTAAAACATATTAAAGTAATAAATATTATTTTCTAAAGTTTGATTATTAGTACACATTGTATATATCATTAAAAGTACTATCGACAATATTCATTAATAATATTTTCTAAACTTCTGATATTAAAGTTATCAATAGTTCCGACTGAACATGTTATTCTTAGTATATTCTAAACTTGTTACTATTAGTGCATACGAGTATTAAAGTTATTATTAAATGTATATTCTAAACTATTAGTACTCATTAAAGTAATTATCAATACACATTAAAGATTTTACTAAAAGTACCTGTTAAACGCTATACGTTTTTTCTAAATTTCCCATTTTATTGTAAATTAAAATTTTCATTAACAAACTTGTCATTATTAGTATATTCTAAACTTCTCATTGAGAGTATATACTAAACTTTCATTTAAGGTATCGTCCTAACTTTTCATTAATTGGCTAATATGAACATCTCCTTATTAGAACACATTAAAATTATCGTTCTTAAAATATTCTAACCTTGTCACCAATTGTATATTTTGAATTTGTGATTATTAGAATAAATTAAATATTTCATTAATAGATCTGCCTAAGCCTGTCATTCTTAGTATATTCTAAACCTCTCCTTATTAAAGTTTATATTTAACATTAAAGTTATATTTGATCGTACCTTTTAAACTTGTCATTATTAGTATATTCTAAACATGTTATTAGTGTACATTAAAGTCATTATTGATAGTAACTTCTAAACATGGCATTATTAGTATTATTTATTCATAGAACGATCATTATTAGTATGTTCTAAACTTGTCTTTATTAGTTCAAATTAGTTATATCTGATAGCACATTGTTAGTATATTCTAAATTTTTCATTATTATGTCACATTAAAGTTTTCATTAATAGTACCTTCTAAACTTCTCTATGTTAGTATACTCTAAACATGTCATTATTAGTATATTGTAAACTTGTCATTTTTAGAACACCTTATGGCTATCAGTAATAGTTCCTTCTATACTTGTTATTAATTGTATATTCTAAACTTATCATAATAAGTAGACAGGAAACTTTCATTAATAAAAAGTTAAAAACATTAATATGTATTATTAATGAAAAGTTTATCATATGATTATATTATATAATAAACTTTTCATTAATAATACATATTAAAGTTTTTGTTATTAGTACCTTCTAAACTTATCATTATTGTTATTCTAAGATTCTCATTATTAGCACTCATTAACAGTGCCTTCTGAACCTATGTATTAGTATATTCTAAGCTTGTCATTTTAGAACACATTAGATTGATCATTAATAGTACCTTCTAACCTTGTCATTATTAGTATATTATAAAGCTGCCATTATTACTATATTCGTTCGTATATTCATTTTATTATTAAAGTTATCATAAATATTTCCTACTAAAGTTGTCATCATTAGTATATTCTAATGATAAGTTTAGAAGGAATTCATTATCGATTTAATTTGTACTAATAATGGCAAGTTTAGAAAATACTAATAATGACAACTCAAGAATATTCTAATAATGTGTATCAATAGGGACAAATTTATAATATTCTAAATATGACAAGTTTAGAAGGTATTATTAATGATAACTTTAATGTGTACTAGTAATAACAAGTTTAGAATATACTAATAATGACAAGTTCAGAAGGCAAGTTCAGATGTATGATAACTTTAATGTGCACTAATAATGACAAATCTAGAATATGCTAATAATGGCAAGTTAAGAATAATGTCAAGTTTAAAAAATATATAAACATCAACTTTGACAAGTTATTATAACTATTATTAATAATAGTTTTAATGTGTACTAATAATGAGAAGTTTACAATATACTTATAATGCAAGGTACAGTAAATGATAACTTTTATGTGTACTAACAATGACTTTAATGTGTACTAATAATGAAAAATGTAAAATATACTAATAATGGCAAGTTTGTAATGTACTGATAATGAAAAGTTTAAAAGGTAAATTAATAATGCATGTGACAAGTATAGAAGTTATTATCAATAATAACTTTAATGTGTACAGAAGTTTACAATATACTAATAATGAGAGATTTAGAAGGTATTATTAATAATAACTTTAATGTGTACTAATAATCAGAAGTTTACAATATACTAATAGTGAGAGATTTAGAAGGTACAGGTATGTGTACTCACAATGGAAAGATTAGAATATACCAATAATTACAAATTTAAAATGTACTGTTCAAGATAACTTTAATTTGTAGTAATAATAAGCAAGTTTGTTATATATTAATAAAGACAAGTTTAGAATGCACTCTAGCTGATAAATTTATATGTACTAATAATAAAAAGTTTAGAATATGGTAATGATAACAAGTTTAGAAGGTACTATTAATATCTTTAATGTGTACTAATAGTGACAAGTTTAGAATATAGTAATAATGAGAAGTTTAGAAGGTACTATTATTGACAAGTTTAGAATGTACTAATAATGAAATGTTTGGAAAATATTTTTAATGATAGTAACTTTAATGTGTTCTCAAAATGAAAAGTTTAGAGTATACTAATAATGAGAAGTTTAGAATAAGCTAATAATGACAATTTTAGAATGTACTTCTAATGATAACTTGAATGTGTACTAGCAATGTAAGGTAAAAGGTACTAATAATAGTATCTTTAAAGTGAACTAATAATTACTAATGATAAGTTTAGGATTTACAAATAAAGATCGGGAAGGTACTATTAATGATAACTTTAATGTGTACCAAGAATGAGATGTTTAGAATATACTAAAAATTACAATATTAAAAGGAACTATTAATGATAACTAATGATAGCTTAGTAATAATGACAAGTTTAGAATATACTAATAATGAAAAGTTTTAGAAAGTGCTATTAATGACAAATTTACAATGTACTAATACTGAGAAGTTTATGATATACAAATAATAAAAAGTTTAAAATAAAAAATAGTGACAAGTTTAGAAGAAACTAATATTGACATGTTTAAAACATAGCCATAGTGATATAATTAAAAGATCCTATTAATGATAACTTTAATGTGTACTGATAATGACACGTAATAATAAGAAGTTTAGAATAAAAAATAATGACAAGTTTAGAAGAAACTAATATTGACATGTTTAAAATATAGCAATAATGATAAGTTTAAAAGTGCTTATTAATTATAGCTTTAAAGTGTACTAATAATGACACGTAATAATAAGAAGTTTAGAAGGTACTGTTAATGAAAAATTTAATGTGTACTAATAATGTATGTGTGTGTGTGTGTGTGTGTGTGTGTGTGTGTGTGTGTGTGTGTGTGTGTATTCACTTGGTCTTTGTATTCACTTGGTCTTTGGATCACGTGTTGGACTCGTGATCGACAGCTATTTCCCTCCTGGAAGAGAGCTCAGAGCTCGTAGGTCCGATCTATGGGTAATGCTATGACCTTGCACACACACACACCCCCAACTCCCCGCCCACGAGAGTTGGAGTAACACCCCTCAGCGCTGCGATACTGATATTATTTCAGCCCCGGGCGAGGATCGAACCCGGACCTCCGTAGTGTGTGTGTGTGTGTGTGTGTGTGTGTGTGTGTGTGTGTATACACACACAAAATACACACACACACATTTACACACGCACAAACGCACACACACACACACACACACACACACACACACACACACACACACACACACATACACACACACACACACACACATGCACACAAACACACACGCACACACACACACATACACACATACACACACACACAAACACACACACACGCACACACACACACACACACACACACACACACACACACACACACACACACACACACACACACACACACACACACACACGGCTCGGTGGCGGATTGGTAAAGCACTGGCCTCACAAGCCAGAGAACCGGGGTTCGATTCCCCGGCCAGGCGGAGATAAGTTGGGTTTGTCTCCTTTCACGCGTAACCCCTGTTCACCTAGCAGTGAGTAGGTACGGACGTTATTCAAGGAGTTGTGACCTTGCTGTCCCGGTGTGTGGTGTGTGAGTGGTCTCAGACCTACCCAGAGATCGGCAAATAATGAGCTCTGAGCTCACTGCCGTAGGGTGGTATCTGGTTGTCTCGACAGAGACTGCAGCAGATCCGAGGTGAATACACACACACACACACACACACACACACACACACACACACACACACACACACACACACACACACACACACACACACACACACACACACACACACACACACACACACACACATACATACAAACACACATACATACACACACACATACACACACACACACACACACACACACACACACACACACACACACACACACACACACACACACACACACACACACACACACACACACACTTCTTTTCCTAAGCTCCTCTCAATCTCTTGTGAGAATTTGAATATTTGATCGAGAGCTTTTGTGAAATCTCCTACTTGAGCTTTATTTACATATGCTATTTCAATCAAACATTGGTTGTATTTAAGTTGTATTTTAGGAAAAAGGCCGTTTATCCCAACCCTCTAGCCTTAGAAGAACTGGTCATTGTCAACGCAGAAATGTCAAATACTATAGTTACTCATGTAATATGAAGGTTTTTGAGATTCTATAAAGCCAAAGAAAGCAAAGTATGATAGGAATGACTGTAGTGTTTAACAACTATTCTTTAGTAAAATGTTCACGAGATTACTGACACGACTATGATTCCAAGAATACACTCGGGTACTATGAAAGGGCAAATGGCAAATGTGAGAATGAATATTATTGGTCCGGATAAGATTAAAAGCTTTTGATTTGTCAGCTTCCAATTTTGCGTTTTCCAAATACTGCTTGCGTCCTCATGATAAAAATCCATTTAACCATTAGTTAGAAATGTTGCGAGTAATGATACTTATTTTTCACTCTCTCTCCCTATCTTCTAGCTTGAACATACTTTTCTTAACCTTCTATTCTCTTCGTGCTCATCCATTTTCAGAATTTTTATTTTTGATTTCTTATTTTTTATATATTTCTATTTTTATTTGTTTATTTATTTATTTTGACAGCTTCTTTACTATTTTCGATCTAGAGCAGAGTTTCTCAACCAGGGTTCCGAAAAGATCCCAGGGTTACGCGAGAACAAGTGAGATAAGCTAATGCACTTTTGATTTTTTATTCAATTTCATATACGTAATATAATTAAACACGCACGACATATTCTTGGTTATTGTAATAATGTGATGTATACATCATCCTATCTAACCTATTATTACGATGAAATTAAAATGAGAAAGATATTTCTTTTTTTTTTTTGTAATTTATTCTAAAGGTTACGCAAGGGTAAAAAGGTTGTGTATACATCACCATTCTCATGCAACACCACTCGATGTCCAACCTCACAGTCTGACTGGCGCCTACCAATATCCGCTCAAATTGCTGAAGTTGCATGTTACCAGCCGAGCGCACCAGCCGAGCGCACCAGCCGAGGGCCCACAAACGGACTCACGAACACACACACATAATGGATGCCATTAGACACGACCCACATAACACACGGAAACATTACATATTAACGAGCCACCCCCTGGATATGTATATATTATGACTTATATAAAAAATATAGTAGGTAATTAGTGGGTTGTCCTAGCCATGTGAGGCGACGGACTTTCAAGGTAGAATTGTTAAACAAAAGGATGAAAGGCACCTCAAGAAAGTGCTGACCTCGTCACTTCCGGGGACAAAAACCGAGTGCAGAGCTCCACCAGCAGTCGGTTGGTGACGTGCCCTAGTGATGAATTGTGTACAAACTATGTAACTGAGTGTTTAAGACATTTATAAATAAACCAGAAAAACTCTAAAGTGTGTGGCAAGTATCCCCCCCTGCAGACCTCGTAGCGACCTCGCTACAGTTGACAAACATTGCACTAGAGTGTTCATTTTTTCTTCTTTGTCAAGTCTTGTAATCGCCGAATGGAAGGCGACCTACCAAACCTTCTCTTCCAGCATCTTCGGTTCTATTTTCTCTCAATCTGCATTGGAATACATTTGTTCAAAAATCGTTTTATGCCTATACTCTTCAATGGTTTTGATTTGGCAAGTTCCAGTTTGCCCAAAACTAGCCTGTGGTATGAACTGCATGACATCAATATTATGTTTTTTTACATCTCTGAAAAATCTTATGTGATTTAAGGTGAATTATGGGCTTGTCGGTGTATTTTTGCTGTATGCTTTTCTACCCGTACCAGATCCTTTGCGATCTTTTTCAATGTGTCCATTCAGATCACCCATGATAACTACATTTTCGGCGTATGGTAAGTCGTTCTTAGCATTCTGGAGGGATTCATAGAGTACTTCTTCATTACAATATTGTAAACTTGTTATTATTAGTACATATTAAAGTTATCATTAATAGTGTATTTAAACTTGTCATTATTAGTATATTCCAAACATTAATTATATGAAGACATTAAAGTTTTTATTTAAAGTACATTCTAAATTTGTCTTTATTAGTACGTTCTAAACTTGTCATTATTAGTACAAATTATAGTTATTATATATAGAACTTTCTAAAGTTGTCATTTTAGTAATTTCTAAACTTGTCATTATTAATATATTCTAAACTTGTCATTATTAATATATTCTAAACATTAAAGTTATTATAAATATCATCTAAGCATATCATTAGTATACTCTAAACATGTCATTATTCTAATCTTGTCATTCTTAGTATATTCTAAGCTCGTTATCATTAGTACATACTAAATTTATCATTAATAATACCTTCTAAATTTGTTATCATTAGTGTATTCTAATCTTGACATTATGAGCATATTCTAGATTTGTCATTATTGATACACATTAGTTATCATTAACAATACTTTCTAAAGTTGTCACTGTTCGTAAATTCGAAACATATCATTATTAGTAAATACTAAACATATCTTTCTTGTTATTCTAAACTTTATTAGTATACATTAAAATGATCATTACTAGGACCTTCTATACTTATCATTATTAGTTAATCTAAACTTGGTAATAATATTATATACCGAGTTTACCATTATTCTAAACTTGTCATTATTAGTCTATTCTAAGCTTATGAGTATTAGTACATATTAAAGTTATCATTTGTAGTGTCTTCTAAACATGTCATTGTTTATATATTGAAAACTTATTATTAGTACGTATCACACTTGTCAACTTCTAATTTGCTATTATTAGTATTTTCTAAACTTTGCATTATTAATATATTTTAAACTTGTCATTATTACTACATATTAACGTCATCATTGATATAACATGTCATTATTAGAATGCTGTAAACTTGTGATTATTAGTACACATTAAAGTTATAATCAATATTAGAAAATTGTCATTGTTCGGATATTCTAAACTTTCATTATTCTAAACTTATTATTATTAGTATATTCTAAACTCATTATTATAATATTCTAAACTTGTCATTATTGAATTAGTACACCTTAAAGTTGTATTCATTAATACAAATTAAAGTTATTATTAATAGCACCTTGTAAACTTATATGCTAAACTTGTCATTATTAGTACAAAATAAAGTTATCATTAGTAGAACCTTCTAAACTTATTGTTATTAGTATATTCCACACATGTACATTAAAGTTACCTTTAACAGTATCTTCTCAACTTGTCAATCTTAGTATATTCTAAATGTCATTGTAAGTATATTCTAAACCTGTGATTATTAGTACATATTAAAGTTGTCATACCTTGTCATTATTATTATAATTTAAACTAGTATATTTAGAATATACTAGTTTAAATTATTAGTATATTCAAAACTCGTCATTATTAGTCAACTTATCGTATATTTTAATCTTTATTATTAGTATATTCCAAATTTGCCATTATTAGTACACATTAAATTTATCATTAAGAGTACCTTCTAATCTTATCATTATTAGTATATTCTAAATTCTAAACTTGTCATTACTAGTACATATAATAGTTAACAATTATAGTAACTTCTCAACTTGTTATTATTAGTATATTCTAAACTTGTCTTAACTAGTATATTATAAACTTTCATTAACATTAACTTCTAAACTTATTATTATAATATTCTAAACTTGTCTTAACTAGTATATTATAAACTTTCATTAACATTAACTTCTAAACTTCTTATTACTACGTGCCATTATTAGTACACATTATTAGTTCACTTTTAAGATACTATCAATAGTACCTTTAACCTGTCTAGTACACATTACTAGTTCACATTAAAGTTATCATTAAAAGTACATTCTAAAATTGTCAATATTAGCTTATTCTAAACTTCTTATTATTGGTATATTCTAAACTTTTCATTTTCAGAACACATTAAAGTTATCATTAATAGCTTATAAATTTGTATTTGCATTTGTATTTGTATTTGTATTTGTATTTGTATTTGTATTTGTATTTGTATTTGTATTTGTATTTGTATTTGTATTTGTATTTGTATTTGTATTTGTTTTGTAATTTTCGTATGTTTGTATTTTTTATGTATTTTTTGTATTTTTGTATTTTGTATTTGTTTGTATTTATTAGTATAACATTAACGTTGAAAATATTTTCCAAACTTTTCATTATAAGTACATTTTAAACTTGTCAATGATAGTACCTTCTAAGCTTCTTATTATTACTATATTCTAAACTTGTCATTAAAGATCTTAATAGTACATTCTAAACTTGTTATTATTACCATATTCTAAACTTTTTATTATTAGTACACATTAAATTTATTAGAGTGCATTCTAAACTTGTCTTTATTAGTATATTACAAACTTGCATATCATTAGTACATATTAAAGTTATCCTGAACAGTACCCTTTAAACTTGTAATTATTGGTATATTCTAATCTTTCCATTATTAGTACACATACCTGTACCTTCTAAATATCTTTTTATTAGTATATTGCAAACTTCTGATTATTAGTACACATTAAACTTGTCAAAATTAAATGCATTATTTATATATCTTTTAAACTAGTCATTATTAGTATATTACAAACTTACCGTTATTAGTATATTTTAAAAATTTCATTACTAGTACACATTAAAGTCATTGTTGGTATATTCTAGTCTTTCCATAAAAATTATCATTAACTGTATCTTGCATTATAAGTATATTGTAAACTTTCAAATCATTCAATATTAGTACATATCAAAGTTATTTAATAGAACCTTCTAAAATTGTCATTATTAAAACATATCATTAATAGTACTATCGACAATATTCATTATTAATATTTTCTAAACTTCTGATATTAAAGTTATCATCAATAGTTCCGACTGAACATGTTATTCTTAGTTTATTCTAAACTTGTTACTATTAGTGCATACGAGTATTAAAGTTTTTATTAAATGTATATTCTAAACATGTTATTACTAGTATTTTGTAAAATTTTCACTATTAGTACTCATTGAAGTATTTATTAATACACATTAAAGATTTTACTAATAGTACCTGCTAAACGCTATACGTTTGTTCTAAATTTCCCATTTTATTGTAAATTAAAATTTTCATTAACATGTACACTTGTCATATTCTAAACTTTTCATTATCATTTCGCATAGATTTTATCTTTAATAGTGCTTTCCAAACTTGTCATTATTAGTATATTCTAAACTTCTCATTAATAGTATATACTAAACTGATCACTATTAATAAACATTAAAGATATCTTTAGTAGTATCTTCCAAACTTGTCATTATTAGTATATTCCAAGCTTGTCGTTATTAGTACAAGTTATTTTTATCAGTTATAGTACCTTCTAAACTTACCCTTATTAGTATATAGTACCTTGTTTATATTAGTACACATTAAAGTTATCATTAATAGTACCTTCTAAAAGTTGTCATTAAGGTACCTTCTGAACTTATCTTTACTTGTATATTACAAAAATGCTATTTTAGTGTATTCTAAACCACATTAGCACATATTAGCACCTTCTAAAATCGTCATTATTATTATTATATTAAACTTGCCATTTTTATATATTCTAAACTTTTCAACAGTAGTACACATTAATTTATTTTATTGTGATTATTAGCATATCATAATCTTGACAGTATTAGTACACATTGGTTATCATTAATAGTAGTTTCTTAACTTTTTATTAGTATATTCTAAGCTTGTCATCATTTGCCATTTGCCATATAAGTTATCATTAAAGGTACCTTCTAAACATCTCATTTTTAGTATTGTATAATTATTAGTATAATTATTCTCATTATTGGTGTTTTCTAAATTTGTCATTATTGGATTACATTAAAGTTTACAGTAATAGTACTTTCTGAACTTGTAATTATTACTGTATACTAGCACCTTCTAGAATCGTCATTATTATCATTATATTAAACTTGTCATTATCAACTTATCTTCTAAAGTTTTCTTCTAAACATGCCATTTTTATATATTCTAAACTTTTCAACATTAGTACACATTCATTTATTTTATTGTGATTATTAGCATATCATAATCTTGACAGTATTAGTACACATTGAAGTTATCATTAATAGTAATTTCTTAACTTTTTATTAGTATATTCTAAGCTTGTCATTGTAGTGGTTTGGTTCGAACAAGCCAGGGAAAATTAAATTCACTTTGGTCTCTTATTCTAATCTCTTTGGTAAAACCACAAGTAATAGCCACTGGTTAGTGGATCTGATCAGTCGTAGCTGGACGGTGAGCCTAACGTCAGAGGCGGTGGCGGCTGATGACGGCGAGGCTCGATGGGACTGCTACAAGACTGGACGAGATGTTGTTGCTGCTGCCGTGGCTATTACTATTCTGCCCTGACTGGCCGCCGCTGCCCTATTTAAGGGTCGCTCGCGGCTCAGCGTAGTTGGCAAGAGAGGTCGCTAGCCGCTCGAGAACCATTTGCTGGCTCCTGATTGGCTAGCTCATATTCACCTCTTGCCAACTATGGGAAGTGTGTGACCGCCTGTGGCTGCGTCACTACACCACTCCCCCTCTCTTCGAGAGCGGGCGTCGAGGGAGATAGGGAGCGACGCGCGCGACGTGGTTGAATCGGTGTGGCCTTCGTATCACTCGCCCAAAACGTGTGGTCATTCCATCAGGGGGCATGTCTGGCGAGGAGGGCCTTGATGGAGGGGGGCTCGAATGCAGGGTGGTGTGGTCGAAGTCAGATGCCTGGCGAGGTGGGGTCGGTTGAGTATGGAGCTGTGGAGACATAAGGTTGGGTGAGAATTGTTGCATTGCATGGTAGAGTGGGGGCGTAGGGTGGGGAGGATCTTGCGGGGTGCCGGGAACAGTTGTAGAAGGATGTGGTTGCGGGGTGGGAGAAGGAGAAGGGTTCGCTGTTGTGTGCGTGTGATCTGTGTATGGTGAAGAGTCAGGGGCAGGAGGGGAGTGTTGGTTTGGAAGGGAGAGTGTTTCGGGGGGTGAGGAATGACTTGGTTCGGTGGTGAGGATGGGGTTAGGACCGTGTTGTAAGATGTATTGTAGTGGCCCTGGAGGGGAGTGTTGGTTTGGAAGGGAGAGTGTTTCGGGGGGTGAGGAATGACTTGGTTCGGTGGTGAGGATGGGGTTAGGACCATGTTGTAAGAGGTATTGTAGTGGCCCTGGAGGTTTGGTAGGGGGATTGATGGGGAGATGGGCCGGCTTGAGCCTGTCGATGGAGACGCTATCCGGTTTGGCACCTCGGTTGATCACGAAGTACTTTGGTGATCTGCTGAGGACTCGGAAGGGGCCGTCGTATGGGCGCTGAAGAGGAGCTCGTGTGGAGTCTTTCCTGACGAAGACGTAGTCACTTGTAGACAGGGCCGGGGGAAGGTGCTCCGGTTGTGGTTGTGGTGGACGAGGGGGTGTTGGACGGGTGTTGGCGAATGTGTCCTTGATGAGTTGGAGGAGGGCGTGACGATCCGGATCGCCGACGGCAGGCGTGGCAATTTCCCCAGGGAGGCGAAGGTTCTCAGCGTAAAGTAGCTGCGATGGGGAAATGTCATTGTCGACCTTAGGTGTGACGCGGATCGTGAGAAGCACCAGGGGAAGGGCGTCGACCCAGTCGCATGAGGGTTGTGCCTTCAGCGACTCCTTCAGTTGGCGGTGGAACCGTTCCACGAGTCCATTGGCTTGGGGGTGGTAAGCGGTAGTCCGGTTACGTTTGGTGCCAACAGCTAAGACAGCTTCCCAACAACCCCGTACCATTGTGGTGTGACATCTCCACAGGCAAACCCCGTCCGTACATTCCCGCCTGTCACCGTAAGGACGTCTTCTCCTCCTTCCATGACCACAGTCATCCGGGCATCCGCGCGACACAACGCCTCATCACGGATCGAGTCGTCTGGCCAGGCATCAACAAGGATGTCAGACAATGGACCCGGACCTGCCTCCCCTGCCAGACGGCCAAGGTTACGCGCCACGTCCACGCACCACTCCAGCGTTTTCCTGCACCAACGGCACGTTTCCAGTCAGTTCATGTGGACATTGTGGGCCCCCTTCCGCCTTCTCGCGGCATGCGTTACCTCCTTACGTGTATCGACAGGTACACCAGGTGGCCAGAAGCGATCCCCCTTCCGGATATATCCGCCGAGACGACCGCCCGTGCTTTCCTCTCCGGATGGGTATCCAGATTCGGCGCACCTCACATCATTGTCACCGATAGGGGCCCCCAGTTCGAATCTGACCTATGGTCCAGCCTCCTCAAGTTCCTTGGAGGGACGAGGTGTCGTGCATACGTAGGAGGCGGAGTTCACCGTCGTTGTTCTGAGATGCGGCGATGCGTGCGTAGTCTATGTTGTGGTTAGGGAGGATGCTGGAGGTGATTCTAGACAAGGCGTCGGCTACCTGGTTATCCTCTCCCTTGATGTATTCAATGCGAGTATCAAATTGGGAGAGGAAGGACAGCTGCCGGGAGACTCTTGGGGAGTGATGGTCGGAGACTCTGTCTAGGGCATGGGCGAGTGGCTTGTGGTCTGTAAGGATAACGAAAGGCCGGCCTTCCAGGAAGTAAAGGAAGTGCTTGACAGCCGAGACTATGGCTAGCAGTTCCCTGCCAAAGGCGCTGTAGCGAATTTGAGGAGGGTCCAGACGTTTGGAGAAAAAGGCGATAGGCTGGAGCTGGCCGTTGATCTTCTGTTGGAGGACGGCGCCAATTGCTGTGGAGGAGGCATCAGTGGTAAGGAATGTGGGTGCGTGAGCTACTGGGTAGGACAAGCGGGCGGCTTCAGCGATTGCCGCCTTGGCTTGTTCGAATGCCTGGGTCGCTTAGGAAGACCATCTCACAGGTTTGACCGACCGCTTGGAATGGTTCTTGGTGAGGTCGTTCAAGGGAGCGAGTTTTGCAGCTGCGTTGGGGATGAATCTGTGGTAATAATTGACGATTCCTAGGAATCGTCGGAGCATCTTGATGGTTGTTGGCTGTGGGAAATCTTGGATTGTGTCTACTTTCTGAGGGAGAGGATACAGACCTGCTGTTGAGATGCGGTGTCCGAGGAAGTCGAGAGATGAAACTCCGAGGAGACACTTGGACGGATGTACCCGGAGGCCATAATCTTGGAGGCGGCGGAAGAGGAGGCGGAGGTGTTGGCGGTGTTGGTCGTGGGTATCGGAGGCTACGAGGATGTCGTCGATGTAAACGGTGATGAAGTCGAAGTCTCTGAGGGCATGGTCTATGAACCTCTGGAACGTCTGGGCGGCATTCCGGAGGCCAAAGGCCATCATCTTCCACTCGAAGAGGCCGAACGGAGTGGCTATGGCTGTCGTCTGGACGTCTTCCGGCGCTACAGGGATTTGATGAAACGCCCTGACCAGGTCAATTTTGGAGAAGACCTGCTTCCCGTGAAGCTTGAAGTGGAAGTCTTGAGCGTGAGGGATGGGGTAGCGGTCGGGCTTCGTGATTTCGGTTAAGTTGACGGTAGTCACCGCAAGCCCGCCATTGGTTGGGCGGTGGGGGTGGCTTGGGAACCATGTGGAGTGGTGATGCCCAAGCACTCTCCGATGGTTGGATGATGTCCTGGTCTAGGAGTTCTTGGAACTCCTGTTTGGCAGCGGCCAACTTCTCTGGGGAAAGTCGTCGAGGCTTGCTGTGTACTGGCGGTCCAGATGTCTGGATGTGGTGCATGATGTTGTGAGGGGTGGTGGTGGTGTTGGTCTTGTCTGGCGATGTTAGCTGGGGAAACTCCTGCAGGATGCATACATAATCGCCAGCGGACTGGAGGGACGATATCTGGTGGGATTTGGCGTTAGTGGTGGTTCCCGGTATGCTTGTCGTGCCGTGGTACAAGCAGTTATCCTTGGCGTTTACTACCATATTGTAATGCTGGAGGAAGTCGTAGCCAAGAATGGGGTGCTGGACCGCTGCTATGACGAATGTCCAAGGGAACTTGACATCGTGGAGGTCCAGGACGCTGTGGTGGCTGCCGTACGTTGCAATGGGCGTACCGTTGGCTGCAAGCAGGTCGTAGGATGGCCACCGTGTACCGTGGTTGGGTTCTTCCGTCGGGGGTATGATGCTGACGGCTGAGCCCGTGTCTACCAGGAAAGAGAGGCCAGAGTGGCGATCACGCACTGACAGGAGGGTGTGAGTATGGTTAGCGGGGGTAGGAGTGCTTACCGACCCCCGCGTTTGGCGTTTCCCTGCGACCAGCTGCATGGTTGTGTGCATCTGAGCGCCTTGGCTCCGAAGCGGGTATGGTACCAACAGGAGGCAGTATCCTGTCGTGGAGCGGGGCTAGGTGGTGGTTGAGGGGGGGTTCCCTTCTCGGCAAGCAACTGGTTGAGCAAAGTCTTCATGTCGGCGACTTCCTGCCGTAGTTGCTGCATACTTTGGTCACTGGCACTATATGACATGGGAATGTTTTCACTCACAGCACTATGGTCAGTAACACCTGGGTTGTCACTACACTTTGCACGAACACTATGCACTGGTTTGTGTACCGAGGTATGTCGCTGGAACAACCTATCTGCTATTTCGCAGTATTGTTCGTCGTCCTTATCGCCGGCTAAAGCTTCCAGGTGTAAGTGGAGGGCGTCCGGCATCTTGGAGAGGTGAATGGAGCGGAGGAGTTCCTTGGGCAATGACACCTTTGCCCGGGTGTTGAGGTTGGCCATACGGGTGTATAGCTGTGAGGGGGTGGTGTCGCCGAGTTCGCTCTGCTGGATATCTCGGTAGAGCTGGTCGTCAGGCCTGGCGCATAGCTTCCGTAAGGCAGTCTTGAGGGCGGCACACTTGCCTTCTTCCGGAGGAGAAGAGACGGCGTTACGGACAAGGGCGATGACGTCCGTTGGTAGAGCGGCGATGTACGCGCCGAAGGCTTGGTGGTCTGGAACGTCACCTTGAGTGGCTAAATAGGCTTCTGTGTGAAGTAGCCAGCTCTCCAAGTCACGGGAGAAACTGGGAAGTTTCACTTGTGAATTTTCCATAATCCTGGTTGTCCTTCACCGGGGTCACCAATTTGTAGTGGTTTGGTTCGAACAAGCCATAGAAAATTAAATTCACTTTGGTCTCTTATTCTAATCTCTTTGGTAAAACCACAAGTAATAGCCACTGGTTAGTGGATCTGATCAGTCGTAGCTGGACGGTGAGCCTAACGTCAGAGGCGGTGGCGGCTGATGACGGCGAGGCTCGATGGGACTGCTACAAGACTGGACGAGATGTTGTTGCTGCTGCCGTGGCTATTACTATTCTGCCCTGACTGGCCGCCGCTGCCCTATTTAAGGGTCGCTCGCGGCTCAGCGTAGTTGGCAAGAGAGGTCGCTAGCCGCTCGAGAACCATTTGCTGGCTCCTGATTGGCTAGCTCATATTCACCTCTTGCCAACTATGGGAAGTGTGTGACCGCCTGTGGCTGCGTCACTACATCATCATTTGCCATTTGCCATATAAGTTATCATTAATAGTACCTTCTAAACATCTCATTTTTAGTATAATTTGAACTTCTCATTATTGGTGTTTTCTAAATTTGTCATTATTGGATTACATTAAAGTTTACAGTAATAGTACTTTCTGAACTTGCCATTATTACTGTATATTAGCACCTTCTAAAATCGTCATTATTATCATTATATTAAACTTGTCATTATCAGTATATTCTAAACTTATCTTCTAAAGTTTTCTTCTAAACATGCCATTTTTATATATTCTAAACTTTTCAACATTAGTACACATTAATTTATTTTATCATATCATAATCTTGACAGTGTTAGTTCACATTGAAGTTATCATTAATAGTAGTTTCCTCTTAACATGCCATTTTTATATATTCTAAACTTTTCAACATTAGTACACATTAATTAATTTTATTGTGATTATTAGCATATCATAATCTTGACAGTATTAGTACACATTGAAGTTATCATTAATAGTAGTTTCTTAACTTTTTATTAGTATATTCTAAGCTTGTCATCATTTGCCATTTGCCATATAAGTTATCATTAATAGTATCTTCTAAACATCTCATTTTTAGTATAATTTGAACTTCTCATTATTGGTGTTTTCTAAATTTGTCATTATTGGATAGTAAAGTTTCTTTACTTTCTGACTATTATTACTGTATTTATTTATTACTGTATTTAAACTGTCATTAAAGTTATCATTAATAGTACCTTATAAACTTGTCTTTGTAACTAGACATTAAAGTTATCATTAATAGTACCTTTCTAAATTTTTCATTTTAGTACACTTGTCAATTCTCTTTATTAGTACACGTTAAAGTTATCATTAATAGTATATTATAAATGTCATTATTAGTGCACAATAAAGATATCATCAATATTTTCTAGTGATGTCAATATTCATATATTCCAAGCTTGTTATTAGTACACATCAAAATGATCATTAACAGTACCTTGTCATTATTAGTATATGCCAAACATTAATCATTAGAAGACATGGAAGTTTTCATTTATATCATATTTTACTTGATCATTATTAAACGTCATTATTAGTACAAATTAAATTTATAATATATAGTACCTTCTAAAGTTGTCATTATTAGTAATTTCTAAACTTGTTATGATTAATATATACTAAACTTGTACACAGTGAAGTTATCATAATAATTACCGTCTAAGCTTATCATTAGTATATTCTAAACATGTCATTATTCTAAATTTGTCATTCTTAGTATATTCTAAACTCGCTATTATTAGTACACATTAAATTTATTATTAATAATACCTTCTAACTTTGTAAATATTAGTGTAATCTAATCTTGCCATTACAAGTATATTCTAAACCTGACATTATTAGCATATTCTAAATTTGTCATTATTAGTATATTCTACACTTGTCATTATTAGTACACATTAAAGCGTGTCAATATTTGTATGTTCTAAACCCTAATTATTAGTACACATTAAAGTTATCATTAACAATATTTTCTAAAGTTGCCATTGTTCTTATATTCGAAACATATCAGTATTAGTAAATACTAAACATATTTTCTTTGGTATTCTAAACTTGTCGTTATTAGTACACATTAAATTTTTCATTAATAATACCTTCTAAATTTGTTATTATTGGTGTATTCTAAACTAATCATTATTAGTATATTCTAAACTTGGTAATACTAATATATTCCAAAGTTTATCATTATTCTATACTTATATTCTAAACCTAACATTATTAGCATATTCTTAATTTGTCATTATTAGTGTATTTTACACTTGTCAATATTTGTATGTTAAACCATCATTATTAGTACACATTAAAGTTATCATTAACAATACTTTTTAAGATTGTCATTGTTCGTATATTCGAAACATATCAGTATTAGTATATACTAACATATCTTTTTATTATTCTAAACTTGTCCTTATTACTACACATTAAAGTTATCATTATTAGGACCTTGTAAGCTTATCATTATTAGTATATTCTAAAACTTGCCATTATTTGTATATTCTAAAATTGTGAATATTAGTACATGTTAGTTATAATTATTACTGGCTCCTTAACATGACATTGTTAGCTTTTTTTCAAAACTAATCTACGTATTATAGTTATCATTAATAGCAACTTCTAATCATGCTATTATTAGTATTTACTAAACTTTGCATTATTAATATAATTCAAACGTGTCATTATTGCTACACATGAACATTATCATTAATATAACCTTTTAAACTTTAAATTACTACAATATTGTAAACATGTGATAATTAGTACATATTAAAGTTATCATTAATAGTGCCTTTAAACTTGTCATTATTAGTATATACCAAACATTAATTATTAGAAGACAATTTTTTTATTTATACTATTCTAAGT
Source organism: Oratosquilla oratoria (assembly GCF_046742065.1). Classification (NCBI taxonomy): domain Eukaryota; kingdom Metazoa; phylum Arthropoda; class Malacostraca; order Stomatopoda; family Squillidae; genus Oratosquilla; species Oratosquilla oratoria. The sequence continues at coordinate 772,867 of NW_027467729.1, forward strand.
TTGTCATTATTAGTGCGTTCTAAACTTGTCATTATTAGTACAAATTATAGTTATCATATATAGAACCTTCTAAAGTTGTCATTTATAGTAATTTCTAAACTTGCCATTATCAATATATTCTAAACTTTTACACATTAAAGTTATCATAAATATTATCTTCTAAGCTTATCATTAGTATACTCTAATTATGTCATTATTCTAAACTTGTGATTCTTAGTATATTCTGAGCTCGTTATTATTGATACATACTAAATTTTTCATTAATAATACCTTCTATTTTTTTTATTATTGGTGTATTCTAAACTTGTCAATACAAGTATATTCTAAACCTGATATTATTAGCATATTCTAAAATTGTCATTATTGGTATATTCAACACTTGTCATTATTAGTACCCATTAAAGCTTATTCTAAACCCTCATTATTAGTACACATTAGTTATTACTGACAATACTTTCTTAAGTTGCCATTGTTCGTAAATTCGAAACATCACTATTAGTATATCTTCTTTGGTATTGTAAATTTTATTATTATACATTGAAGTTATCATTACTAGGACCTTGTATCCTTATCATTATTAGTATATTCTAAACTTGGTAATATAATATATTCCGAGTTTATCATTATCCTAAACTTGTTATTAGCATATTCTAAACATGTCATTGTCATATTCAAAACTAATTATTCAAAACTAATTATCAGTACGTATTATAGTTATCTTTAATAGCAACTTCTACTATGCTATTATTAGTATTTTCTAAACCTTGCATTACTTATATATTTCAAACATGTTATTATTACTACACATTAGCGTTATCATTAATGTAACCTTCTAAACATGTCATTATTGAAATATGTAAACCTGTGATTATTAGTACACATTAAAGTTATGATCAATAGTGCCTTTAAAATTGTCATTATAATTTTGTCATTTTTCGGATATTCAACTTTCATTATTAGTATATTCTAAACTTATTATTATTAGTATATTCAAATATACTAAACATATCTTCTTCGGTATTCTAAACTTTATCAGTATACTGTACATTAAAGTTATCATTACTAGGACCTTGTATCCTTATCATTATTAGTATATTCTAAAATTGGTAATAATAATATATTCCGAGTTTATCATTATTCTAAACTTGTCATAATTAGTATATTTTTAACTTTTGAGTATTAGTACATATTAGAGTAGTGTCTTCTAAACATGTCAATGTTAGTATATTCAAAACTAATTGTTATATAGTTTTATAGTATTATAGTTATAGTATTATAGTTATAGTTGTAGTATTATAGTTATCATTAATAGCAACACCTACTATGCTATTATTAGTATTTTCTAAACCTTGCATTATTGATATATTTCAAACGTGTCATTTTTACTACACATTAACATTATCATTAATGTAACCTTCTTAACATATCATCATTAAAATATTGTAAACCTGTGATTATTAGTACACATTAGTTATTCTGAATCTGTGATTATTAGTACATATTAAAGTTATCATTCGTTTTATCTTCCATACATGCCATTATTAGTATATTCTAATTTTGTCATTATTAGGACTCATTAAAGTTAGAGTTAATACACTAGAAATAGCATTTTTGTAATATACAAATAAAGATAAGTTCAGAAGGTACCTTAATGACAACTTTTAGAAGGTACTATTAATGATAAATTTAATTTGATATGCACTAATATAAACAAAGTACTATATACTAATAAGGGTAAGTTTAGAAGGTACTATAATTGATAACGTTAACTTGTACTAATAACGACAAGCTTAGAATATACTAATAATGCCAAGTTTAGAAGGTACTATTAAAGATAACTAATGTTTATTAATAGTGATAAGTTTAGTATATACTATTAATGAGAAGTTTAGAATATAAAAATAATGATAAGCACTATTAAAGATAAAATCTATGTGAAATGATAATGAAAAGTTTAGAATATGACAAGTTTACATGTTAATGACAAATTTAATTGATAATTAAATGGGTAATTTAGAAGAAAAAAAAAGCGTATAGCGTTTAATGTATACTAATAATTACTTTAATGAGTACTAATAGTGAAAAAATTACAAAATACTAGTAATGACATGTTTAGAATATACTTTTAATGATAACTTTAATATGTACTAATAGTAACAATTTTAGAATATACGAAGAATAACATGTTCAGTCGGAACTATTGATGATAACTTTAATATGAGAAGTTTAGAATATATTAATAATAAATATTGTCGATAGTACTATATACTATATATACAATGTGTACCAATATATAATAAATATTTTAGAAAATGATATTTATAATAACTTTAATACGTTTTGATAATGACAATTTTAGAAAGTTCTATTAAATATCTTTGATATGTACTAATATTGAAAAGTTTATAGTATACTAACAATGACAACTGTAGAATAACATAATGTCTATCAATAAGGACAAATATATAATATTCTAATTATGACAAGTTTAGAAGGTATGATAAGTTTAATGTGATTTGATAACTTTAATAAGAAGTTAAAATATACTAATAATGACAAATTTAGAATATGCTAGTAATGGCAATTTTGTAATATACAAATAATGTCAACTTTAGAAGGTATTATTAATAATAGCTTTAATGTGACAATTTTACAATATACTTATAATGCAAGGTACAGTTAATGATAACTTTTCATGTGTACTAATTATGAATGGGGTAAGTTTATAATATACTAATAATGTAATAATATACTAATAATGTAAGTTTATAATATACTAATAATGACAAGTTTAGAAAGTACTATTAATGGTAAGTTTAATGTATAGTAATAATGATACGTTAAGAATATACTTATAATGACAAGTATAGAACATACCAATAATGATAACTAATACTAATAATAATATAGAACATACTAATAATGATCAGATTAAAGATACTATTAATGATAACTTTAATGTGTACTATTAATGACAAGTTTAGAATATACTGATAATGAAAATTTAGAATATTCTATTGATGATAACTTTAAGTGTACCAATAGTGACAAGCTTAGAATATGAACGATAATTACATGTTTAGAAAGTACTATTAATGATAACTCTAATATGTACTCATAATCACATGTTTAGAATATACTAATAAGGACAAGGTAATATTAATGATAACTTTAATATGCAATTGTAGAGGATACTGATGATAACAAATATTAGAAAATATTATGAAAGTTGAGAATATACTATTAATGGTAAGTTTAATGTATAGTAGTAGTAGTAGTATAGGTTTATTCAACAATATTAAATACAATTAGACATACATATATACATTTTTTACAAAATTGGTAGTTGAAAAGGGAGAGCGAGAAGCAAAGCTTATGGGGAGTTGCTCTCCCTTAAGGAAAAAAATTATCTTTATTTATTTATTTTTGTTACATATCAGTATGGTACATACACATCTACACACATATATACACACATATATGCATACACATATATACACACACACAATGACATGCGTCACGACGTCCGCTAACTCCGACCTCACGTAGAAATCGGGGGCACGAGCGAGCATCGCAACTTGTGGGGGTCAGGTGAGAGGTGAGAGGTCAGGTCGATTGTTGACGGGACGATAATTGCTTAATGCGCAGATCTGGGTCACCGTGACCTGCTGGAATAGAAAAAAAAAAAAGAGCGGCAGACTTGGGCAGTACATGACAGTTTCTCCATGAATACAACCATGAAATGGACCTGAAGTGTTCAATATACTAATACTTATAGATTAAAGACTTTTTTAAGTATCGTTTGAATGTTGATAAACATTTTGTCTTAGGTAAATCCTTTTCCAGTTTATTCCATGTGTTAACACCTATAATAGATAAGCATTGGCTTTTTTTGGTTGTTCTGTATTGAGTTTTAAAGAAGTCGTTTGTTTGCCTAGTCGCATAGCGAGTTTCGTAAGTTGAGTAAAATTTCAATATGTTTTGATTCATTTGTTTATTGTAGATTTGATGCATAACAATGGCAGTTTTGTACTTTATTAAGTCATTGAATTTGAGTAGATTTAGTTTTTTAAATAAATTATTTGTATGTTCCAAACGACCTACATTGCAGATTATACGCAGTGCCTTTTTTTGAGAGGTAATTATGCGTTGAAGATTAGTTTGATAAGTATTACCCCAAATTTCTGAACAATAGTTTAAGTATGGTAGTAGTAGACTACAATAAATGGTACGTAGGGTATTTTCATTGAGGATATTTCTCATTTTATGCATAATTCCTTAAGTTTTGGATATCTTATTTATCACGTGATTTATATGATGTTTCCAATTAAGTTGATCGTCTAAATACACGCCTAGGAATTTACTGACGGACGCTTTTTCAATAATATCGTTGTTTATTTTGATCGGCTTAGTACTTTCATTCTTTTTGTAGAAAAGCAGGTAGTTAGTTTTTGATACGTTTAAGGATAGCTTATTGGCTGAAAACCAGTTGGATAGTTGACATAATCCTTCATTAATTGTCTTGATCAGTTTGTCGGAATTTGTATCGGAGCATAGAATGGTGGTATCGTCGGCGAACAGTATAAATTTCATAAGGTTGGATACATTTGTGATGTCATTAATGTATAGTAAGAATAGTTTGGGTCCTAGAACTGAACCTTGAGGTACTCCGCATGTAACTGGTAGAATGTGTGATCTTTTTTCCTCAATGGCCACATATTGTTTCCTGTTTTTTAGATAACTTTTTAACCATTCATTAACTTTACCTCTTAGCCCATAGTATTCGGCCTTTCGAATTAGGATTTCATGATTTACTGTGTCAAATGCCTTTTTAAGATCAATAAATATGCCGGCTGTCTTTTTCTTTTGTTCTATATTGTTAGTTATCTCTTCAATTAATTCCATTACTGCTGTAGACGTTGAAAGATTTCGTTGAAATCCATATTGACTATGGTAAATGACGTCATTTTTTTTTTAGAAATGAGTCAAGGCGAATTGTGAATAACTTTTCAAGAATTTTGGAAAACTGTGGTAATAGTGAAATTGGTCTATAGTTATTATAACTTGATTTGTCGGCTGATTTGAATATCGGTATTACTTTTGCTATTTTCATAGCATCTGGAAATATCCCTTGTTCAAATGATTTGTTGCATATTGTCAGAAAATGATCTTTGATGATAGGCATAATTTGTTTTATGAGGTTCATATTGATTCCTGTGCAATCGAGTGATTTCTTGTTCTGCATTGATTTTACTGTGTTCATAAGTTCGTTTTCCGTGACGGGTTTTAAAAACATAGTGTTATTTATTCGGTGTTTCAAAAATGTCTCGTAAGTTTGATGTGTTGTCTTTATTTGTTTCGCGAGGTTAAGTCCTACATGGGAGAAAAATTCATTAAATTCATTTGCCACTTCATTTTTAGTTTTTCCTTTTTTAATAATGTCTATGAATTCATTGGTGTTATTAATTTTGTGCCTAGTTAAGTTGTTTATTACTTCCCATGTCTTTTTTATATTACCTTTATAACCTTCAAGCAGTGTGTCATAGTATTTTTTTTCACAGTTGCGTAAAATTTTTGTAAGTTTGTTTTTGTACACTTTGTATTTGTTTTCGTCTGTCAAGGACTTGCTTTGAATAGATTTCTTGTAAAGTTGGTTTTTCTTTCGACACGCGTTCTTAAGACCGTTTGTAAACCATGGTTTTGAGTTTACGTTACGTGGTTTTATTTCTACTTCTCTCTCTGGGCAGCATTTGTTTACATTACTCATGATAATGCTTACAAATTCGTTATATGATAGATTGGCATTTTCTGACTCGTAAACCTGATCCCAATTTTCTTCTTTTAAGCATTGATTTAATTTTGCAATATCTTTTTCGTCAATTTTACGTTTAAGTACAATTCTGGGTTTTGTTATGCAGTGCATTTCTTTTGGACTGATAGTGAATACCGGTAGATGGTCACTTATATCACTTATTAAGATACCACTATGAATCTTGGAGCTTACAATATTGGTGAAAATGTTATCTATCAATGTTTCACTTGTATTTGTTATTCGGGTTGGTTTATTTATCAAAGGATATGTACCTAAAGAGAATATCATATCTGTAAAGTGTCTTGTTTGTTCATGAGTCTCATACTTAAGTAAATCTATGTTGAAGTCACCACAGAGATATAGATTTTTATTTCTAAATGGAGTTATGATTTCTTCAAGCATATTTGTGAACTCATTGATGTTTGTGCCTGGCTTTCTGTAAATACTTGTTATGACGGTATTTTTATTAGTTTTACTGAAAATCTCAACAGCTACGCAATCAAATAGGTTTTCATACGAATTAGTGGACTGATTTATTAGTTTGCATGAAATTGATTTTTTTATGAAGATAGAGACTCCGCCGCCTTTTTGGATCTGTCTATTAGCACTGTAGGGAGTATAGTCTTGTAAGAAGTTTACTAGACATCCTGGGTCAATCCATGTTTCGCTTATCACTATAACGTCAAAGCTTTTATTGAGTAACTTGAGATAACAGTCAATTTTCTGATAATTGGCGTTTAGGCTCCTTGCATTGATGTGAATTAATGTGAAACCATCAATATCACGAAATACCGTGTCAAATTGTGTATCACTATAGTAATCGCTGTCTTTTGTTAGTTTTGAGTAAAAATTTAATTCGGCGTCAATTTGGGTATTATTGTGATTAGATATCGAAAATTCCTTTTCTGATATTTTGTCTATTTCTTTATACTTCTTAATGGCGGTATATACATCTGGGTTTTTTGATGCGTGATTTGGCGCGGAAAACAACAAATTAATTTCTGTGTTTGAGATGGCATGATAGGGAAATGTTTTTGAGCAGTCTGGGCAGAACCAGTTTTTGAAAATATTGGGGTTATTTTTGGCAGTATTTACGGGTATATTTGCACACATGAAATGATATAAATGTTTGCATAATGTACATTTGAGGTGATTTGTAGGGACAAGGGTATGACATGAAGAACAGTTTTTTTATATGTTTGTTTTAGTTTTTGTGTTAGTTGTAGTGTTCATGGTTATGTTTGTGTTAGAAGATTAAGGAATGTGAACTATTGAAATTCAACTAATTGTTCAAGATTACTTACTTGATAATAATGATACGTTAAGAATATACTTATAATGACAAGTTTAGAACATACTAATAATGACAAGTTTACAAGATACTGTTAATGATAACAAATACTAATAATGATAATTATAGAACATAATTATAATGATCAGATTAAAGATACTATTAATGATAAATTTCATAATTAGAATATACTAATTATGAAATTTTAGAATATTCTATTGATGATAACTTTTAAATGTACCAATAGTGACAAGCTTAGAATAAGAAAGATAATTACATGTTTAGAAAGCACTATTAATGATAACTCTTAATATGTACTCATAATCACATGTTTAGAATATACTAATAAGGACAAGTTTAGAAGGTACTATTGTTACCATAGTCACCCCCTGGTGCTAATTACATTCTCTATTTTCCAAACGCTGGTGCCCAGCTAATGTTTATATACAGACGCGAATTCACGGTCTGATATTAACGTGTTTTGGATAAAATGTGTCTAGAGATACGTTTATACTTTTGAGATCCACGGTGCTCTAGTTATGTAAGAATTTATAGAAATACATATTGTAATTGCTTTTGATGTATGATCCATGTACGGTGTGTATTTTACGATATTGAATGTATCGTTAGGATGATGCCAAGAGATTGTTGGAACCATGGTGCCAACTCAAACGCTTACAACAATGAAAGCGTTGTTCTTTCTGTCTCTTTCTCTACTGCGTGAAAAATGGAGATAGACGTTTAGTCCTTTTGCTGGGGGAAGTAATGGTTGGGAAAAGAATAAATGGGAGGAATAACGGGAATAGATATAATGGAAAACACGCAGGAGGGAGAGAGCAATGATTTCTGGTAAGTTATGACTGCATATCTTGGTAGGATGTATGTTATTTGAGATGATTAGCAAGGATCCAATTTTCATGTGTTTATAGGAGCAGAACTTGTTGAAGTGGTTAGATAGAGATAATATAATTTGTGTGTGGTCGTAGGACTGTGATGGTAAATAGAAATTGGTATTTTAATTGCATGGAATGCAATGTGATGACTATGTTGATGTAGAGGCAGTAGCTCAACTGAGTAGCAGTGGAAACATTGAATAATTACCTCATATGATAAGAATGTGCTGGATTTTGAGATGCAATGATAAATGCATTCATTTAGTTCTGTACTGATAGGCTTATTCAATATAGGTATAGAGAAAATTACCTACTATCTTTTTGTAACCTCCATTTTATTATGATGACTAATGTGGGATGATGATTTTTCCTAACTGAGAGATAATAAGATATATTTACAGAAGGAAGTGTGAAGAAGGAAATGAAATAGATATCCGTTTATTGTCACTCCACCTTTAAGGGATGAGGCAAGATCTGTGGTTGTCCTCCTAAATCCTTTATTCACTAACTAATTGCTTTAAGGTTAGAGGTGGTAACGTGACACTATTAATGATAACTTTAATATGCACTAATAATGGCAATTGTAGAAGATACTGATAATTACATATATTAGACGGTAATATCAATGATAACTGTAATGTGTACTAATAATGACAAATATTAGAATATACGAATAATGACAACTTTGGAAGGTGCTACTAATCATGTCTATTAATACTAACAAGTTTAGAATATGATAATAATGACAAGTTTAGAATAATGACAACTTTAGAATACACTAATATTGCCATGTTTAGAATATATTTAAAGCACTAATAATGAAAAGTTTAGAACATGTCAATGAAGATATGTTTAGAATATTTTAATGGTTAGATTATACGAATAGAAAGTGCTATTAATGATATCTTTAATGTGTACTAATAATGATAATTATAGAACATACTAATAATTATCAGATTAAAGATACTATTAATGATAACTTTAATGTGTACAAGTTTAGAATATAGAAGTAAAGACAAGTTTAGAATGGTAATTTTAATGTGTTCTAATGTGTTCAAATAAAAAAAGTTAGGAAGATGCCTTTAATGATAGTTTTAACATGTACTAAAAAAAAGTTTAAAGGTATTTTTGATGTCAAGTTAGGAAGGTAATATTGATAATAACGTTAATGTGTACTAATAATGACAAGTTTAGAATATACTAATAATGATGTAAGTACTAATAATGATGCAAGTACTCTTAATGTGTACTATTAATACTAGAATATACAAGTAATGCCAATTTAGAAGATACTACTAATAATAACTTTAATATGTATCAATAATGACAGGTTTATAATATACTAATAAAGAAAAGTTAAGAATACGCTAATACTGACAAGTTTGGAAGGTGTTATAATTGATAAGTTTAATGTGTACTAATAATGACAAGTTTACAATGTACTAACAATGACAAATTAAGAAGGTGCTATTAACTATAACTTTAATAAGTCCTAATAATGAAAAAATTAGAATATACTAATAATGACATGTATGGAAGATAGAACGAATGATAACATTAATATGTACTAATAATCACAGGTTTAGAATATACTTACAATGACATTTAGAATATACTAAGATTGACAAGTTCAGAAGATACTGTTAAAGGTAACTTTAATGTTTAGAAATAATGAGAAGTGTGGAATATACTAATAACGATAAGTTTAGAAGGTTCTACTAATGTTAACTTTATTTTGTACAAATAACGACAGGTTTAGCATATAAGTTTACAAGGCACTATTAATAATAACTTTAATGTATATTAACAAAGACAACTTTAAGGTGTACTAATCCAGTAATGACAAGTTTAGAATATAATAATAATGAGATTAGAATATAATAATAATAATAAGTTTAGAATATACTAATAATGAAAGTTTAGAATATCCGAACAATGACAAGTTTATAATGACAATCTTAAAGGCACTATTAATTATAACTTTAATGTGTACTAATAATCACAAGTTTACAATATTTTGATAATGACATGTTATATATGTTAATAATGACATGTTATATATGTTATATTAATGATGACGTTAATATGTAGTAATAATGTATTAATAATGCAAAGTTTAGGAAATACTAATAATAGCAAATTAGAAGTTGCTATTAATGATAACTATGATATGTACTAATAATAAGTTTTCAATATACTAACAATGACATGTTTAGAAGACAGTACAAATGATTACTTTGATTACTCATAAGTTTAGAATAGAATAATAATGACAAGTTTAGAATAATGGCAAACTTGGTATATAATATTATTACCAAGTTTAGAATATACTAATAATAAGTATAGAAGGTCCCAGTAATGATCATTTTAATGTATACTAATAAAGTTTAGAATACCAAGAAAGATATGTTTAGTATTTACTAATAATGATATGTTTCGAATTTACGAACAGTGACAACTTTAGAAAGTATTGTTAATGAAAACTAATGTGTACTAATAATGAGGGTTTAGAACATACAATTGACAAGCTTTAATGGGTACTAATAATGACAAGTGTAGAATATCCCAATAATGACAAATCTAGAATATGATGATAATGTCAAGATTAGAATACACTAATAATAACACATTTAGAAGGTATTATTAATGATAAATTTAGTATGTGCTAATAATAACGAGCTTAGAATATACTAAGAATAACAAGATTAGAATAATGACATGTTTAGAGTATACTGATGATATGCTTAGATGATATGATAACTTTAATGTTGAGAATACATTAATAATGACAAGTTAGAAATTACTAAAATGGCAACTTTAGAAGGTTCTATATATGATAACTATAATTTGTACTAATAATGACAAGTTTAGAACGTACTAATAAAGACAAATTTAGAATGTACTATAAATGAAAACTTTAATGTCTTCTAATAATTAATGTTTGGAATATACTGATAATGACAAGTTTAAGGGCACTATTAATGATAACTTTAATATGTACTAATAATCACAAGTTTACAATATTGTAATGAAGAAGTATTCTATGAATCCCTCCAGAATGTCAAGAACGACTTACCATACGCCGAAAATGTAGTTATCATGGGTGATCTGAATGGACACATTGAAAAAGATCGCAAAGGATTAGGTACGTGTAGAAAAGCATACAGCAAAAATACACCGACAAGCCCATAATTCACCTTATGTTAAAACATAAGATTTTTCCGAGATGTAAAAAACATAATATTGATGTCATGCAGTTAAGACAACAAGCTAGTTGTGGGCAAACTGAAACGTCAAATGAAAACCTCTGAAAAGTATAGCCATAAAACGATTTTTTGAACAAATATATGATAGATGAAGGCTATAAAGAAACATTCCAATGCAGATTGAGAGAAAATAGAGCCGAAGATGCTGGAAGAGAAGATTTGGTAGGTCGCCTTCCATTCGGCGATCACAAGACTTGACAAAGAAGTTATGCAATACTTATACAGTTGGAAGAAAAAAATAATCACTCTAGTGCAGCGTTTCTCAACCTTTTTACCCTTTAGAATAAATTACATGTCTCAAGGAACCCCTGCAAAAAAAAAAAAAAAAAAAAAAAAAAAATCTTTCTCATTTTAATTTAATCGTAATAATAGGTTAAATACGATTATGTATACATCACATTATTACAATAACCAAGAATATGTCGTGCGTGTTTAAGTATATTACGTATATTAAGTTAAATAAAAAATCAAAAGGGCATTAGCTTATCTCACTTGTTCTCGCGTAACCCTGGGACCTTTTCGGAACCCTGGTTGAGAAACTCTGCTCTAGATCGAAAATAGTAAAGAAGCTGTCAAAATGAATGAATGAATGAATGAATGAATGAATGAATGAATAAATAAATAAATAAGTAAATAAATAAATAAATGAATGAATGAATGAATGAATGAATGAATGAATGAATGAATGAATGAATGAATGAATGAATGAATGAATGAATAAATAAATAAATAAATAAATAAATAAATAAATAAATAAATAAATAAATAAATAAATAAATAAATAAATAAATAAATAAATAAATAAAAATATATAATAGATAAAAAAAATCTGAAAATGGATGAGCACGAAGAGAATAGAAGGTTGAGAAAAGTATGTTCAAGCTAGAAGATAGGTGTGTGTGTGTGTGTGTGTGTGTGTGTGTGTGTGTGTGTGTGTGTGTGTGTGTGTGTGTGTGTGTGTGTGTGTGTGTGTGTGTGTGTGTGTGTGTGTGTGTGTGTGTGTGTGTGTGTGTGTGTGTGTGTGTGTGTGTGTGTGTGTGTGTGTGTGTGTGTGTGTGTGTGTGTGTGTGTGTGTGTGTGTGTGTGTGTGTGTGTGTGTGTGTGTGTGTATGTGTGTGTGTGTGTGTGTGTGTGTGTGTGTGTGTGTGTGAGTGTGTGTGTGAGTGTGTGTGTGCGTGCGTTTGTGCGTGGTGCATGTGTGTGTCTATTTTTTGTGTGTATACAAACACACACACACACACACACACGCTACTCACACCTCAGGTAAAGTGGGGTCACACTTTACCTGACGTGTGAGTAGCGTGGGGTTTGTCAGACCCCACTTTACCTGAGGTGTGAGTAGCGTGGGGTTTGTCAGACCCCACTTTACCTGAGGTTTGTTCATGTTTGTTTTATTATTTATACTTATGGGTAAATAATAATTTCTTCTTTTTTATCAACAGAAAAACATACATCCGAGTTTGATTTTATTTATTTATTTAATTTATTCCATTTTCCCTCTTTTGATCACATTAATTCTTATCACAATGTTTAATTTCTGTTCTGGTAATGTGAGTTTCTTTTCATATCATGGTCACACTATACTCATATTATCATAAAACATGATATTCTGCCACATTTTATTTGATTATTTTATCCTTCCCCTCTTTTGTTCAAATTTAATTTGTATCACATATTTTGTATCACATATAAATGCTTAATATTTTCTGTTTTGTTAATATGTTTCTTCTCACAACAAGATCACACTATTCTCATATTATCATAAAATGTGACATCTCGCCACATTTTAGGACACCTCAGCCACTCTATTCCCACACATACAACTGTAATTTATTCCATCCTTCACCTCTTTTTGTTCAAATTTAATTTGTATCACATATTTTGTATCACATAAATGTTTAATAATATGTTTCTTCTCACACACTATTCTCATATCATCATAGAATGTGACATCTCGCCACATTTTAGGACACCTCAGCCACTCTATTCCTACACATACATCCGAGTTTGATTTAATTTATTCCATTGATTTATTTAATTTATTCCATTTTCCCTCTTTTGATCACATTAATTCTTATCACAATGTTTTATTTCTGTTCTGGTAATGTGAGTTTTTTTCATATCATGGTCACTATACTCATATTATAAAAGATGACATTCCGCCACATTTTATTTGATTAATTTATCCTTCCCCTCTTTTGTTCAAATGTAATTTGTATCACATATTTTGTATCACATATAAATGCTTAATCTTTTCTGTTCTGTTAATATATGTTTCTTCTCACACACTATTCTCATATCATCATAAAATGTGACGTCTCGCCACATTTTAGGACACCTCAGCCACTCTATTCCCACACATACATCCGAGTTTGATTTGATTTATTTAATTTATCCATTTTCCCTCTTTTGATCACATTTTTTATCACAATATTTAATTTCTGTTCTGGTAATGTGAGTTTCTTTTCATATCATGGTCACACTATACTCATATTATCATAAAAGATGACATTCTGCCACATTTTATTTTATTAATTTATCCTTCCCCTTTTTTGTTCAAATTTAATTTGTATCATATTTTGTATCACCTCTGCTGTGAGAAAGCGATGTGCCTTGTGTGACCGGAAGTCTGACAGGAAGACCAAGAACTACTGCCTACACTACAAAAGACCAGTGTGTCAGGACCATTCAACCCCCATCTGCAATGACTGCAATTAGATTCTTCAGTATCACAAATCCCACTTTCAGTATATCCAATAGAATATGTTCTTCATTATCACTAGCATTATGTATGAATTGCTCTCGAGAAAACTCAAAACCCACCGAGACCACAAACTTCCGTCAACGAAGGATGGGGTTTTGCTGAGTCAGGATAGGAGTGCTTAGAGCCATAAAAACTCATAGATAATGAACTTAGATACCATTAAAAACTTATAGATTGTTTGCTGGACCTAGTATCAACCTTCCCTAAAAATGTCATTAAAACCTGTTCATAATTTTTGCGTAAAGTTGGTCAAAGTCAAAATAATTACCTCCGATTTTTTTTTTTAAAGATTTTATGGTTTATGAAACATATTCATTATTCATTTGTTGTAGCTCTGCTTTTCCTTAAAGATAGTTGGGACATTAGTCTCTACAAAATGATGATGACCAACCGCCTCATGTTTCATGTTTTCAGTTAAGTACCCTCTAAATTCAGCAATACCTTATTTTTCATATTTTTTTGTAATTTTCATTAAAATATATGTCTAACAATTAGTCACTTTTAAGCACGTAAATGGAAGAAGATAAGTTGAAGTACATATGTTTTGATTTCTATGTCAATAAATGCAGTGGAATTTTTTTTTTTTTTTTTTTTGGGGGGGGGGGTCTGTCAGACCCCGCTTTACCTGAGGCGTTTCCCAAAAAGACCTTTACCTGTTAAGGGTTAATATATTCTAAACTTGTCACTATTAGTACACATTAAAGATATTAATAGTGCCTTCTAAACTTGTTATCATTACCACCACCACCATACACCAGGTAGGGCGATGCCCTGTCAGCGATGATGCCTCACGAAGTCCCTCCACAAGTCCCTATCAGGATACAGCTGCACACTCTCCACCTCTTCCATAGTTCTTCCTCTTGAATTATCATTACCATATTCTAAACTTTTTAATATTAGTACATATTAAATTTATCAGTTAGAGTGCATTCTAAACTTGTCTTTATTAATATATTACAAACTTGCTTATTATTAGTACAAATTAAAGTTATCTTGAACAGTACATTTTAGATTTGTAATTATTGGTGGGCTACCTCCCATGTAAGGGGGAAAAACCTTGGTATATGTATGTATGTATTTATTGGTATATTCTAATCTTTCCATTATTAGTACACATACCTGTACCTTCTAAATCTCATTATTAGTGTATTGTAAACTTCTGATTAATAATCAGAAGTTTACAATACACTAATAATGAGAGATTTAGAAGGTACAGGTACACATTAAATTTATTATTAATAATACCTTCTAAACTTGTCAAAGTTACATGCATAAACTTACCTCTCATTATTAGTATATTGTAAACTTCTGATTATTAGTACACATTAAAGTTATTATTAATAATACCTTCTAAACTTGTCAAAGTTACATGAATTATTAATATACCTTTTAAAATTTTCATTATTAGTATATTACAAACTTACCATTATTAGTATATTTTAAAATATTCATTATTAGTACACATTAAAGTCATTATATGTCTTTCCATTATTAGTACACATAAAAGTTATCATTTACTGTACCTTCCATTATAAGTATATTGTAAACTTCTCATTAAAACTATTATTAGTAATACCTTCTAAACTTGTCAAAGTTGAAGTTTATATATTTTTTCAAACTTGACATTATTCTTACATTACAACCTTGCCATTATTAGGATATTCTAAATTTGTCATTATTAAGTTATCATACAATAGTACCTTCTGAACTTGTCATTATTAGTATATTCTAAACTTGTTATTACTAGTACACATTAAAGTTATCATTAATAATACCTTCTATATAATTAGAATATTATAAATTTGTCCTTATTAACACACATTATTAGGACATTCTATAGTTGTCATTATTGGTATTTTCTAAACTTGTCATTATTAGTACAAATTAAATCGATCTTCTCATTATTTGTATGTTTTAATTGTCATTATTAGTGTATTCTAAATTATTCAATATTAGTACATATCAAAGTTATTTAACAGAATCTTCTAAAATTGTCGTTATTAAAACATCAAAGTTATTATACATATAATTTTCTAAAATTTTAATTACTATTACACATTATATTTATCATTAATAGTACTATAGACAATATTCATTATTATTATATTCTAAACTTCTCATATTAATAGTTCCGACTGAATATGTTATTATTAGTATATTTTAAACTTGTTATTATTAGTGCATATTAAAGCTATCATTAAAAGTATATTTTAAACGTGTCATTACTAATATTTTGTAAATTGTTCATTATTAGTACTCATTAAAGTAATTATTAGTACACATTAAAGATTTTACTAATAGTACCTGCTAAACGTTATACTTTTTTTCTAAACTTCCCAATTATATTATAAATGAAATTTTTCATTAATATGTAAAGTTGTCATATTCTAAACTTTTCATTATCATTTCGCATAGAATTTATCTTTAATAGTGCCTTCCAAACTTGTCATTATTAGTATATTCTAAACTTCTCATTGATAGTATATACTAAACTTTCATTTAAGGTATCTTCCTAACTTTTCATTATTTGGCTATTATTAGAACACATTAGAATTATCGTTCTTAGAATATTCTAACCTTGTATATTTTGAATTTGTGATTATTAGAACAAATGAAATATTTCATTAATAGATCCGCCTAAGCCTGTCATTCTTAGTATATTCTAAACTTCTACTTATTAGTACATTAAAGTTATATTTGATCGTACCTTCTAAACTTGTCATTATTAGTATTCTAAACATGTTATTAGTGTACATTAAAGTCATCGTTAATAGTAACTTCTAAACATGGCATTATTAGTATTATTTATTCATAGAACGGTCATTATTAGTATGTTCTAAACTTGTTCTTATTAGTTCAAATGAGTTATATCTGATAGCACTTGCCAATGTTAGTATATTCTAAACTTTTCATTATTATTTCACATTAAAGATTTTATAAATAGTACCTTCTAAACTTCTCTATGTTAGTATATTCTAAACATGTCATTATTAGTATATTGTAAACTTGTCATTTTTAGACTACCTTATGGCTATCAGTAATAGTTCCTTCTATACTTGTTACTATTTGTATATTCTAAATTTATCATAATTATCAAAAAGTTAAAAACTTTAATTTGTATTATTAATGAAAAGTTTATCACATAATTATATTATAAGATAAACTTTTCATTAATAATACAAATTAAAGTTTTTGTTATTAGCACCTTCTAAACTTATTATTATTGGTATATTCTAGAATTCTCATTATTAGCACTCATTAACAGTGCCTTCTGAACCTATGTATTAGTATATTCTAAGTTTGTCATTTTTAGAACACATTAGATTTATCATTAATAGTGCCTTCTAAACTTGTCATTATTAGTATATTATAAAGCTGCCATTATTACTATATTCGTTCGTATATTCATTTTATTATTAAAGTTATCATAATTATTTCCTACTAAACTTGTCATCATTAGTATATTCTAAACATATCATTATAAGCACACATTAAAGTTGTTATTATTACTGTAGTATATTTTAAACTTGTCATTATTAGCCACATTAAAATTATCTTAATAGTACCTTCTATATATGTCATTAATCTAAACTTGTATATGTCTAAATGTCTGTATATGTCATTAATATAAACTTGTCATTATAAGTACATATTAAAGTTACTAAACTTTTCATTATTAGGATAATTTAGACTTTTCATTCTCAGTATATCAATAACATTACCTTGTAAAGTTTAATTATTAGAGCATTTTCATGTTGTCATTATTCGTATATTCCAAACTTGTCATTATTAGTGTATTCTTTGCTTGTCATTTTTAGTATACATTTAAGCTATAGTGTCTAATACCTTCCAAAATTATCATCATTTGTATATTCTGAAAGTGTCATTATTCTAAATTTGTCATTATTAGTACACAATTTTATTTAATAGAACCTTCTAAACTTGTCAATATTAGTATACAACAATTAAAAGTTAATAGTTATTTAATAGTTTCTAAGCTTGACATTATTAGTACTTGTCATTATTTGTACTAGTACATATTAAAGTTATCATTAATAGTATGTTCTAAACTTGTTATTATAAGTATATTCTAAACTTGTCTTTATTAGCATTGTTTAGTATATTCTGAATTTGTAATGATTAACTTATTGTAATTTTGTTATTTTTTGTATATTTTAAACTTGTTATTATTAGTATGTTCTAAAATTATCATTATTAGTATATCTAAACTTCTCATTATTATTTAAACATTAATATCATTATTAATACTACCTAAACTTGTCAATAATAGTATATTCCTATTTTTATTATTAGTCCACATTAAAATTGTCATTAATAGTAGCTAATATACATGTCCTAATTATTATGTTCTAAATTTTTATATTTATCACATTATGAACTTGTTTATTAATACATATTTATCATTAATGGTTACTTATGAACTTTTCATTATTTGTATATATTAAAGTTGTCATTGTAAGTATATCCTAAACTTATCATAAGTACTCATTAAAGTTATCAATAATACATCCTAAACTTGTCATTATTTGTATATTCTAGACTTGTCTGTTAATTAGAATTTTAGAATATATTAAGAATGACAAGCTTAGAATATACAAATAATGACAAGTTCAAAATATAATAATAATGACAAATTTAGAAGGTATCATTAATGGTAATTTTAATGTGTACTAATAATAAAACGTTTAGGTATACTAATAATGAGAAGTTGAGAATATAGAAATACCTACGAGTTAACAATATACTACTAATGACTAGTTTAATATAAACTAAAATGATAATAATAGCATTTTTGTAATGTACAGATAAAGATAAGTTCAGAAGGTACCTTAATGACAACTTTTATAAGGTACCGTTAACGATGACTTTAATGTGTACTAATATAAACAAAGTACAATATATTAATAAGAGTAAATTTAGAGGGTACTACAATTGATAACGTTAATTTGTACTAATAATGACAAGCTTAGCTTAATAACGACAAGCTGATAATGACAAGTTTAGAAGGTACTATTAATGGTAACTTTAATGTCGATTAATAGTGATAAGTTTAATATATACTATCAATGAGAAGTTTAGAATATACTAATAATGACAAGTTTGGAAGACACTATTAAAGACAAATTCTATGTGAAATGATAATGAAAAGTTTAGAATATGACAAGTTTACATATTAATGAAAATTTTAAATCATAATATAAATGGGAAGTTTAGAAAAAAACGTATAACGTTTAGCAGGTACTATTACTAAAATCTTTAATGTGTGCTAACACAAAAAATGAGAAGTTTAGAAGAAATTCATTATCGATTTAATTTGTACTAATAATGGCAAGTTTAGAAAATACTAATAATGACAACTCAAGAATATCCTAATAATGTGTATCAATAGGGACAAATTTATAATATTCTAAATATGACAAGTTTAGAAGGTATTATTAATGATAACTTTAATGTGTACTAGTAATAACAAGTTTAGAATATACTAATAATGACAAGTTCAGAAGGCACTATTGTATGATAACTTTAATGTGCACTAATAATGACAAATCTAGAATATGCTAATAATGGCAAGTTAAGAATTATGTCAAGTTTAAAAAATATATAAACATCAACTTTGACAAGTTATCATAACTATTATAATTAACTTAATATATATAATTAACATAACTATTATAATTATAATAGTTTTAATGTGTACTAATAATGAGAAGTTTACAATATACTTATAATGCTAGGTACAGTAAATGATAACTTTTATGTGTACTAACAATGACTTTAATGTGTACTAATAATGAAAAATGTAAAATATACTAATAATGGCAAGTTTGTAATATACTAATAATGAAAAGTTTAAAAGGTAAATTAATAATGCATGTAACTTTGACAAGTATAGAAGGTATTATTAATAATAACTTTAATGTGTACAGAAGGTGACAATATACTAATAATGAGAGATTTAGAAGGTATTATTAATAATAACTTTAATGTGTACTAATAATCAGAAGTTTACAATATAATAATAATTAGAGATTTAGAAGGTACAGGTATGTGTACTAATAATGGAAAGATTAGTATATACCAATAATTACAAATTTAAAATGTACTGTTCAAGATAACTTTGATTTGTAGTAATAATAAGCAAGATTGTGATATATTAATAAAGACAAGTTTAGAATGCACTCTGATGAATTCAATATGTACTAATAATAAAAAGTTTAGAATATGGTAATGATAACAAGTTTAGAAGGTACTATGAATATCTTTAATGTGTACTAATAGTGACAAGTTTAGAATATAGTAATAATGAGAAGTTTAGAAGGTACTATTATTGTCAAGTTTAGAATGTACTAATATTGAAAATTTTGGAAAATATTATTAATGATAGTAACTTTAATGTGTTCTCAAAATAAAGGTACTAATAATAGTATCTTTAAAATAAACTAATAATTACTAATAATAAGTTTAGGATTTACAAATAAAGATCGGGAAGGTACTATTAATGATAACTTTTATGTGTACCAAGAATGAGATGTTTAGAATATACTAAAAATGACAATAGAGGAACTATTAATGATAACTAATGATAGCTTAGTAATAATGACAAGTTTAGAATATACTAGTAATGACAAGTTTAGAAAGTGCTATTAATGATAAATGTACAATGTACTAATACTGAGAAGTCTATGATATACAAATAATAAAAAGTTTAAAATAAAAAATAATGACAAGTTTAGAAGAAACTAATATTGACATGTTTAAAATATAGCCATAGTGATATGCTTAAAAGATCCTATTAATGATAACTTTAATGTGTACTAATAATGACACGTAATAATAAGAAGTTTAGAATAAAAAATAATGACAAGTTTAGAAGTTTAGAATGACATGTTTAAAATATAGTAATAATGATAAGTTTAAAAGTGCCTATTAATTATAAATTTAAAGTGTACTAATAATGACACGTAATAATAAGAAGTTTAGAAGGTACTGTTAATGAAAACTTTAATGTGTACTAATAATGTGTGTGTGTGTGTGTGTGTGTGTGTGTGTGTGTGTGTGTGTGTGTGTGTGTGTGTGTGTGTGTGTGTGTGTGTGTGTGTGTGTGTGTGTGTGTGTGTGTGTGTGTGTGTGCGTATATGTGTATATATACACACACAAAATACACACACACACACATTTACACACGCACACACACACACACACACACACACACACACATACACACACACACACACACACACACACACACACACACACATACACACACACACACACACACACACACACACACACACACACACACACACACACACACACACACACACACACACACACACACACACCTCTCATGGCGCTGTGGTTAGAGCTCTGGCCTGCCACTACGGAGGTCCGGGTTCGACTCTCGCCCGGGGCTGAAATAATATCAGTATCGCAGCGTTGAGGGGTGTTACTCCAACTCTCGTGGGCGGGGAGTTGGGGGTGTGTGTGTGTGCAAGGTCATAGCATTACCCATAGATCGGACCTACGAGCTCTGAGCTCTCTTCCAGGAGGGAAATAGCTGTCGATCACGAGTCCAACACGTGATCCAAAGACCAAGTGAATACACACACACACACACACACACACACACACACACACACACACACACACACACACACACACACACACACACAGAAGTGTGGTGTGTGAGTGGTCTCAGACCTACCCAGAGATCGGCAAATAATGAGCTCTGAGCTCACTGCCGTAGGGTGGTGTCTGGTTGTCTCGACACACACACACACACACACACACACACACACACACACACACACACACACACACACACACACACACACACACACACACACACCTCCTCTCATTCTCTTGTGAGAATTTGAAAATTTGATCGAGAGCTTTTGTGCAATCTCCTACTTGAGCTTTATTTACATATGCTATTTCAATCAAACATTTGGTTTTATTTAAGTTGTATTTTAGGAAAAAGGTCGTATATCCCAACCCTCTAGCCTTAGAAGAACTGGTCATGGTCAATTCTGGGAAATACGCAGAAATGTCAAATACTATAGTTACCCATGTAATATCAAGTTTTCTTAGATTCTATATAGCCAAAGAAAGCAAAGTATGATAGGAATGACTGTAGTGTTTAACAACTATTCTTTAGTAAAATGTTCACGAGATTACTGACACGACTATGATTCCAAGAATACACTCGGGTACTATGAAAGGGCAAATGGCAAATGTGAGAATGAATATTATTGGTCCGGATAAGATTAAAAGCTTTTGATTTGTCAGCTTCCAACTTTGCGTTTTCCAAATACTGCTTGCGTTCTCATGATAAAAATCCATTTAACCATTAGTTAGAAATGTTGCGAGTAATGATAAATTTTTTTCACTCTCTCTCCCTATCTTCTAGCTTGAACATACTTTTCTTAACCTTCTATTCTCTTCGTGCTCATCCATTTTCAGAATTTTTATTTTTGATTTCTTATCTTTTATATATTTCTATTTTTATTTATTTATTCATTTATTTATTTATTTATTTATTTATTTATTTATTTATTTTGACAGCTTCTTTACTATTTTCGATCTAGAGCAGAGTTTCTCAACCAGGGTTCCGAAAAGATCCCAGGGTTACGAGATAACAAGATTTTTTATTCAATTTCATATACGTAATATAATTAAACACGCACGACATATTCTTGGTTATTGTAATAATGTGATGTATACATCATCCTATCTAACCTATTATTACGATGAAGTTAAAATAAGATAGTTGTTTTTTTTGTAATTTATTCTAAAGGTTACGCAAGGGTAAAAAGGTTGACAAACATTGCACTAGAGTGTTCATTTTTTTCTTCCAACTGTATAAGTATTGCATAACTTCTTTGTCAAGTCTTGTAATCGCCGAATGGAAGGCGACCTACCAAACCTTCTCTTCCAACATCTTCGGTTCTATTTTCTCTCAATCTACATTGGAATATATTTGTTCAAAAATCGTTTTATGCCTATACTTTTCAGAGGTTTTGATTTGGCATGTTCCAGTTTGCCCACAACTAGCCTGTGGTCTGAACTGTATGACATCAATAATATGTTTTTTACATCTCTGAAAAATCTTATGTGATATAAGGTGAATTATGAGCTTGGCGGTGTATTTTTGCTGTGTGCTTTTCTACCCGTACCAAATCCTTTGCGATCTTTTTCAATGTGTCCATTCAGATCACCCATGATAACTACATTTTCGGCGTATGGTAAGTCGTTCTTAACATTCTGGAGGGATTCATAGAGTACTTCTTCATTACAATATTGTAAACTTGTGATTATTAGTACATATTAAAGTTATCATTAATAGTGCATTTAAACTTGCCATTATCAGTATATTCCAAACATTAATTATATGAAGACATTAAAGTTTTTATTTATAGTACATTCTAAATTTGTCTTTATTAGTGCGTTCTAAACTTGTCATTATTAGTACAAATTATAGTTATCATATATAGAACTTTCTAAAGTTGTCATTTTAGTAATTTCTAAACTTGTCATTATTAATATATTCTAAACATTAAAGTTATCATAAATATCATCTAAGCATATCATTAGTATACTCTAAACATGTCATTATTCTAATCTTGCCATTCTTAGTATATTCTAAGCTCGTTATTATTAGTACATACTAAATTTATCATTAATAATACCTTCTAAATTTGTTATTATTAATGTATTCTAATCTTGACATTATGAGCATATTCTAGATTTGTCATTATTAGTACACATTAGTTATCATTAACAATACTTTCTAAAGTTGTCACTGTTCGTAAAGTCGAAACATATCATTATTAGTAAATACTAAACATATCTTTCTTGTTATTCTAAACTTTATTAGTATACATTAAAATGATCATTACTAGGACCTTCCATACTTATCATTATTAGTATATTCTAAACTTGGTAATAATATTATATACCGAGTTTACCGTTATTCTAAACTTGTCATTATTATTCTATTCTAAACTTATGAGTATTAGTACATATTAAAGTTATCATTTGTAGTGTCTTCTAAACATGTCATTGTTAGTATATTGAAAACTTATTATTAGTACGTATCATACTTGTCATTAATAATAACTTCTAATTTGCTATTATTAGTATTTTCTAAACTTTGCATTATTAATATATTTCAAACTTGTCACTATTACTACATATTAACGTCATAATTAATATAACATGTCATTATTAAAGTACACATTAAAGTTATTAAAATCTTGTCATTGTTCGGATATTCTAAACTTTCATTATTAGTATATTCTAAACTTATCATCATTAGTATATTCTAAACTCATTATTATTATATTCTAAACTTGTCATTATTGGATTAGTACACCTTAAAGTTGTATTCGTTAATACAAATTAAAGTTATTATTAATAGTACCTTGTAAACTTATATGCTAAACTTGTCATTATTTGTACAAAATAAAGTTATCATTAGTAGAACCTTCTAAAATTATAGTTATTAGTATATTCCACACTTGTCATTATTTCGAAACATTAAAGTTACCTTTAACAGTATCTTCTAAACCTGTCAATCTTAGTGTATTCTAAATGTCATTGCAAGTATATTCTAAACCTGTGATTATTAGTACATATTAAAGTTATCATACCTTGCCATTATTATTATAATTCAAACTAGTATATTCTAAACACATCATTATTAGTATATTCAAAACTCGTCATTATTAGTCAGCTTATCATTAATAGTATATTCTAATCTTTAAAATTATAATTAAGAGTACCTTCTAATCTTATCATTATTAGTATATTCTAAATTCTAAACTTGTCATTATTATTACATATAATAGTTAACAATTATACTAACTTCTCAACTTGTTATTATTAGTATATTCTAAACTTTTCTTAACTAGTATATTATAAACTTTCATTGACAGTAACTTCTAAACTTATTATTACGTGCCATTATTAGTACACATTAAAGTTATCATTTAATAGGATCTTTTAAACATATCACTATTGCTATATTTTAAACATGTCAATATTAGTTTCTTCTAAACTTGCATTATTTTCTATTCTAAACTTTTTATTATTTGTATATTATAAACTCTTCAGTTATCATTAATAGTACTTTCTAAACTTTCATTATTAGTATATTCTAAACTTGTCATTATTACTAAACTTTAAGGTTATCATAAATAGTTCCGTATAAAATTTTCATTTTTAGTATATTCTAAACATCTCATTATTGGTACACATTAAAGTTATCATTAATAGTACACATTACTAGTACACATTAAGTTATTATTAATAGCTTATAAATTTGTAATTGTATTTGTATTTATATTTATATTTATATTTATATTTGTTTTGTAATTTTCATATGTGTGTATTTTTTAAAGTTTTTGTATTTTTGTATTTTGTAGTTTTTTATTTGTTTGTATTTATTAGTATAACATTAACGTTGAAAATATTTTCCAAACTTTTCATTATAAGTACATTCTAAACTTGTCAATGATAGTGCCTTCTAAGCTTCTCATTATTACTCTATTCTAAACTTGCCATTAAAGATCTAAACTTGTTATCATTACCATATTCTAAACTTTTTATTAATAGTACACATTAAATTTATTAGTTAGAGTGCATTCTAAACTTGTCTTTATTACAAACTTGCTTATTATTAGTACAAATTAAAGTTATCCTGAACAGTACCCTTTAAACTTGTAATTATTGGTATATACTAATCTTTCCATTATTAGTACACGTACCTGTACTTTCTAAACCTCTTTTTATTAGTATATTGCAAACTTCTGGTTATTAGTACACATTAAACTTGTCAAAATTAAATGCATTATTAATATATCTTTTAAACTAGTCATTATTAGTATATTACAAACTTACCGTTATTAGTATATTTAAAAAAATCATTATTAGTACATATTAAAATCATTGTTGGTATATTCTAGTCTTTCCACAAAAATTTTCATTAACTGTATCTTGCATTATAAGTATATTGTAAACTTTAATGTGTTATTAGTACATATCAAATCATTCAATATTAGTACATATCAAAGTTATTTAATAGAACCTTCTAAAATTGTCATTATTAAAACATATTAAAGTTATTATAAATAATATTCTATAGTCATTGTTAGTATATTATAAACTTTTCATTATTAGTACAAATCAAATAATTCAATATTAGTACATAAATTTATTTAATAGAACCTTCTAAAATTGTCATTATTAAAACATATTAAAGTTATTATGAATATCATTTTCTAAAGTTTGATTATTAGTACACATTGTATATATCATTAATAGCTCTATCGACAATATTCATTATTAATATTCTAAACTTCTGATATTAAAGTTATCATCAATAGTTCCGACTGAACATGTTATTCTTAGTATATTCTAAACTTGTGCATACGAGTATTAAAGTTATTATTAAATATATATTCTAAACATGTCATTACAAGTATTTTGTAAAATCTTCACTATTAGTACTCATTAAAGTAATCATTAATACACATTAAAGATTTTACTAATAGTACCTGCTAAACGCTATACGTTTTTTTTCTCTAAATTTCCCATTTTATTGTAAATAAAAAATTTCATTAACATGTAAACTTGTCATATTCTAAACTTTTCAATATCATTTCGCATAGATTTTATCTATAATGGTGCTTTCTAAACTTGTCATTATTAGTATATTCTAAACTTCTCATTAATAGTATATAACTAAACTTATCACTATTAATAGACAATAAAGATATTTTTAGTGGTATCTTCTAAACTTGTCATTATTAGTATATTCCAAGATGTCGTTATTAGTTCAAGTTAATGTTATCAGTTATAGTACCTTCTAAACTTACCCTTATTAGTATATAGTACCTTGAATCACAATGGCAAAAGCCGACAAGACTGTGAGAATAAACACCTTGTGAGATCGAAACCTTTATTAGTACTACGTTTCGCTTGTTACAGCTTTTTCAAGTACAGACATGACACACACTCTGAGCACATATAAGCCAACAGGGAAGGAACTGGGAGAGGTTATCAGGGAGGGGTGGGTGGTAGGTGGAGGGGGAGGAGGGGGACGGGTGGGACTTGGTGGAGACAAAGGAGGACATTTCGGACAGTTTGTTGAAGTGGACTAAGGGGGACATTTCATACATTTATTTAATGCGGGAAACAGATGGATTATAGGAGGTGTAGTCATAGGTTTCTACCTCAGAGCTCTCAGAATTTGTAGCCCTGAATTCTTAGAGGACGAGTTTAGGCACATAAAGGAGGTTTTTCATAAATTAAAATATCCAGAGTGCATCATCCACCAGTGTAAGAAAAAGGCACTCAAAATAATGGAAGGGCGGGAACCAGCAAAAGATCCAGCTAGGAGGCTTATCCTTCCAGCCAGCAGCGTCACCGCCACCCTCACCCGGACACTTGGGCGTTGCAACATTCAGGTAGTGGGCCAGTCCAGCAGAACTATCAAAGAGCTTTCAAGAAGGAATGACAGCCAGGACGAGATGTGGGGAAAAAAACGCTGGTGTCTACCGCATACCCTGTGCTGGATGTGATAAAGTATACATCGGCGAGACTTCCCGTGACCTGAAGACCCGGATCCGGGAGCATCGCTACGATTCCCGGAACAACATCACCACCAACGCCTGTGTTATCCACGGGAACACCAACGACCACCTGATGGATTGGGATAACGCAGAACTTCTGTTTAGTGAACCAGATAGGATGAGGAGAAAATGCCTCGAAGCGGCCGCCATTCAAAGCTTCAAAACCATTGAGCAGAACAGAGGCATGTTTAACATCGCCCCTCCTATAATCCATCTGTTACCCGCATTAAATAAATGTATGAAATGTCCCCCTTAGTCCACTTCAACAAACTGTCCGAAATGTCCTCCTTTGTCTCCACCAAGTCCCACCCGTCCCCCTCCTCCCCCTCCACCTACCACCCACCCCTCCCTGATAACCTCTCCCAGTTCCTTCCCTGTTGGCTTATATGTGCTCAGAGTGTGTGTCATGTCTGTACTTGAAAAAGCTGTAACAAGCGAAACGTAGTACTAATAAAGGTTTCGATCTCACAAGGTGTTTATTCTCACATATAGTACCTTGTTTATATTAGTACACATTAAAGTTATCATTAATAGTACCTTCTAAAAGTTGTCATTAAGGTACCTTCTGAACTTATCTTTACTTGTATATTACAAAAATGCTATTTTATTGTATTCTAAACCACATTAGCACATATTAGTACCTTCTAAAATCGTCATTATTATTATTATATTAAACTTGTCATTATCAGTATATTCTAAACTTATCTTCTAACATGCCATTTATATGTATTCTAAACTTTTCAACATTAGTACACATTAATTTATTTTATTGTGATTATTAGCATATCATAATCTTGACAGTATTAGTACACATTGAATACACATTAATAGTAGTTTCTTAACTTTTTATTAGTATATTCTAAGCTTATCATTTGCCATTTGCCATATAAGTTATCATTAATAGTACCTTCTAAACATCTCATTTTATAGTATAATATAAACTTCTCATTATTGGTGTTTTCTAAATTTGTCATTATAGGATTACATTAAAGTTTACAGTAATAGTACTTTCTGAATTTGTCATTATTACTGTATATTAGCACCTTCTAAAAACGTCATTATTATCATTATAAACTTGTCATTATCAGTATATTCTAAACTTATCTTCTAAAGTTTTCTTCTAAACATGCCATTTTTATATATTCTAAACTTTTCAACATTAGTACACATTAATTTATTTTATTGTGATTATTGGCTTATCATAATCTTGACAGTATTAGTACACATTGAAGTTATCATTAATAGTAGTTTCTTAACGTTTTATTAGTATATTCTAAGCTTGTCATCATTTGCCATTTGCCATATAAGTTATCATTAATAGGACCTTCTAAACTCACTATTATTAGTACACATTAAATTTATCATTAATAATACCTTCTAACTCTGTAAATATTAGTGTAATCTAAACTTGCCATTACAAGTATATTCTAAACCTGACATTATTAGCATATTCTAAATTTGTCATTATTAGTATATTCTACACTTGTCATTATTAGTACACATTAAAGCTTGTCAATATTTGTATGTTCTAAACCCTAATTATTAGTACACATTAAAGTTATCATGAACAATATTTTCTAAAGTTGCCATTGTTCTTGTATTCGAAACATATCAGTATTAGTAAATACTAAACATATTTTCTTTGGTATTCTAAACTTGTCTTTATTAGTACACATTTAAGTTATAATTATTAGGACCTTAAAAACTTATCATTATTAGTATATTCTAAACTTGGTAATACTAATATATTCCAAAGTTTATCATTATTCTATACGTATATTCTAAACCTAACATTATTAGCATATTCTAAATTTGTCATTATTAGTATATTCTACACTTGTCATTAGTACACATTAAAGCTTGTCAATATTTGTATGTTCTAAACCATCATTATTAGTACACATTAAAGTTATCATTAACAATACTTTTTAAAATTGTCATTGTTCGTATATTCGAAACATATCAGCATTAGTAAATACTAACATATCTTTTTATTATTCTAAACTTGTCCTTATTACTACACATTAAAGTTATCATTATTAGGACCTTGTAAACTTAGTATATTCTAAACTTGGCAATACTAATATATTCCAAAGTTTATGATTATTTAAAACTTGTCATTATTAGTATATTTTAAAATTGTGAGTATTAGTACATGTTAGTTATCATTATTACTGGCTCCTTAACATGACATTGTTAGTTGTTTTTTTCTCAAAACTAATCATTAGTACGTATTATAGTTATCATTAATAGCAACTTCTAATCATGCTATTATTATTTATATAATTCAAATGTGTCATTATTGCTACACATGAACATTATCATTAATATAACCTTTTAAATTTTAAATTATTACAATATTGTAAACATGTGATAATTAGTACATATCAAAGTTGTCATTAATAGTGCCTTTAAACTTGTCATTATTAGTATATACCAAACATTAATTATTAGAAGACATTTTTATTTATAATACTATTCAAAGTTTGTCATTGTACGTTCTAAACTTGTCATTATTAGTACAAATTATAGTTATCATATATAGAACCTTCTAAAGTTGTCATTTATAGTAATTTCTAAACTTGCCATTATCAGTATATTCTTAACTTTTACACATTAAAGTTATCATGAATATTATCTTCTAAGCTTATCATTAGTATACTCTGATTGTGTCATTATTCTAAACTTGTGATTTTTAGTATATTATGAGCTCGTTATTTTTGGTACATACTAAATTTTTTATTAATAATACATTCTAATTTGTTATTATTGGTGTATTCTAAAATTTGTCATTACAAGTATATTCTAAACCTGACATTATCAGCATATTCTAAATTTGTCATGATTGGTATATTCAACACTTGTCATTATTAGTACCCATTAAAGCTTATTCTAAACCCTCATTATTAGTACACATTAGTTATCACTGACAATACTTTCTTAAGTTGTCGTTGTTCGTAAATTCGAAACATAACTATTAGTATATCTTCTTTGGTATTGTAAATTTTATTAGTATACATTGAAGTTATTACTAGGACCTTGTATCCTTACTATTATTAGTATATTCTAAACTTGGTAATATAATATATTCCGAGTTTATAATTATCCTAAACTTGTCATTATTAGTATATTCTAAACTTTTGAGTACTAGCACATATTAAAGTTATCATTAGTAGTGTCTTCTAAACATGTCATTGTCATATACAAAACTAATTATGCAAAACTAATTATTAGTACGTATTATAGTTATCTTTAATAACAACTTCTACTATGCTATTATTAGTATTTTGCATTACTAATATATTTCAAACGTGTTATTATTACTACACATTAACGTTATCATTAATGTAACATGTCATTATTGAAATATTGTAAACCTGTGATTATTAGTACACATTAAAGTTATAATTAATATTTTCATTATAATTTTGTCATTTTTCGGATATTCAACTTTCATTATTAGTATATTCTAAACTTATTATTATTAGTATATTCAAATATACTAAACATATCTTCTTCGGTATTCTAAACTTTATCAGTATACTGTACATTAAAGTTATCATTACTAGGACCTTGTATCCATATCATTATTAGTATATTCTAAAATTGGTGATAATAATATATTCCGAGTTTATCATTATTCTAAACTTGTCATTATTAGTATATTTTAAACTTTTGAGTATTAGTACATATTAGTTATCATTAGTAGTGTCTTCTAAACATGTCATTGTTAGTATATTCAAAACTAATTATAATTATAGTTTTATAGTATTATAGTTATAGTTATAGTATTATAATTATCATTAATAGCAACATCTACTATGCTATTATTAGTATTTTCTAAACCTTGCATTATTAATATATTTCAAACGTGTCATTATTACTACACATTAACGTTATCATTAATGTAACCTTCTAAACATATCATTATTAAAATATTGTCAACCTGTGATTATTAGTACACATTAGTTATTCAGAATCTGTGATTATTAGTACATATTAAAGTTATCATTCGTTTTATCTTCCATACATGCCATTATTAGTATATTCTAATTTTGTCATTATTAGGACTCATTAAAGTTAGAGTTAATACACTAAAAATAGCATTTTTGTAATATACAAGTAAAGATAAGTTCAGAAGGTACCTTAATGACAACTTTTAGAAGGTACTATTAATGATAACTTTAATGTGTAATAATATAAACAAAGTACTATATACTAATAAGGGTAAGTTTAGAAGGTACTATAATTGATAACGTTAACTTGTACTAATAACTACAAGCTTAGAATATACTAATAATGCCAAGTTTAGAAGGTACTATTAAGGATAAATTTAATGTTTATTAATAGTGATAAGTTTAGTATATACTATTAATGAGAAGTTTAGAATATAAAAATAATGACAAGTTTGATAAGCACTATTAAAGATGAAATCTATGTGAAATAATAATGAAAAGTTTAGAATATGACAAGTTTACATGTTAATGACAAATTTAATTTATAATAAAATGGGAAATTTAAAAAAAAACGTATAGCATTTAGCAGGTACTTTTAGTAAAATCTTTATTAAGTACTAGTAGTGAAACATTTACAAAATACTAGTAATAACATGTTTAGAATATACTTTTAATGATAACTTTAATATGTACTAAATATACAAAGAATAACATGTTCAGTCGGAACTATTGATGATAACTTTAATATGAGAAGTTTAGAATATATTAATAATAAATATTGTCGATAGTACTATTAATGATATATACAATGTAAATAATCAATATTTTAGAAAATGATATTTATAATAACTTTAATATGCTTTGATAATGACAATTTTAGAAGGTTCTATTAAATATCTTTGATTTGTAACAATGACAATTATAGAATATCATAATGTGTATCAATAAGAACAAATTTATAATATTCTAATTATGACAAGTTTAGAAGGTATTATTAATGATAACTTTAATGTGTACTAATAATAAGAAGTTTAGAATATACTAATAATGACAAATTTAAAATATGCTAGTAATGGCAATTTTGTAATATACAAATAATGTCAACTTTAGAAGGTACAATTAGTAATAGCTTTAATGTGACAAATTTACAATATACTTATAATGCAAGGTACAGTTAATGATAACTTTTAATGTGTACTAATTATGAAAGTTGAGAAAGTACTATTAATGGTAAGTTTAATGTATAGTAATAATGATACGTTAAGAATATACTTATAATGACAAGTATAGAACATACTAATAATGAAAAGTTTACAATATACTGTTAATGATAACTAATAATAATAATAATAATAATAATAATAATAATAATTATAGAACATACTAATAATGATCAGAATAAAGATACTATTAATGATAACTTTAATGTGTACTATTAATAACAAGTTTAGAATATACTAATAATGAAATTGTAGAATATTCTATTAATGATAACTTTAAAGTATACCATTAGTGACAAGCTTAGAATATGAACGATAATTACATGTTTAGAAAGCACTATTAATGATAACTCTAACATGTACTCATAATCACATGTTTAGAATATACTAATAAGGACAAGTTTAGAAGGTAATATTAATGATAACTTTAATATGCAATTGTAGAGGATACTGATAATAACAAATATTAGAAAATATTATGAAAGTTGAGAATATACTATTATGGGTAAGTTTATTATATACTTATAATGACAAGTTTAGAACATACTAATAATGACAAGTTTACAAGATACTGTTAATGATAACAAATACTAATAATGATAATTATAGAACGTACTTATAATGATCAGATTAAAGATACCATTAATGATAACTTTAATGTGTACTATTAATGGCAAGTTTAGAATATACTAATAATGAAATTTTAGAATATTCTATTAATGATAACTTTTAAGTGTACCAATAGAAAGTACTATTAATGATAACTCTTAATATGTACTCATAATCACATGTTTAGAATATGCTAATAAGGACAAGTTTAGAAGGTCCTATTAATGATAACTTTAATATGCACTAATAATGGCAATTGTAGAAGATACTGAAAATTACATATATTAGAAGGTAATATCAATGATAATTGTAATGTGTACTAATAATGACAAATATTAGAATATACGAATAATGACAACGTTGGAAGGTGCTACTAATCATGTGTATTAATACTAACAAGTTTAGAATAATATAATAATGACAAGTTTAGAATAATGACAACTTTAGAATACACTAATATTGCCATGTTTAGAATATATTTAATAAGCACTAAAATGAAAAGTTTAGAACATGTCAATGAAGATATGTTTAGAATATTCTAATGGTTAGATTATACGAATAGAAAGTGCTATTAATGATAACTTAAATGTGTACTAATAATGATAATTATAGAACATACTAATAATGATCTGATTAAAGATACTATTAATGATAACTTTAATGTGTATAAGTTTAGAATATGGAAGTAAAGACAAGTTTAGAATGGTAATTTTAATGTGTTCTAATGTGTTCAAATAAAAAAAAGTTAGGATGCCTTTAATGATAGTTTACAATATACTAAGGTATTTTTGATAAGGCAAGTTTACAATATACTAATGATGTCAAGTTAAGAAGGTAATATTGATAATAACGTTAATGTGTACTAATAATGACAAGTTTAGAATATACTAATAGTGATATTCAGAAAGTACTCCTAATGTGTACTATTAATACTAGAATATACAAGTAATGACAAGTTTAGAAGATACTACTAATAATAACTTTAATATGTATCAATAATAGCAGGTTTATAATATACTAATAAAGAAAAGTTAAGAATACGCTAATACTGAGAAGTTTGGAAGGTGTTATAATTGATAAGTTTAATATGTACTAATAATGACAAGTTTACAATGTACTAACAATGACAAATTAAGAAGGTGCTATTAACTATAACTTTGATAATTCCTAATAATGAAAAAAATAGAATATACTAATAATGACATGTATGGAAGATAGAACGAATGATAACATTAATATGTACTAATAATCACAGGTTTAGAATATACTTACAATGACATTTAGAATATACTAAGATTGACAAGTTCAGAAGATACCGGTAAAGGTAACTTTAATGTTTAGAAATAATGAGAAGTGTGGAATATACTAATAACGATAAGTTTAGAAGGTTCTACTAATGATAACTTTATTTTGTACAAATAAGGACAAGTTTAGCATATAAGTTTAAAAGGGACTATTGATAATAACATCAATGTATATTAATAAAGACAACTTTAAGGTGTACTAATCCAGTAATGACAAGTTTAGAATATAATAATAATGAGATTAGAATATACTAATAATAATAAGTTAAGAATATACTAATAATGAAATTTTAGAATATCCGAACAATGACTAGTGTATAATGACAATCTTAAAGGCACTATTAATCATAACTTTAATGTGTACTAATAATTACAAGTTTACAATATTTTAATAATGACATGTTATATAGAGCTGATGACAAGAAGACGAGTACAAAATGTGGACAGTGTAAACAGTTCATATGCCCAAATCATATGGTCATTTCCTGTAACATGAGGTGTCACAAATTATTAGTTGTTTTTTTCGGTTTACTAATTCTAACTTTATTTTGATGTGATATTAGAGGAAATATTTTCTTTCACTATCCAAGCGCATATACTTGTACATTAGTTCATAACATATGATTTGCTTTGCTTTTATGGTATCAAGAAGCTTGTGATGTTTCTCTTTACATTCCGGATGTTAAATATATATGTTCATTCCTGTTCACTAGTTCTAACTTTATTTTGATGTGATATTAGAGGAAATATTTTCTTTCACTATCAAGCGCATATATTTCTACATTGGTTCATAACATACTATTTGTTTTGCTTTTATGGTATCAAGAAGCTTGTGATGTTTCTCTTTATATTCCGTATGTTGAATATATATGTTCATTCCTGTTCACTAGTTCTAATTTTATTTTGATGTGATATTAGAGGAAATATTTTTTCACTATCTATTGATTTTACGTATATTTGTACATTGCTTCATTATATATTATTTGTTTTGCCTTTATGGTATCAAGAAGTGATGTTTCTCTATATATACCGGGTATTGGATATATATATATTAACGCTAGAAACATTTTATTTACCTTTAATATGCTAAAATACTTTAAATACTTGAAAAAAAATCGTGCATCCACGGGTTAATGTGTACAATTTGGAATAATCGAAATGATAACTTTAATGTGTACTTATAAAGAGAGTTTAGAATATACTAATAGCTATACTAATAACGACAGGTTTAAAATATACAAATAATATCAAGTTTAGAAGGTACTATTAATGATGAAAATAATTACAAGTTGAAAAGGCACTATTAGTCATTACTTTATTGCGTACTAATAAAGGAAAGTTTAGTATATGCTAATAATTACAAGTGTAGAATATTCTAATAATAACAAGGTTAGGATGTACTAATAATGAAAAGTATAGATTTTACTAATATTGAGAAGTTTTGAAGTTAGTATTAATGATAATGTGTAGCAATAATAAAAAGTTTAAAATATACCAATAATAACAAGTTTAGAATGTACTAATATGACATGTTTAGAATATACTAATGGTAAGTTGTATTTGGAAAATATTAATGATAACTAAGGTGAACATTATTTGGGAAATATTAACGATAACTAATATAACTTCTAAAATAACTACTAGTGACAAATTTATAATAAACCAATAATGTTAAGTTTAGAACATACTAATAATGAAAATTTAGAATATAATAATAATGACACGTAAAGTAACAAGTTCAGAATATACTAATAATGACACGTTTAATATACTAAAATGACAAGTTTAAAATATACTAAGAATTACATGTATAAAATATACTAATAATGACAAGTTTAGACAATGTATTAATAAAAACTTTAATGTGTACAAGTTTGGATTATTCCAATAATGTTTAGAACATTTTAGAACATACTAATAATGAACATACTAGAACATACTAGAACATACTAGAACATACTAGAACATGCTAATAATGTTTAGAACAGTTTAGAACATACTAATAATGAAAATTTAGAAAATACTAACAATAACACGTTTAAAATATACTAAAATAACAAGTTTAGAATATACTAATAAAAACATGGTTAGAATATACTAAAATGATAAGTTTAGAATATACAATTAATAAAAAGTTCAGAATATACTAATAATGACAACTTTAATGTGTACATTAATATACTAATAAAGACAAGTTTAGAGTATACTAATAATGCAAGTTTAGAATATGCTAATAATGAATTTTTTTAAATATACTTAATTCGACAAGTTTAGAATATACTAATAATTACATTTTTAAGATATACTAAAATGACAAGTTAAGAAGATATATTGATAATATTTTAGTGTATACTCATAAATGCAACTTTAAAATAAATTAATTATGTTAAGTTTAGAACATACTAATAATGAAATTTTAGAATATACACGTTCATGATACACTAAAATAACAAGTTTAGAGGGTACTATTAATGGTATGTACTAATAATGACAAGTTGAGAATATACTAATAATTACAAGTTTAGAAGGCACTAATGATAAAAACTTCAACTTTACTAGTTTGAAAAATTACTACTAATGACAAGTTTACAAAGTACCATTAATGATAACTTCAATGTGTACTTATAAAGACAAGTCTGGAAAATATAAATAATATCAAGTTTAGGATGTACTATTGATAACTTTAATGAGTTCTAATAATAACAAATTTAGAATATACCTACAATGAAAACTTTAGAATATACTAATAATGACAAGTTTATTAATTACTATTAATAACTATTAGTAACTATTAATAACTAATAATAACAAGTTCATAATGTGCTAAATATAAGAAATTTAGAACCTAATAGTAATGACAAGTTTATTAGGCACTACCAATGAATATTTTAATGTGTACTAAAATGATGATTTAAGAATATACTATTATTGACAATTTTAGAAGGTTGTGAGAATAAACAATGTTTAAAATTAATGACAAGTTTAAAATATACAAAAAATGACAAAATTACAATAAGTTGATAATGACAAGTTCAGAATATACTAAACAATGGCATATTTAGGATATAATAATAATAAGTTTAGAATATTCTAATAAAGACAAATTTAGAATATACAAGTTTAGAATATAATAAAAAAGACAAGTTTAGAAGGTGCTATTAATAATAATTCTAATGTGTAGTAATAATGACATGTTTAGAAAATACTAAGAATGACCTGTTCAGAATATATCAATACGTACAATAATAAAAATATTAGAATATACTATTAATGATAACTTTAATTTGCACTAATAATGGCAAGATACTACTGTACTTGTGATAAATTCTATGTGTATTAATAAGGACACGGGCAGAATGGCAAGTTTAGAAGGTACTAATTATACACTGGTCAACAACCAAAATGCTTCCGAGAGCAGAGTAGCATTTTGTGATTAATTTTGGGTCACTGATAATGAATATCATGGTTAAAATTGTTTGTTAGCTCTACTTTTCAAGATATACATACCTGTCACAACAGGCTTCAATAGGTTTGTTGCGGTGCATTTCTCACCACACTCACATCCTCACTGCCCTTCATTATTGTTCCAGCTGTCATAGAAGGTGGTGGTGCTGTGCATTATTATATAGTCTGAGGTGAAATGTAAGTGATTTTCTTAATGAAACAGTTTCTTAGCAAATAATTATTGATTGAGCAAGTTATTCATACGCATGTGAGCTATTTTACATCATTCTATTTTCTTAATGAATTATGTAAGTACTAAGTTCTTATGCTCAGTATTGTAATGATTAATTGATAAACTGTCTGCTTATCTTCTAAATGTTTATTGTTTTATTTTAGATGCCTCATACTTGTGTGAATAAGGCAGACAACTTCTGCTACATTTGTGGTGAGGTGACCTTTGCATCACAGAAGCGCCGTATAACTGCTATGGTTAGAAAGGCATATCACCTATATTTTGGATGCAAGATTGGTGACCAGGATAAGAACTGGGCTCCTCACATATGCTGCAACACTTGTGCTACTAACCTTCGCCAATGGTTGAATAGGAAGAGGAAAAGAATGCCTTTTGGTGTGCCAATGACCTGGCGGGAGCCAACCAACCATACCAACAATTGTTACCTCTGCATGGTACCTCCAGTTCGAAACGGCATGTCAACCAAGAAAAAGCTGTCTATTGTATATCCAGACATTCCATCAGCTATTCGTCCAGTTCCACATAGAGAAGGCCTACCTGTTCCTGATGCACCAACTTCAGTAACCGTTGAGTCAGATGAGGAAAGCGGTGAGGAGGATGAAAAGGAGGATAACAGTGCTGGATTGCAGAGTGGCCCAAATTTTAATGAAGCACACTCCTCTAGGCCACATCTCATAACACAAGGGGAACTCCATGACCTTGTTAGGGATTTCCAACTACCCAAGAATAAGGCAGAGCTGCTAGGCTCTCGTCTTCAACAGTGGAATCTCCTAGCAGCAGATGTGAACATTTCAAAATTCCGTGACCGTCAGCACTTGCTCAACGTTTTCTTTGTAATGGAAGGTGATTTAGTGGCCTGCAACAACATTAATGATTTGATGTAA
This sequence comes from Oratosquilla oratoria, assembly GCF_046742065.1. Taxonomy (NCBI): domain Eukaryota; kingdom Metazoa; phylum Arthropoda; class Malacostraca; order Stomatopoda; family Squillidae; genus Oratosquilla; species Oratosquilla oratoria. Next base: position 812,218 of record NW_027467729.1, read on the forward strand.
GCACTTGGCATTGAATACAAACACAGTCAGTGGAGGTTGTTCATAGATTCATCAAAAACTAGTCTGAAAGGTGTCTTGCTGCATAATGGCAATAGTAAACCATCAGTTCCTGTGGGCTATGCACCACACACGAAAGAAACCTATGAGAATATAAAGCATATGTTACAAAGCATAAAATATGATGAGCATCAGTGGCAGCTCTGTGGCGACTTAAAAGTTGTTGCCATTCTAATGGGATTGCAGAGCGGATACACCAAGTACTGCTGCTTTTTGTGTGAATGGGACAGCCGTTCAAGAGGTTCCCATTATATCAGGAAAGACTGGCCCCCTCGGCAGTCATTGGAGCCTGGGATAAAAAATGTTCAACATCTACCTCTCGTTGAACCAAACAAAATTTTGCTTCCACCGCTACACATTAAACTGGGACTGATGAAAAACTTTGTTAAAGCTATGGACAAATCCGGTCAGGGATTCAAGTATTTAACATCCAAATTCCCTTCACTGAGCGATGCTAAGATAAAGGAGGGAGTCTTTATCGGTCCTCAGATTCGTGAGCTTCTTAAAGACAGTGATTTTGAAACGGCCCTTCACGGGGAGGAGAAAGATGCTTGGGAGACATTCAAGTTAGTGGCGAAGGGGTTTCTGGGAAACAAAAGGGAAGGAAACTATGAAGAGTTAGTGGAAAATCTCATCAAGGCTTACAAGAACATGGGATGTAACATGTCACTTAAAATCCACTTTTTGGACTCACATTTAGACTTCTTTCCTGCAAACTGTGGTACAGTTAGTGATGAACATGGTGAAAGGTTTCACCAGGATATTTCAGCCATGGAAAAACGGTACCAGGGCAAATGGAGCCCATCAATGCTTGTAGACTATTGCTGGACATTGGCAAGAGATGTTCCTTCAGCCCAGTTTAAGCGTAAAGCAAAAAGACAGAGAGTAGATACAGATTAGGGACTAAAACATGATGACACATATTGTACGTTATAATAAAATACTCAAAATGTTACATGCCTGGTATCTTTAAACCTATCGCCAATACTAATTTTTGAATGTGATATTTGGATTGAGGACAGTAAAATACATAGGAATTAGCTCATCTTATGTAAGAAGCAGACAACTTTTAAAAAATTGTTGACCAGTGTTATGACAAGTTTAGAAGGCACTATGAAGGATAACATGAATGTGTAGTGATAATGACATGTCGATAATTTTAATGTGTACTTGTAATCAGAAGTTTACAAGGTACAAATAATGACAAGGCTAATAATGACAAACTTGAAAGGTATTATTGGTTTGCACTAATAATGACAAGTTTAGAAAATAATGATAATTTCAATTTGTACCTAAAATGAGTATTTTAGAATGATCTAAAAATGACAAGTTTAGAACATATTATTAAAGAGAAGTTTAGAATATACTAATAATGCGAAGTTTAGAATTTTCCAAATAATGACAAGTTTAGAAGGTACTACTAATGATGACTTTAATGTCTACTAATGATAAAAATAATTACAAGTTGAAAAGGCACTATTAGTCATAACTTTATTGGTAAAGAAAAGTTTAGTATATACTAATAATGAATTGTAAAATATTCTATTTACTAATAAAAGAAAGTTCAGTGTATACTAATAATGAAAAGTACAGAATATTCTAATAATGACTGTGTACTAATAATAGTATAGATTTTCCTAATATTGAGAAGTATCAACGATAACTTTAAAGTCTAGCAATAATAAAAAGTTTAAAATATACAAGTTTAGAGGGTACTATTAATAACATGTTTACAATATACTAACAATGAAAAGTTTAGAGTATACTAATAAAGAAAGGTATGATAATTTTAATTTAAAATACAGTAATAATGACAAATTCAAAAATTCTAATAATGAAAAGTATAGAATATACTTATAAAGAATATGATAATACTTATATTGAATATGATAATAATGTACACATTAAATGATAATAATGTACACATTAAATGATAATAATAGCATTTTTGTAATGTACAGATAAAGATAAGTTCAGAAGGTACCTTAATGACAACTTTTATAAGGTACCGTTAACGATGACTTTAATGTGTAAGTTTAGAGGGTACTATAATTGACAACGTTAATTTGTACTAGTAATGACAAGCTTAGCTTAATAACGACAAACTAATAATGACAAGTTTAAAAGGTACTATTAATGGTAACTTTAATGTCTATTAATAGTGATAAGTTTAATATATACTATCAATGAGAAGTTTAGAATATACTAATAATGACAAGTTTGGAAGACACTATTAAAGATAAATTCTATGTGAAATGATAATGAAAAGCTTAGAATATGACAAGTTTAATTTATAATATAATTATATTATAATATTATAATATATTATAAAATTTAATTTATAATATAAATGGGAAGTTTAGAAAAAACGTATAACGTTTAGCAGGTACTATTACTAAAATCTTTAATGTGTACTACCACGATCGTTCTTAAGATATTCTAACCTTGTCATCAATAGTACATTTTAAATTTGTGATTATTAGTACAAATTAAATATATCATTAGTAAATCCGTCTAAGCCTGTCATTTAGTTATAATTGATCGTACCTTCTAAACTTCTCATTATTAGTATATTCTAAACATGTTATTAGTGCACATTAAAGTCATCATTAATAGTAACTTCTAAACATGACATTATTTATTCATAGAACGGTCTAAATTTATCATTATTAGTATGTTCTAAACTTGTCCTTATTTGTTCAAAATAAAGTTGTATCTGATAGCACCTTCTAAACTTATAATTGTGAGTATATTCTTAATTATTAATACACATTAAAGTTACTATTAGTAGTACCTTCTAAATTTGTCATTATTAGGAAACATTAAAATTTTCCTTAATGGTATATTGTAAGCTTGTCATCAATACTGCATTCTAAACTTCTCATTTTAATATTAGCAGTACTTGCCATTGTTAGTATATTCTAAACTTTTCATTATTATTACACATTAAAGTTTTCATTAATAGTACCTTCTAAACTTCTCAATGTAGGTATATTCTAAACATGCCATTATTAGTATATTATAACTTGTCATTTTTAGAATACCTTATAGCTATCAGTAATAGTTCCTTCTAAACCTGTTACTATTTGTATATTCTAAACTTATCATAATTAGTAGACAGGAAACTTTCATTTTTAAAAAGTTGCTATTATCGTTATATGATAAACTTTTCATTAATAATACAAATTAAAGTTTTTTTTTATTAGTACCTTCTAAACTTATCACTATTGGTATATTCTAAAATTCTCATTATTAGCACTCATTAACAGTGCCTTCAGAACCTAAATATTAGTATATTCTAAGCTTGTCATTTTTAAAACACATTAGATTTATCACTAATAGTGCCTTCTAAACTTGTCATTATTATTATATTATAGTTAACAGTTATAGTAACTTCTCAACTTGTTATTATTAGAATATTCCAAACTTGTCTTAGTATATTGTAAACTTTAATTATTAGTACACATGAAAGTTTTCATTAACAGTACTTTCTAAACTTCTCATTATTACGTGTCATTATCTATACATATTTAAGTTACCATTAATAGGATCCTTTAAACTTATCATTATTGCTATATTTTAAACATGTGAGTATTACATTCTTCTAAACTTGTCATTATCTTTTATTCTAAACGTTTTATTACTTGTATTTCATTGACAGTACCTTCTAAACTTCTCATTATTACGTGCCATTATTAGTTCATATTTAAGTTATCACTTATAGGATCTTTTCAATTCATCATTATTGCTATATCTTAAACATGTCTATTACTTGTGTATTAAACTTGTCATTAAAGTTATCATTGATAGTATTTTCTAAACTTGTCATTATTAGTATATTCAAAACTTGTTATTATTACTAAACTTTAAGGTTATCATTAATAGTTCCTTTTAAACTGTCATTTTTAGTATATTCTAAGCATCTCATCGTTGGTATATAATAAAGTTGTCATCAATAGTACTTACCCTGTCTTTATTTGTATATTCTAAACTTATTATTAGTATACTCTAAATATGTCATTATTAATTCACTTTAAGGTTACTATTACTAGTACACATTCAAGTTATCATTTAAAGTACATTCTAAAATTGTCATTATTAAATTATTCTAAACTTCTCATTATCAGTATATTCCAAACTTCTTATTTTGATAAAACATTAAAGTTATTATTATTAGATTCCAAATTTGTATTTATTAGTACACATTAACGTTATCATTAACAATATCTTCCAAACTTTTCATTATTAGTGCATTATGAAATTGTAAATAATACTACCTTCTAAACTTCTCATTATCACTATATTCTAAACTTGTAACACATTAAAGTTTTCATTAATAGTAACTTCTATACTTGTTATTACCATATTCTAAAATTTTTATTATTAGTATTTTACTATTAGTATATACTGAATTTATTATTTATCTTCTAAACTTGTCTTTATTAGTATATTGTAAACTTGCTTATTATCAGTACAAATTAAAGTTATCTTGAACAGTACCTTTTAAACTTTTAATTATTGGTATATCATCTTTTAATTATTACTTGTTATTATTACTAAACTTATCATTAATAGTTCCTTTTAAACTGTCATTTTTAGTATATTCTAAGCATCTCATCGTTGGTGTATAATAAAGTTGTCATCAATAGTACTTACCCTGTCTTTATTTGTATATTCTAAACTTATTATTAGTATACTCTACATATATCATTATTAATTCACTTTAAGGTTACTATTACTAGTACACATTCAAGTTATCATTTAAAGTACATTCTAAAATTGTCATTATTAAATTATTCTAAACTTCTCATTATCAGTATATTCCAAACTTCTTATTTTGATAAAACATTAAAGTTATTATTATTAGATTCCAAATTTGTATTTATTAGTACACATTAACGTTATCATTAACAATATCTTCCAAACTTTTCATTATTAGTGCATTATGAAATTGTAAATAATACTACCTTCTAAACTTCTCATTATCACTATATTCTAAACTTGTAACACATTAAAGTTATCATTAATAGTAACTTCTATACTTGTTATTACCATATTCTAAACTTTTTATTATTAGTATTTTACTATTAGTATATACTGAATTTATTATTTATCTTCTAAACTTGTCTTGCTTATTATCAGTATCTTGAACAGTACCTTTTAAACTTTTAATTATTGGTATATCATCTTTTAATTATTAGTATATTGTAAACTTCTGATTATAAGTACACATAAAAGTTATTATTAACAATAACTTGTCAAAGTTTAGAAGTTAATATTAGTAGAACCTTCTAAACTTATCGTTATTACCATATTACACACTTGTCATTATATCTAAACATTAAAGTTATCATTAACAGTATCTTCTGAACTTGTCAATCTTAGCATATTCTAAACATCATTGTAAGTATATTCTAAACTTGTGATTATTAGTATATATTAAAACTTTGTCATTATTAGGACTCATTAAATTTATAGTTAATAGCACCTTTTTAATTTGTCATTGTTAGTACATTATAAACTTGTCATTATTAGTACACATTAAACTTATCCAAACTTGTTAGTATTAGTGTATTCTAAACTTTTCTTTATTAGTATATTATAAACCTGTTATTATTGCTACATATTAAAGTTATCATTAGTAGTATCTTCTAAACTTCTCATTACTTGTATATTCTAGTATTAATAGTACACATTGAGTTTTTTTCTAAACATTAGTATATTCTAAACTTTTCGTTATTAGTACGCATTAACGTTATCAATATTACCTTCTTAACTTGACATCATTAGTATATTGTAAACTTTTTTTTTATCAAAAATCCTTTAAAAAAATGATTAGTACATGTTAAAACTATCATTAAAGGAATTTTCCAAATATTTATTTGAACACATTAGAACACATTAAGATTACCATTCTAAACTTGTCATTTATAGTACACATTATAGTTAATATCTTAATATCATTAATATCATTAATATCTTAATATCATTAATATATTCAATCTAATCATTATTAGTATATTCTATAATTATCCTTATTAGTACACATTAAAGTTATCATTAATATCACTTTCTAACCATTAGAATATTCTAAGCACATCTTAATTGGCATGTTCTAAACTTTTTATTTATAGTGTTCTAAACACTTTCTAAACACGGCAATATTAGTGTATTCTAAAGTTGCCATTATTCTAAACTTGTCATTGTTATTATATTCTAAACTTGTTAGTATTAATACACATGATTGGTAGCACTTTCCAAAGTTGTCATTATTCGTATATTCTAACTTTGTCATTATTAGTACACATTACAGTTATCATTGATATTACCTTCTAATATTTGTAATTATCAGTATCGTCTATAATTGTCCTTATTAGTATATTCTAAACATGTGATTATGAGTTATCATTAATAGTGCTTTCTAAACGTAATTATCTTTCATATACTAAGCTTTTCACTATTAGTTATCATTAATCGAATATTCTAAAATTTCATTATTAGTATATTCTAAACTTGTCAATAATAGTACAATTACAGTTATCATTAATAGTATCATTATTCTGATCATTATTAGTGTTCTATAATTATCATTATTAGTGTTCTATAATTATCATTATTAGTGTTCTATAATTATCATTATTAGTATTAGTTATCATTAACAGTATCTTATAAACTTGCCATTATCAGTATGCTCTAAACTCGTCATTATAAGTATATTCTTAACGTATCATCATTACTATACATTAAACTTTCTAAACTTGTCATTGTTAGTATATTATAAACTTACCCATAATAGTATATTCTCAACATTCATAATATTAGTAAAAATTAAAGTAGAAGATTAGAAGATTAGAAGACATTACGAATGGTAACTTTAACATGTATTAATACTCACAAGTTTAGAATATACCAATAATGACAAGTTTAGAATAATGATAAACTTGAGAAATTATAAACTTGAGATATCTGCTAAGATTGACAGGTTTATCCTCAAGATAACTTTGATGTTTAGAAATAATGACAAGTTTACAAGGTACTATTAATGATAACTTTTATGTGTACATGTTTCGAACATATTGATTAAGTTTAGAAATTACTAATAAAGACAACTTTAGAAGGTAATATATATCATAACTTTAATTTGTAATAATAATGACCAGAACGTACTAATGGCAATTTTAGAATGTACTATAAATGAAAACTTTGATGTCTTCTAATAATGTTTGAAAAATACTAATATTGAAAAGTTAATGATAACTTTAATATGTACCAATAATCACAAGTTTACAATTTTGTAATAATGACAAGTTTTGGAGGTTATATTAATGATAACGTTAATGTGTAGTAATAATGACACGTTTGAATCATACTAATAATGCAAAGTTTAGAAAATTTTTGTAATAGAAAAATCAGAAGTTGCTATTAATAATAAATATAATACGTACTAATAATGATTAGTTTTGAATAACCTAACAATATAATGTTTAGAAGACACTACTAATGGTAACTTTAACATGTATTAATACTCACAAGTTTAGAATATACCAATAATGACAAGTTTAGAATAATGATAAACTTTGGAATATATTAGTAATAGCAAAATCAGAAGTTGCTATTAATGATCAATATAATACGTACTAATAATGATTAGTTTTGAATAGCCTATTAATATCATGTTTAGAAGAAACTACTAATGGTAACTTTAATATGTATTGACACTCACAAGTCTAGAATATACCAATAATGACAAATTTAGAATAATGATAAACTTTGGAATATATTAGTATTGCCAATTTGTGAATATACTAATAATGATATGTACAAGGTCCTAATAATGATAACTCTAATGTGTACGAATAATGAAAATTTTGGAATTATAAACATTATTAATATGTTCAAAACTTGTTATAATATATGATATGAAATTGATCAATATGCTAAAGTTGCCATTATTCTAACTTTGTCATTATCATAATTTAAACTAATATATTCTAAACATGTCATTAATAGTATATTCAAAACTCGTAATTATTAGTTAACTTATCATTAATAGTATATCCTAATCTTTATTATTGGTATATTCCAAATTTGCCATTATTAGTACACATTAAATTTATCATTAAAAGTACCTTCTATCCTTGTTTTATTGGTACATTTTAACTTGGCATTATTAGTATGTTCTAAAATTATCATTAGTAAAAATTAAGGTAATTAATAGTACCTTCTAAACTTATCATTAACAGTACCTTTTAAATAGTATAGTATAGTAAATAGGATCTTCTAAACCTATCATTATTAGAATGTTCTAAACTTCTCATTATAAGTACACATCAACATTTTTAAACTTATCATTAGAATGTTTTATATTTTTCATTATTAGTACACATTAAAGTTATCATTAATAGTACTATCTAAACTGCAGTATATTCTAAACATGTATATTCTAAACATGTCTTCATTGGTATAATCTAAACTTGTCATCATTAGTATGTTCTAAAATTCATCATCAATAGGACGTTCTAAACTTATCTTTATTAGTATATTCTAAACTTGGCAATATTATGTTAAAGTTGTCTTTATTATTATCATTTAAACTAGAATATTCTAAACATTCTAAACTAATGATAAGTTTAGAACATACTAATAAAAACATTAATAGTACCTTCAAAATTCATAATTAACAGTACCCTTTAAAAATGTAATTATTAGTATATTTTAAACTCGTCATTATTAGTAGTATCTTCTAAACTTGTCATTATCGGAATATTCTAAACTTTTCATTATTAGTACCCATCAAAGATATCATTAATAGTGCCTTATGAACTTGTCAACATTCGAATGTTCTATACATTTCATTATTAGTACACATTAAAGTTATCATTAATTGTACTTTCCACATTTCTCATTATACGTATATTCTAAACTTGTCATTATTAGCATGCTCTAAACTTGTCTATCATTATTAAACTTGCCATTATCAGTACAAGGTACTATTAATGATAACTTTTATGTGTACATGTTTCGAACATATTGATTAAGTTTAGAAATTACTAATAAAGACAACTTTAGAAGGTAATATATATCATAACTTTAATTTGTAATAATAATGACCAGAACGTACTAATGGCAATTTTAGAATGTACTATAAATGAAAACTTTGATGTCTTCTAATAATGTTTGAAAAATACTAATATTGAAAAGTTAATGATAACTTTAATATGTACCAATAATCACAAGTTTACAATTTTGTAATAATGACAAGTTTTGGAGGTTATATTAATGATAACGTTAATGTGTAGTAATAATGACACGTTTGAATCATACTAATAATGCAAAGTTTAGAAAATTTTTGTAATAGAAAAATCAGAAGTTGCTATTAATAATAAATATAATACGTACTAATAATGATTAGTTTTGAATAACCTAACAATATCATGTTTAGAAGACACTACTAATGGTAACTTTAACATGTATTAATACTCACAAGTTTAGAATATACCAATAATGACAAGTTTAGAATAATGATAAACTTTGGAATATATTAGTAATAGCAAAATCAGAAGTTGCTATTAATGATCAATATAATACGTACTAATAATGATTAGTTTTGAATAGCCTATTAATATCATGTTTAGAAGAAACTACTAATGGTAACTTTAATATGTATTGACACTCACAAGTCTAGAATATACCAATAATGACAAATTTAGAATAATGATAAACTTTGGAATATATTAGTATTGCCAATTTGTGAATATACTAATAATGATATGTACAAGGTCCTAATAATGATAACTCTAATGTGTACGAATAATGAAAATTTTGGAATTATAAACATTATAAACATGTTCAAAACTTGTTATAATATATGATATGAAATTGATCAATATGCTAAAGTTGCCATTATTCTAACTTTGTCATTATCATAATTTAAACTAATATATTCTAAACATGTCATTAATAGTATATTCAAAACTCGTAATTATTAGTTAACTTATCATTAATAGTATATCCTAATCTTTATTATTGGTATATTCCAAATTTGCCATTATTAGTACACATTAAATTTATCATTAAAAATACCTTCTATCCTTGTTTTATTGGTACATTTTAACTTGGCATTATTAGTATGTTCTAAAATTATCATTAGTAAAAATTAAGGTAATTAATAGTACCTTCTAAACTTATCATTAACAGTACCTTTTAAATAGTATAGTATAGTAAATAGGATCTTCTAAACCTATCATTATTAGAATGTTCTAAACTTGTCATTATAAATACACATCAACATTTTTAAACTTATCATTAGAATGTTTTATATTTTTCATTATTAGTACACATTAAAGTTATCATTAATAGTACTATCTAAACTTCAGTATATTCTAAACATGTATATTCTAAACATGTCTTCATTGGTATAATCTAAACTTGTCATCATTAGTATGTTCTAAAATTCATCATCAATAGGACGTTCTAAACTTATACTTTATTAGTATATTCTAAACTTGACAATATTATGTTAAAGTTGTCTTTATTATTATCATTTAAACTAGAATATTCTAAACATTCTAAACTAATGATAAGTTTAGAACATACTAATAAAAACATTAATAGTACCTTCAAAATTCATAATTAACAGTACCCTTTAAAAATGTAATTATTAGTATATTTTAAACTCGTCATTATTAGTAGTATCTTCTAAACTTGTCATTATCGGAATATTCTAAACTTTTCATTATTAGTACCCATCAAAGATATCATTAATAGTGCCTTTTGAACTTGTCAACATTAGAATGTTCTATACCTTTCATTATTAGTACACATTAAAGTTATCATTAATTGTACTTTCCACATTTCTCATTATACGTATATTCTAAACTTGTCATTATTAGCATGCTCTAAACTTGTCTATCATTATTAAACTTGCCATTATCAGTACAAGGTACTATTAATGATAACTTTTATGTGTACATGTTTCGAACATATTGATTAAGTTTAGAAATTACTAATAAAGACAACTTTAGAAGGTAATATATATCATAACTTTAATTTGTAATAATAATGACCAGAACGTACTAATGGCAATTTTAGAATGTACTATAAATGAAAACTTTGATGTCTTCTAATAATGTTTGAAAAATACTAATATTGAAAAGTTAATGATAACTTTAATATGTACCAATAATCACAAGTTTATAATTTTGTAATAATGACAAGTTTTGGAGGTTATATTAATGGTAACGTTAATATGTAGTAATAATGACACGTTTGAATCATATTAATAATGCAAAGTTTAGAAAATTCTTGTAATAACAAAATCAGAAGTTACTATTAATGATAAATATAATACGTACTAATAATGATTAGTTTTGAATAACCTAACAATATCATGTTTAGAAGACACTACTGATGGTAACTTTAACATGTATTAATACTCACAAGTTTAGAATATACCAATAATGACAAGTTTAGAATAATGATAAACTTTGGAATATATTAGTAATAGCAAAATCAAAAGTTGCTATTAATGATCAATATAATACGTACTAATATTGATTAGTTTTGAATAGCCTATTAATATCATGTTTAGAAGAAACTACTAATGGTAACTTTAATATGTATTGACACTCACAAGTCTAGAATATACCAATAATGACAAATTTAGAATAATGATAAACTTTGGAATATATTAGTATTGCCAATTTGTGAATATACTAATAATGATATGTACAAGGTCCTAATAATGATAACTCTAATGTGTACGAATAATGAAAATTTTGGAATTATAAACATTATTAATATGTTCAAAACTTGTTATAATATATGATATGAAATTGATCAATATGCTAAAGTTGCCATTATTCTAACTTTGTCATTATCATAATTTAAACTAATATATTCTAAACATGTCATTAATAGTATATTCAAAACTCGTAATTATTAGTTAACTTATCATTAATAGTATATCCTAATCTTTATTATTGGTATATTCCAAATTTGCCATTATTAGTACACATTAAATTTATCATTAAAAATACCTTCTATCCTTGTTTTATTAGTACATTTTAACTTGGCATTATTAGTATGTTCTAAAATTATCATTAGTAAAAATTAAGGTAATTAATAGTACCTTCTAAACTTATCATTAACAGTACATTTTAAATAGTATAGTATAGTAAATAGGATCTTCTAAACCTATCATTATTAGAATGTTCTAAACTTCTCATTATAAGTACACATCAACATTTTTAAACTTATCATTAGAATGTTTTATATTTTTCATTATTAGTACACATTAAAGTTATCATTAATAGTACTATCTAAACTTCAGTATATTCTAAACATGTATATTCTAAACATGTCTTCATTGGTATAATCTAAACTTGTCATCATTAGTATGTTCTAAAATTCATCATCAATAGGACGTTCTAAACTTATCTTTATTAGTATATTCTAAACTTGACAATATTATGTTAAAGTTGTCTTTATTATTATCATTTAAACTAGAATATTCTAAACATTCTAAACTAATGATAAGTTTAGAACATACTAATAAAAACATTAATAGTACCTTCAAAATTCATAATTAACAGTACCCTTTAAAAATGTAATTATTAGTATATTTTAAACTCGTCATTATTAGTAGTATCTTCTAAACTTGTCATTATCGGAATATTCTAAACTTTTCATTATTAGTACCCATCAAAGATATCATTAATAGTGCCTTTTGAACTTGTCAACATTAGAATGTTCTATACCTTTCATTATTAGTACACATTAAAGTTATCATTAATTGTACTTTCCACATTTCTCATTATACGTATATTCTAAACTTGTCATTATTAGCATGCTCTAAACTTGTCTATCATTATTAGTATATTCTAAACTTGGTAATATTAGTATATGTTAAAGTTTTCATTAAACCTTGTCATTATTATTATAGTTTAAACTAGTATATTCTAAAGATGTCGTTATTAGTATATTCAAAACTCGTCATTATTAGTAAACTTATCACTAATAATATCTTTTAATCTTCTCATTATTACTATATTCCAAGTTAAATCTATCATTAATAGTACCCACTAATCCTGTTTTATTAGTATTTTCTAAACCTGGCATTATTAGTGTGTTCTAAACTTATTATTAGTGAAAATTAAAGTTATTAATAGTACCTTATACACTAATCATTAACAGTATCCTTTTAACTTGTAATTATTAGTATATTATTATTACTTTTATTATTATTATTACTTATTATTAGTATATTCTAAACTTATTACACATTAAAGTTATCATTATTAGTATTTTCTAAACCTGGCATTATTAGTGTGTTCTAAACTTATTATTAGTGAAAATTAAAGTTATTAATAGTACCTTATACACTAATCATTAACAGTATCCTTTTAACTTGTAATTATTAGTATATTCTAAACTTATTACAAATTAAAGTTATCATTATCGTTAAAAACTTATCACTACTAAACTTTAATGTGTACTAATAAAAACAAGTTTAGAATATATATTCCAAACTTGTTTTTATTAGTACACATTAAAGTTATCATTAATAGTTCCTTTTCAACATGTCGTTATAGGTATGTTCTATATTTGTCATTATTAGTACACAATAAATATATTAATTGTATTTTCACACTCTTCATTATTAGTATATTCTAAAATTCTCATGATTACTACACATTAATGTTATCTTTAAAAATACCTTCTAATCTTGTTTTTGTTATATTCTTAACTTGTCAGTATTAGTATATTCTAATTTTTTTCATTATTACTCCTAGATTTTCTTTATATAATCTAAACTTGTCATTATTAGTTCATATTAACGTTATCATTATTAGTACCTTCTAAACTTATTATTATTAGTATATTCTAAATTCTAAATTCTTTCCATTATTAGTATATTTTTATTAGTATATTGTAAACTTCTGATTATTATTACACATCAATAATACCTTCTAAACTTGTCAAAGTTAAATGCATTATCAATATATCTTTTAAACTAGTCATTATTAGTATATTACAAACTTACCATTATTTGTATCTTTTAATTTTTCATTATTAGTATACATTGGTATATTCTAGTTTTTCCATTATTAGTACACATAAACTAACTGTGCCTTGCATTATCAGTATATTGTAAACTTGTCACATTAAAGCTATACCTTCTAAAATTGACATCATTTGCATATTACAAAATTGCTATTTCTAAATTTTTCATTATTAGTGCACATTAAAGTTATCATGCAATAGTACCTTCTAAACTTGTTATTATTAGTATATTCCAAACTTGTTATTACTAGTACACATTAAAACTATCATTAATAATACCTTCTAAACTTGTCATAATTAGAATATCATAAATTTGTCCCTATTAATATACATTATGCTGACATTCTATGGTTGTCATTGTTGGTATATTCTAAACTTTTCATTATTAACACAGATCAAATTATTCAATATTAGTACATATCAAAGATATTTAATAGAACCTTCTATATTGTCATTATTAAAACTTATTAAAGTTATTACAAATATCATTTGTTGTATATATCATTAATAGTACTATCGACAATATTCATTATTAATGTTATTCTTAGTATATTCTAAACTTGTTACTATCAGTGCATATTAAAGTTATCATTAAAAGTATATTCTAAACATGTCATTACTAGTATTTTGTAAAAAAAAATTATCATTAGTACTCATTAAAGTAATTATTAGTACACATTAAAGATTTTGTAATAGTGCCTGCTAAACACTATACTTTTTTCTTATAAATTTCCCATATTATCATAAATTAAAATTTTCATTAGTTTTGAATATACTAACAATGTCATGTTTAGAAGACACTACTAATAAGATATGTTTAGTCCTAATAGCGATGTTTCGAAATTACGAACAATGACAACTTTTAAATTAAAACTTTAATGTTTTCTGATAATTAATGTTTGGTATATACTAATAATGACAAGTTCAAAGGCACTATTAATGATAACTAGAATATGTACACATATTCACATGTTATCATATGTTATTATTAACATGTTATAAGACATGTATTATGTACACATAATCACATGTTTACAATAGTGTAATAAAGTTTAAAAGGTTATATTAATAATAATGTTAATGTGTAACAATAATGACACGTTTTAAATATATTGATGATGTAAAGTTTAATAAATTCTAATAATAACATAATTAGAAGTTCCTATCAATGATAACTATAATACGTACTAATAATGATTAGTTTTGAAAAAAGCTAACAATGTCATATTAAAAAGCCAGTAATAATGATAACTTTAACATGTACTAATAATCACAATTTTAGAATATGCTAATAATGACAAGATTTAAATAATTATAAACTTTGGAATATATTAGTATTGCCAAGTTTAGAATATACTAATAATGGTCCTAATAATGATAACTTTAATGTGTACTAATAATGACAAGTTTAGAATAATAAAGAAGATATGTTAGTATTTACTAATACTGATATTTTTCGAATATACGAACAATGACAACTTTAGAAAGTATTGTTAATGATAACTTAAACGTGTACTAATAAAGAGCTCTTAATGATAACTCAGATATGTGTTAATAATAAGTTTATAAAATACAAAAATTGACAACTGTAGAGGGTACTATTGATAATGAATTGAATGTGCACAAAATGACAAATTTAGAAAGATACTATTAATGATAACTTTAATGTGTAGTTACAAAGACAAGTTTATAAGGTACTATTAATGATAACTTTAATGTGTACTAATAATGACAAGTTTAAAATGCAGTAACAATGACAAGTTCAGAAAGTTCTATTAATATAAACTTTAATAAATTCCAATAACAAATTAAAAAACACCAATAATGAGAAGTTTAAATTATATTAAAAATGAGATGTTTAGAAGGTACAATTAATGATAACTTATATGGCAAATGGCAAATGACGACAAGTTTAGAACATACTAATGAAAAGTTAAGAAAGTTAATGTGTGTACTAATACTGTCAAGATGCTAGTAATCACAAATTTGAAAAATGCAGTAAAAATATATAAAAAATGGCATGTTTAGATGAAAACTTTAGAAGGTAAATTTAGAATATACTGATAATAACAATTTTAATATAATGATAATGGCGATTTTAGAAGGTGCTAATATGTGGTAATGTGGTAATATTGACAAGTTCAGAATACATTGAAAATAGCATTTTTGTAATATACAAGTAAAGGTAAGTTCAGACTATCTTAATGACAACTCTTAGAAGGTACTATTAATGATAAATTTAATGTGTACTAATATAAACAACTTGTCATTATTATTCTGAACTTCTCATCAATAGTGTATACTAAACTTATCACTATTAATAGACATTAAAGTTATCCGTAATAGTACCTTCTAAACTTGGCATTATTAGTATATTCCAAGCTTGTCTTTATTAGTACAAGTTAACGTTATTAATTATAGTACCTTCTAAACTTACCCTTATTAGTATATAGTGCTTTGTTTATATTAGTACACATTAAATTTATCATTAATAGTACCTTCTAAAAGTTGCCATTAAGGTACAGTCTGAACTTATCTTTACTTGTATATTACAAAAATGCTATTTTTAATGTATTCTAAACTTGTCAATATTACCACATTACCACATATTAGCACCTTCTAAAATCGTCATTATTATTATATTAAACTTGTCATTATCAGTATATTCTAAATTTATCTTCTAAAGTTTTCTTCTAAACATGCCATTTTTTATATATATTTTTACTGTACCTTTCAAATTTGTGATTATTAGCATATCATAATCTTGACAGTATTAGTACACATTGAAGTTATCATTAATAGTAGTTTCTTAACTTTTCATTAGTATGTTCTAAATTTGTCGTCATTTGCCATTTGCCATGTAAGTTTTCATTAATAGTACCTTCTAAACATCTCATTTTTAGTATAATTTAAACTTCTCATTATTGGTGTTTTCTAGATTTGTCAATATTGGATTTTATTAAAGTTTACAGTAATAGAACTTTCTGAACTTGTCATTGTTACTGCATTTTAAACTTGTCATTATTAGTACACATTAAAGTTATCATTAATAGTACCTTATAAACTTGTCTTTGTAACTACACATTAAAGTTATCATTAATAGTATCATTAGTATCATTAGTATCATTAAGAAGGTGCTATTAACTATAAATTTAATGAGTCCTAATAATGACAAAATTTTAATATACACTAATAATCACAGGTTTAGAATATACTTACAATGATATTTAGAATATGCTAAGATTGACAAGTTCAGAAGATACTGTTAATGGTAACTTTAATGTTCAGAAATAATGACAAGTGTGTAATATGCTAATAACGATAAGTTTAGAAGGTTCTACTAATATTAACTTCTAAACTTTGACAATTTTTGTTAATAATAACTTTTATGTGTACTTATAATCAGAAGTTTACAATATACATATTCAGAGGTTTAGAAGGTACAGGTATGTGTACTAGTAATGAAAAGATTAGAATATACCAATAATTAAAAGTTTAAAAGGTACTGTTCAAGATAACTTTAATTTCTACTGATAATAAGCAAGTTTGCAATATACTAATAAAGACAAGTTTAGAAGATAAATAATAAATTCAGTATACACTAATAGTAAAATACTAATAATAAAAAGTTTAGAATATGGTAATAACAAATATAGAAGTTGCTATTAATGATTACTTTAATGTGTTACAAGTTTAGAATATAGTGATAATGAGAAGTTTAGAAGGTAGTATTATTGACAATTTCATAATGCACTAATAATGAAAAGTTTGGAAGATATTATTAATGATAACGTTAATGTGTACTAATAAATACAAATTTGGAATCTAATAATAATAACTTCAATGTGTTATCAAAATAAAAAGATTGGAATATACTGATAATGAGAAGTTTAGAATAATTTAGTAATGACAGTTTTAGAATGTACTTTTAATGATAACTTGAATAGTAACCTTAAAGTGAATATTGATGACAATTTTAATATATACCAACAATAAGATGCTTAGAATATACTAAAAATGACAGTTTTAGAAAGAACTATTAATGACAACCTTAAAGTTTAGTAATGATAATGCTATCAATGATAACTTTTCAATATACTAATAATGACAAGTTTAGAAAATACCATTAATTTAGAATGTACAAGTAATAAAAAGATTAGAATAAAAGGTAATGACAACTTTAGAAGAATCTAATATTGACATGTTAAAGATATAGCAATAATCATAAATTGAAAAGATCCTATTAATAATAACTTAAATATGAACTAATAACGGCACGTAATAATAAGAAGTTTAGAAGGTACTTTTAATGAAGGTACTTTTAATGAAATAAAACATTTAGAATAAAAGATAATGACAAGTTTAGAAGAATCTAATACTCACATGTTTAAAATATAGCAATAATGATAAGTTTAAAAGATCCTATTAATGAAAACTTAAATATGTACAAATAATGACACGTAATAATGAGAAGTTAATGAAAACTTTCATGTGTACTAATAATGAAAGTTTACAAAATACTAATTAAGACAAGTTTAGAATATACTAATGATAACAAGTTGAGAAATTACTATAACTGTTAACTATGATATAATAATAATGACAAGTACTATTAATGATAAATCTAATGTGTTCTAAAAATGACAAGCTTAGAATATACTAATATATAGGTTCTGAAGGCACTGTTAATGAGTGCTAATAATGAGAATTTTAGAACATACCAATAGTGATACGTTTAGAAGGTACTAAAAAAATAATTTGTATTATTAATGAAAAGTTTATCATATGATGATAATAGCAACTTTTTAATAATGAAAGTTTCCTGTCTACTAATTATGATAAGTTTAGAATATACAAATAGTAACAGGTTTAGAAGGAACTATTACTGATAGCTATAAGGTATTCTAAAAATGACAAGTTATAATATTCTTATAATGGCATGTTTAGAATATACTGACATTGAAAACTTTAGAAGGTACTATTAATGAAAACTTTAATGTGTAATGATAATGAAAAGTTTAGAATATACTAACAATTGCAAGTACTACTAATATTAAAAATGAGAAGTTTAGAATACAGTATTGATGATAACTTTAGTGTCTACATGTTTAGAATATACTAATAATGACAAGCTTACAATGTACCATTAATAATGACAAATTTAGAATATGCTAATAATGACAATTTTGTGATATTACGGTTAGATTTACGGTTAGAATACACTAAAAATAGCATTTTTGTAATATACAAGAAAAGATAAGTTCAGAAGGTACCTTAATGACAACTTTTAGAAGGTACCATTAATGATAACTTTAATGTGTACTAATATAAACAAAGTACTATTTACTAATAAGGGTAAGTTTAGAAGGTACTATCATTAATAACGTTAACTTGTACTAATAAAGACAAGCTTAGAATATACTAATAATGAAAGTTGAATATCCGAACAATGACAAAATTATAATGACAGTTTTAAAGGCACTCTTGATTATAACTTGAATGTGTACTAATAATCACAGATTTACAATATTTTAATAATGACATGCACAGAAGGCTACATTGATGATAATGTTATTCTGTAGTAATAATGACACGTTTGAAATATATTAACAACGTAAGGTTTAGAAAATACATTATAAGCATGTTCTAAATACATTAGAAAATACATTAGAAAATACATTATAAGCATGTTCTAAATTTGTCATCAGTAGTATATTCTACACTTGTCATTATTGGTACAAATTAAAGCTTGTCAATACTTTCAATGTTGTCATTGTTCGAAACATATCAGTATTATTATATACTAAACATATCTTCTTGGGTATTCCAAAATTTTCATTATTCGTACACATTAGAGTTATCATTATTAGGACCTTGTATTACAAAGGATTACAAAGGCGGAGCATGCCGACAGGAGACCTTTTGATCCATATCTAGGTCGGATGCAAAAAAAAAAAAAAAAAATCATATTAATAATAAATTAAAACTATAATAATGTAAAAAATACAAATAAAACACATAAATAAATCCATAGGTATAGTTGAATAACAAACAAAAAGGTAAATAGTAAATGATTATAAATTGACATATAACTAATAATAAATGAAAATCAGACAGACAAATTATAACAAAACAAAAACAAATAATATAACATAAATTATAATCATTACAGCATCTTACTTAGCTATTTATCTAAATTATTCTTAAAGCTTCGAACTGAACTACATTGCACTACCTGTGCAGGAAGTTTATTCCATTCATTAACTACACGGTTGGCAAATTCCAAATTGTATACATATCATTATTAGTATATTAAAAAATTGGCAATACTAATATATTCCAAAGTTTATCATTATTCTAAACTTGTCATTATTGGTATATTCTAGACTTGTGAGTGTCAATACATATTAAAGTTACCATTAGTAGTTTCTTCTAAACATGATATTGATAGGCTATTCAAAACTAATCATTATTAGTAACTTCTGATTTTGCTGTTACTAATATATTCCAAAGTTTATCATTATTCTAAACTTGTCATTATTGGTATATTCTAAACTTGTGAGTATTAATACATGTTAAAGTTACCATTAGTAGTGTCTTCTAAACATTATATTGTTAGGTTATTCAAAACTAATCATTATTAGTACGTATTATATTTATTATTAATAGCAACTTCTGATTTTTCTATTACAAGAATTTAAACTTTGCATTATTAGTATGATTCAAACGTGTCATTATTACTACACATTAACGTTATCATTTATATAACCTCCAAAACTTGTCATTATTACAAAATTGTAAACTTGTGATTATTGGTACATATTAAAGTTATCATTAACTTTTCAATATTAGTATTTTTCAAACATTATTAGAAGACATCAAAGTTTTCATTTATAGTACATTCTAAAATTGCCATTAGTACGTTCTGGTTTCTAAACTTAATCAATATGTTCGAAACATGTACACATTAAAGTTATCATTATTTCTACACATCAAAGTTATCTTGAGGATAAACCTGTCAATCTTAGCAGATATCTCAAGTTTATCATTTCTCAAGTTTATCATTATTCTAAACTTGTCATTATTGGTATATTCTAAACTTGTGAGTATTAATACATGTTAAAGTTACCATTAGTAATGTCTTCTAATCTTCTAATCTTCTACCAGAACTTTGCATTATCAATATGATTCAAACGTGTCATTATTACTACACATTAACGTTATCATTAATAGAACCTCCGAAACTTGTCATTATTACAAAATTATAAACTTGTGATTATTGGTACATAAGTTATTATTAACAGTGCCTTTAAACTTTTCAATATTGGTATTTTTCAAACATTAATTATTAGAAGTTTTCATTTATAGTACATTCTGGTCATTATTAGTAATTTCTAAACTTAATCAATATGTTATCATTAAGATAACTCAGATATGTGTTAATAATAACAAGTTTATAATATACAAAAATTGACAAGTGTAGAGGGTAGTATTGATAATGAATTGAATGTGTACTAAAATGACAAATTTAGAAAGATGCTATTAATGATAACTTTAATGTGTAGTTACAAAGACAAGTTTATAAGGTACTTTTAATTATAGCTTTAATGTGTACTAATAATGACAAGTTTAAAATGCAGTAACAATGACAAGTTTAGAAAGTTCTATTAATATAAATTATAATAAATTCCAATAACGACAAATTTAAAAACACCAATAATGAAAAGGTTAAATTATATTAAAATGAGATGTTTAGAAGGTACTATTAATGATAACTTAAATGGCAAATGGCAAATGACGACAAGTTTAGAACATACTAATAAAAAGTTAAGAAAGTTAATGATAACTTCAGTAATCACAAATTTGAAAAATGCAGTAAAAATATATTAAAAATGGCATGTTTAGATGAAAACTTTAGAAGATAAATTTAGAATATACTGATAATAAAAATTTTAATATAATGATAATGGCGATTTTAGAAGGTGCTAATATGTGGTAATGTGGTAATATTGACAAGTTTAGAATACATTGAAAATAGCATTTTTGTAATATACAGACTGTATCTTCATGACAACTTTTAGAGGGTACTATTAATGATAACTTTAATGTGTACTAATATAAATAAAATCACTATATACTAATAAGGGTAAGTTTAGAAGGTACTATAATTGATAACGTTAACTTGTACTAATAACGACAAGCTTGGAATAATGCCAAGTTTAGAAGGTACTATTACGGATAACTTTAATGTCTATTAATAGTGATAAGTTTAGTATACACTATTGATGAGAAGTTTAGAATAATAATGACAACTTTGGAAAGCACTATTAAGGATAAAATCTATGCGAAATGATAATGAAAAGTTTAGAATATGACAAAGGGTACTGTTAATGATGTTTCGAAGGTACTATTAATGACTAATTTTTACTAGTGATAAGTTTAGAACATACTAATAATGTCAAGTCATGTACTAGTTTAAACGATAACAATAATAATAAGGTTTAATGACAATTTTAACATATACTAATATTGCCAAGTTTAGAATATACTTATAATAATAAGTTTAAAACGTCCTATTAATGATAAAATTGATATCAAGTATTAATGAAGAGTTTAGAATATACCAATGAAGACATGTTTAGTCTATACAGAGGTTTAGAAAGCACTATTAATGATAACTTTAATGTGTACTAATAATGAAAAGTATAAAGCATTCTAATGATGACAAGTTTAAAAGGTACTATTAATTATATCTTTGATGTGTAGAAGAAATGCACTAATAACCACAGGTTTACAATGTATATACAATTAAAAGTTTAGAATCTACTAAGATTGACAAGTTTAGAAGATACTCAAGATAATTTTGATGTGTAGAAATAATGAAAAGTGTGGAATATACTAATAATGATAAGTTTAGAAGGTTCTAGTAATGATAACTTTATTTTGTACTAATAATGACAAGTTTAGCATATAAGTTTTAAGTATCTAAGCTTATCATTAAAAGCTTCTCTTTATTAGTACACGTTTAAGTTATCATTAACAATACTTTCTAAAGTTGTCATTGTTCGTATATTCGAAAAATATCAGTATTAGTAAATACTAACATATCTGCTTTATTATTCTAAACTTGTCATTATTACTAATACTAATATATTCCAGTACTATTAATGATATATACAACAAATGATATTTGTAATAACTTTAATATGTTTTAATAATGACAATTTTAGAAGGTTCTATTAAATATCTTTGATATGTACTAATATTGAATAATTTGATCTGTGTTAATAATGAAAAGTTTAGAATATACTAACAATGACAACCATAGAATATCAGCATAATGTATATTAATAGGGACAAATTTATGATATTCTAATTATGACAAGTTTAGAAGGTATTATTAATTATAGCTTTAATGTGTACTAGTAATAACAAGTTTGGAATATACTAATAATAACAAGTTTAGAAGGTACTATTGCATGATAACTTTAATGTGCACTAATAATGATAAATTTAGAAATAGCAATTTTGTAATATGCAAATGATGTCAAGTTTAGAAGGTATAGCTTTAATGTGACAAGTTTACAAAAAGTTTACTGATAATGCAAGGCACAGTTAATGATAACTTTTATGTGTACTAATAATGGAAAAACTAGAATATACCAATGTATACTAATAATGAAAAATTAAAAGATACTAATAATGGCAAGTTTGTAATATACTGATAATGACTAGTTTAAAAGATATATTGATAATGCATTTAACTTTGACAAGTTTAGAAGGTATTATTGATAATAACTTTAATGTTGTTTACAATATACTAATAAAAAGATGTTTAGAAGGAAAGAATTTAGAATTTAGAATATACTAATAATTATAAGTTTTGGAGGGACTAATAATGATAACGTTAATATGAACCAATAATGACAAGTTTAGAATATATAAAGAAAATCTAGGAGTAATAATTAAAAAATTAGAATATACTAATACTGACAAGTTTAGAATATAACAACAAAAACAAGATTTGAAAGTATTTTTAAAGATAACATTAATGTGTAGTAATCATGGGAATTTTAGAATATACTAATAATGAAGAGTGTGAAAATACAATTAATATATTTATTGTGTACTAATAATGACAAATATAGAACATACCTATAACGACATGTTGAAAAGGAACTATTAATGATAACTTTAACTAATAAAAACAAGTTTGGAATATATATTCTAAACTTGTTTTTATTAGTACACATTAAAGTTTAATAGTGATAAGTTTTTAACGATAATGATAAATTTAATTTGTAATAAGTTTAGAATATACTAATAATTACAAGTTAAAGGGATACTGTTAATGATTAGTGTATAAGGTACTATTAATAAGTTTAATTTTCACTGATAATAAGTTTAGAACACACTAATAATGCCAGGTTTAGAAAATACTAATAATGATAACTTTAATGTGTAATAAGTTTAGAATATACTAATAATAAGTAATAATAATAATAAAGTAATAATAATAATGATAATAATAATAATAATAATAATAATAATAAGTTCAGAATATACTAATAATTACAAGTTAAAAGGATACTGTTAATGATTAATGTATAAGGTACTATTAAAAACTAATTTTCACTAATAATAAGTTTAGAACACACTAATAATGCCAGGTTTAGAAAATACTAATAAAAACAGGATTAGAGGGTACTATTAATGATAGATTTAATGTGTACTAATAATGTCAAACTTGGAATATAGTAATAATGAGAAGATTAGAAGATAATATTAGTGATAAGTTTACTATTAATGGCGAGTTTTGAATATACTAATAACGACATCTAGTCTAAACCTCTAGTTTAAACTATAATAATAATGACAAGGTTTAATGAAAACTTTAACATATACTAATATTACCAAGCTTAGAATATACTAATAATGATAGATTTAATATGAGCTATTAATGACAAGTTTAGAGCATACTAATAATGACAAGTTTAGAATATTCCAATGTAGACATGTTTAGAATATACGTATAAAGAGAAATTTGGAAAATACAATTAATGATAACTTTAATGTGTACTAATAATGAAAGGTATAGAACATTCTAATGTTGACCAGTTTAAAAGGCACTATTAATGATATCTTTGATGGGTACTAATAATGAAAAGTTTAGAATATTCCGATAATGACAAGTTTAGAAGATACTACTAATAATGACGAGTTTAAAATATACTAATAATTACATATTTAAAGGGTACTGTTAATTATGAATTTTGAAGGTACTATTAATGTTTTTTTATTAGTATGTTCTAAACTTATCATTAGTTTAGAATATTTAGAATATTCTAGTTTAAATGATAATAATAAAGACAACTTTAACATAATATTGCCAAGTTTAGAATATACTAATAAAGATAAGTTTAGAACGTCCTATTAATGATGAATTTTAGAACATACTAATGATGACAAGTTTAGAATATACCAATGAAGACATGTTTAGAATATACATGTTTAGAATGTACTGAAGTTTAGATAATACTATTAATGATAACTTTAATGTGTACTAATAATGAAAAATATAAAACATTCTAATAAGTTTAAAAAGGTTGATGTGTACTTGTAATGAGAAGTTTAGAACATTCTAATAATGATAGGTTTAGAAGATCCTATTTACTATACTATACTATTTAAAATGTACTGTTAATGATAAGTTTAGAAGGTACTATTAATTACTTTAATTTTTACTAATGATAAGTTAGAATGTACTAATAAAACAAGATTAGAAGGTACTTTTAATGATAAATTTAATGTGTACTAATAATGGCAAATTTGGAATATACCAATAATAAAGATTAGGATATACTATTAATGATAATTATTACGAGTTTTGAATATACTATTAATGACATGTTTAGAATATACTAGTTTAAATTATGATAATGACAAAGTTAGAATAATGGCAACTTTAGCATATTGCCAAGCTTAGAATATACTAATGATAACGTCCTATTAATGATAAATTTCATATGATATATTATAAAAAGTTTTCAACATATTAATAATGACAAGTTTAGATACATCAATGAAGACATATTTAGAATATACCAATATTGACATGTTTATGATATACGTATAATGAGAAGTCTAGAAAGTACTATTAATGGTAACTTTAATGTGTACTAATAATGGAAAGTATAGAACACTCTAATGGTGACAGGTTTAAAAGGTACTATTAATGATATCTTTCATGTGTACTAATAATGAAAAAATTAGACTATTCTAGATGCTATAAATGTTAACTAATATTGACGAGTTTAGAATATACTAAGAATTATTAGAATATACTAATAATGGCATGTTTAGAATATACTAATGATGACAAGTTTAGAAGGCAATATTTGTGATAACCTCAAAGTTTACTAATAATAACAAATTTAGAATATACTAATACTAAGAAGTGTGCGATTAATGATTAATTTTATTTGCACAAATAATGACAAATTTAGAATGTGGTAATAGTCGGTACTTTTAATGACTATTGTGTTGTCAAGATTAGAATATAATAGTAATAATAATTTTAATGTATATTGATATTGACAAGATTCTCTTAGCAATATCTTTAACATGTACGATTAAAGAAAGTTTAGAATAATGACATTATGACAAGTTTAATATGTCATAATGTCATATTCAAAAGGTACAATTAATTGAAACTTTAATGTGTACTAATAATGAAAAGTTTAGAGTTTTTGAATAGTGACTAACAATAAGAGTAACAATAACAATAACAATAACAATAACAACAACAATTACAACAACAATTACAATAACAATTACAATAACAATAATAATAACAATAATAATAACAATAACAATAACAATAACAATAACTAATAATGATTACTAACTAATGTTTGAATTATACTAATAATGACAAGTTGAAAAGGAATTATCAATGATAACTTGAATATGTTCTAGTAATGATAAGTTTAAAATATACGATTAATGACACTTTTAAGGTACAACTAATAAAACTTTAATGTCTACTAATAATGACAAGTTAAGATTATGGTATTAACGAGTGCTATTAATGACAAGTTTAGGATATACCAATAACGACAAGTTCAGAATATTCTTTTAATAATAAATTAAATATGTAGTAATAGTGAAAACTATAGAATATACAAGTTTATACAAACTTGGAAGCTACTTATAAAGTGTACTAATTATGAAAGTTGAGAATATAATATTATGGGTAAGTTTATAATATACTAATGATGACAAGTTTAGAAGGCAATATTTGTGATAACCTCAAAGTTTACTAATAATAACAAATTTAGAATATACTAATAGTAAGAAGTGTGCGATTAATGATTAATTTTATTTGCACAAATAATGACAAATTTAGAATGTGGTAATAATCGGTACTTTTAATGACTTTATTGTGTTGTCAAGATTAGAATATAATAGTAATAATAATTTTAATGTATATTGATATTGACAAGATTCTCTTAGCAATATCTTTAACATGTACGATTAAAGAAAGTTTAGAATAATGACATTATGACAAGTTTAATGTGTCATAATGTCATATTCAAAAGGTACAATTAATTGAAACTTTAATGTGTACTAATAATGAAAAGTTTAGAGTTTTTGAATAGTGACTAACAATAACAGTAACAATAACAATAACAATAACAATAACAATAACAATAACAATAACAATAACAATAACAATAACAATAACAATAACAATAACAATAACAATAACAATAACAATAACAACAATAACAATAACTAATAATGATTAGTAACTAATGTTTGAATTATACTAATAATGACAAGTTGAAAAGGAATTATCAATGATAACTTTAATATGTTCTAGTAATGATAAGTTTAAAATATACGATTAATGACACTTTTAAGGTACAACTAATAAAAACTTTAATGTGTACTAATAATGACAAGTTAAGATTATGGTATTAACGAGTGCTATTAATGACAAGTTTAGGATATACCAATAACGACAAGTTCAGAATATTCTTTTAATAATAAATTAAATATGTAGTAATAGTGAAAACTATAGAATATACAAGTTTATACAAGCTTGGAAGCTACTTATAAAGTGTACTAATTATGAAAGTTGAGAATATAATATTATGGGTAAGTTTATAATATACTAATAATGACAAGTTTAGAAAGTACTGTTAATGGTAAGTTTAATGTATATGCAACATACTAATAATAAGTTTGCAAGATACTGTTGATGATAACTAATACTAATAATGATAATTATAGAACATACTAATAATTATCAGATTAAGGACACTATTAATGATAATTTTAATTGTACTATTAATAACAAGTTTAAAATATACTAATAATGAAATTTAAAGAATATTCTATTAATGATAACTTTAAAGTGTACCAATAGTGAAAAGCTTAGAATATGTTTAGAAAGTACTATTAATGATAATTCTCATATGTACTTATAATCACATAAGGACATAATCACATAATATGCACTAATAATGGCAATTGTAGAGGATACTGATAATAACAAATATTATGAAAGTTGAGAATATACTATTATGGGGAAGTTTATAATATACTAACAATGACAAGTTTAGAAAGTTTAATGTACAGTAATGATGATACGTTAAGAATATACTTATAATGAGTTTAGAGCATACTGATAATGGCAAGTTTACAAGATACTGTTAATGATAACTAATACTAATAATGATAATTATAGAACACTAATAATGATCAGAATAAAGATACTAGTAATGATAACTGTAATTGTACTATTCAGAATATACTAATAATGAAATTTTAGAATATTCTATTAATGATAACTTTAAAGTGTATTAATAGTGAAAAGCTTAGTATATGAAAGATAATTACATTTAGAAAGCACTATTAATGATAACTCATAATCACATGTTTAGAATATACTAATAAGGACAAGCTTAGAAGGTACTATTAATGATAACTTTAATATGCACTAATTATGACAATAATAGACGATACTGATAATTACAAATATTAGAAGGTAATATCAATGATAACTGTAATATGTACTAATAAAGACAGTTAGAATATACGAATAATGACAACTTTGGAAAGTGCTACCAATCATGTGTATTAATACTAACAAGTTTAGAATATAATAACAATGACAAGTTTAGAATAATGGTAACTTTAAATTACACTAATATTGCCATGTTTAGAATATGTTTAATAAACACTATAAATAAAAAGTCTAAAACATGTCAATTAAGATGTGTTTAGAATATTCTAATGGTTAGAAAGTGATATTAATGATAACTTTAATGTGCACTATTAATGACAAGTTTAGAATGGTAAATTTAATGTGTTCAAATAAACATTTGGAAAAATATTTTAATGATAGTTTTAACATGTACTAATAAATATTTTAAAAGGTATTTTTGATAAAACAAGTTTACAATATACTAATGATGTCAAGTTAAGAAGGAAATATTGATAACAACGTTTATGTGTACTTATAACGAAAAAATTAGAATATACTAATGTTTAGAAAAAACTCTTAATGTGTACTATTAATACTAGAATATACAATGAATGAAAAGTTTAGAAGATACTACTAATAATAACTTTAATATGTAGCAATAATAACAGGTTTATAATATACTAATAAAGAAAATTTTAGAATACACTAATACTAACAAGTTTGGATAAGTTTAATGTGTAGTAATAATGACAACTTTATAATGTACTAACAATGACAAATTAAGGTGCTATTAACTATAAATTTAATGAGTCCTAATAATGACGAAATTTTAATATATATTAATAATCACAGGTTTAGAATATACTTACAATGATATTTAGAATATGCTAAGATTGACAAGTTCAGAAGATACTGTTAATGGTAGCTTTAATGTTTAGAAATAATGACAAGTGTGGAATATACTAATAACGATAAGTTTAGAAGGTTCTACTAATATTAACTTCTAAATTTTGACAAGTTATTGTTAATAATAACTTTTATGTGTACTTATAATCAGAAGTTTACAATATACTAATAATCAGAGGTTTAGAAGGTACAGGTATGTGTACTAATAATGAAAAGATTAGAATATACCAATAATTAAAAGCACTGTTCAAGATAACTTTAATTTGTACTGATAATAAGCAAGTTTACAATATACTAATAAAGACAAGTTTAGAAGATAAATAATAAATTCAGTATATACTAATAGTAAAATACTAATAATAAAAAGTTTATAATATGGTAATAACAACAAGTATAAAAGGTACTATTAATGATAACTCTAATGTGTTACAAGTTTAGAATATAGTGATAATGAGAAGTTTACAATTTCAAAATGCACAAATAATGAAAACGTTAATGTGTACTAATAAATACAAATTTGGAATCTAATAATAATAACATTAATGTGTTATCAAAATAAAAAGTTTGGAATATACTGATCATGATCATAATGTGTTATCAAAATAAAAAGTTTGGAATATACTGATCATGATCATAATGTGTTATCAAAATAAAAAGTTTGGAATATACTGATCATGATCATAATGCACAAATAATGAAAACGTTAATGTGTACTAATAAATACAAATTTGGAATCTAATAATAATAACATTAATGTGTTATCAAAATAAAAAGTTTGGAATATACTGATTATAAGAAGTTTAGAATAATTTAATAATGACAATTTTAGAATGTATTTTAAATGATAACTTGAATGTGTACTAGTAATAGTAACCTTAAAGTGAATTATAATGACATATTTAGAGTATACTAATTATAAGTTTAGAATATACAAATAAAGACAGGGTAAGTACTATTGATGACAACTTTATTATATACCAATGATGAGATGCTTAGAATATACTAAAAATGACAGTTTAAAAGGAACTATTAATGATAACCTTAAAGTTTAGTAATAATAACAAGTTTTGAGTATACAATATATGAATATACAATATAATGACAAGTTTAGAAAATACTATCAATGATAACTTTAATGACAAGTTTAATACACAAGAATAAAATGTTTAGAATAAAAGGTAATGACAACTTTAGAAGAATCTAATATTGACATGTTTAAGATATAGCAATAATGATGAATTGAAAAGATCCTATTAATGATAACTTTATGTGAACTAATAATGGCACGTAATAATGAGAAGTTTAGAAGGTACTGTTAATGAAATGCAAGTAATAAAACGTTTAGAATAAAAGATAATGACAAGTTTACAAGAATGTAATACTCACATGTTTAAAATATAGCAATAATGATAAGTTTAAAGGATCCTATTAATAATAACTTAAATATTTACAAATAATGACACGGAATAATGAGAAGTTTAGAAAGTACTGTTAATGAAAACTTTCATGTGTACTAATAATGAAAGTTTAGAATATACTAATAATAACAAGTTGAGAAGTTATTATAACTGTTAACTATAATATAATAATAATGACAAGTTTAGAAGGTACTATTAGTGATAAATCTAATGTGTTCTAAAAATGACAAGCTTAGAATATATAGGTTTAATATATTGGAATAATATATAGGTTCTGAAGGCACTGTTAATGAGTGTTAATAATGAGAACCTTAGAATATACCAATAGTGATAAGTTTAGAAGGTAGTAATAAAAATACTTGAATTTGCATTATTAATGAAAAGTTTATCATATAACGATAGTAGCAACTTTTTAAAAATGAAAGTTTCCTGTCTACTTATTATGATAACTATAAAGTAATGTCGTAACACATTCGTAAAGATTCAACAAAAACCCACTGTGTTGGATAAGAAGAAATGAAATAAAATTAATTCCATATATTTCGATCACGGACTGTGATCCTCTTCAGTGGAATACAGACATGCCATTTGTATATAAGACATGCCATTTGCTCTACCTTTCTGTATTCCACTGAAGAGGATCACAGTCCGTGATCGAAATATATGGAATTAATTTTATTTCATTTCTTCTTATCCAACACAGTGGGTTTTTGTTGAATTATTATGATAAGTTTAGAATATACATATAGTAACAGGTTTAGAAGGAACTATTACTGATAGCTATAAGGTATTCTAAAAATGACAAGTTATAATATACTAATAATGGCATGTTTAGAATATACCTACATTGACAAGTTTAGAAGGTACTATTAATGAAAACTTTAATGTGTAATAATAACGAAAAGTTTAGAATACAATGGCAAGTACTGCTAATATTAAAAGGAGAAGTTTAGAATGCAGTATTGATGATAACTTTAGTGTCTACATGTTAAGAATATACTAATAATGACAAGCTTACAATGTACCATTAAGGAAAATTTTAATGTGTCCTAATAATGACAAATTTAGAAGGTACTACTAATAGTAACTTTAAAGAAGATATGTTTAGTATTTAATAATACTGATATGTTTCGAACAATGACAACATTAGAAAGTATTGACAAGCTTTAATTTGTACCAATAATGACAAGTGTAGAATATACTACTGATGACAAATTTAGAACATGCTTATAATGTATTTTCTAATGTATTTTCTAATGTATTTTTCAATGTATTTAGAACATGCTTATAATGTATTTTCTAAACCTTACGTTGTTAATATATTTCAAACGTGTCATTATTACTACACAATAACATTATCATCAATGTAGCCTTCTGTGCATGTCATTAAAATATTGTAAATCTGTGATTATCAGTACACATTAAAGTTACAATCAATAGTGCCTTTAAAATTGTCATTATAATTTTGTCATTGTTCGGATATTCAACTTTCATTATTAGTATATTCTAAACTTATTATTATTATTAGTATATTCTAAAATTATCATTATTAGTATATTCTAAAATCATCATTATTATATTCTAAACTTGTGATTATTGATACACCTTAAATGTGTACTAATGGCAAATTTGGAATATACTACTAATAATAATTAGGATATACTATTAATGATAAGTTTACTAATAATATCAACGCGTTTTGAATATACTAATAATAATATGTTCAGAATATACTAGTTTGAATTACAATGACAAGGTTAGAATAATGACAACTTTAACATATACTAAAATTGCCAGACTTAGAATATACTAATGGTAACGTCCTATTAATGATAAATTTAATATGAACATACTAATATAGACATTTGGAATATACCAATATTAACATGTTTAGAATATACGTATAATGAGAAGTCTAGCAAGTACTATTAATGATGACTTTAATGTGTACTAATAATGAAAAGTATAGAACAATCTAATGGTGACAGGTTTAAAGGGATATCTTATAATGACAGGTTTAGAACACTATAATAATGACAGATTTAGAAGATACTATTTAGAATACTATTTAGAATAATTATTAGAATATACTAATAATGGCATGTTTAGAATATACTAATGATGACAAGTTTAGAAGGTAATATTTATGATAACTTCAATGTTTAATAATAATAACAAATTTAGAATGTGGTAATAATCGGTACTCTTGACAATTTTATTGTGTTGTAATAATGTCAAGATTAGAATATAATAGTAATAATAACTTTAATGTATATTGATACTGACAAGATTAAGATTATCTTAACAATATCTTTAACGTGTACTATTAAAGAATGTTTAGAATAATAATGACAAGTTTAATGTGTCATAATGTCATATTTAAAAGGTACAATTAATTGAAACTTTAATGTGTACTAATAATGAAACTTTAGTTTTTGAATAATGACTAATAATAACAAGTTTAGAATATACTAATAATGATTACTAATTAATGTTTGAATTATACTAATAATAACAAGTTGAAAAGGAATTATCAATGATAACTTTAATATGTTCTAGTAATGACAAGTTTAGAATATACGATTAATGACTCTTTTAGGTACTTCTAATAAAAACTTTAATGTGTACTAATAATGATAAATTAAAATTATGGTATTAATGATAATTTTAACGAGTGCAAGTTTAGGATATACCAATAACGACAAAATTGGAAGATTCTTTTAATAATAACTTAAATATGTACTAATAATGAAAAATTTAGAATATACAAGGTTATACAAGTTTGAGGCTACTATTAATGATAAGTTTAATGTATAGTGATTATGATACGTTAAGAATATACTTATAATGACAAGTATAAAATATACTAATAATGACAAGTTTAAAAGATACTCTTAATAATAACTAATACTAATAATGATGATTATAGAACATGCTAATAATGATCATATTAAAGATACTATTAATGAGAACTTACTAGTGTACTATTAATGGCAAGTTTAGAATATACTGATAATGAAATTTTAAAATTTGAAAGTACATGTTGCGAAAGTACTATTAATGATAACTAATATGTACTCATAATCACATGTTTAGAATATACTAATAACGACAAGTTTAGAAGGCACTATTAATGATAACTTTAATATGCACTAATAATGGCAATTGTAGAGGATACTGATAACAAATATTAGAAAATATTATGAAAGTTGAAAATATACTATTATGGTTAAGTTTATAATATTACAAATAATAACAAGTTTAGAAAGTACTATTAATGGTAAGTGTAATGAATAGTAATAATGATACGTTAAGAATATACTTATAATAATAAGTTGAGAACATACTAACAATGACAAGTTTACAATACAAATAATGATCAGATTAAAGTTACTATTAATGATAACTTTAATGTGTACTCCTAATGACAATTTCAGAATGTGCTAATAATGAAATTTTAGGACATTCTACTAATGATAACTTTAGAGTGCATTATTAATATGTCTTTAAAACTAGTCATTATTAGTATATTACAAACTTGACATTATTAGTATCTTTTATTTTTTTCATTATTACTACACATTAAAGTCATTGTTGGTATATTCTAGTCTTTCCATTATTAGTACACATAAAAGTTATCATTAACTGTGCCTTGCATTATAAGTATATTGTAAACTTGTCACATTAAAGCTATTATTAATAATACTTTCTGAACTTGTACATGTTATTCTTAGTATATTCTAAACTTGTTACTATTAGTGCATATTAAAGTTATCATTAAAAGTACATTCTAAACATGTCATTATTAATGCCAAGTTTAGAAGGTACTATTAAGGATAACTTTAATGAGAAGTTTAGAATATACTAATAATGACAAGTTTGGAAAGCACTATTAAAGATAAAATCTATGCGAAATAATAATGAAAAGTTTAGAATATGAGAAAGTATAATTTAATTTATAATAAAATGGGAAATTTAGAAAGAAAACGTATAGCGTTTAGCAGGTACTTTAATATGTACTAATAATAGTGAAAAAATGACATAAATACTAGTAATGGCATGTTTAGAATATACTTTTAATGATAACTTTAATATGCACTGATAGTAACAAGTTTAGAATATACTAAGAATATCCTCTACAATTGCCATTATTAGTGCATATTAAAGTTATCATTAATAGTACCTTCTAAACATGCCCTTATTAGTACAAATTATGTGATTATTAGTACACTTGAGTGCATATTAGAATTATCATTAATAGTGTTTTTTAAACATATAATTATCTTTCATATTCTAAGCTATTGGTACACTTTAAAGCTATCATTAGTAGAATGTTCTAAAATTTCATTATTAGTATATTCTGAAATTGTCATTAATAGTACACATTAAAGTTATCATTGATAGTATCTTTAATCCGATCATTATTTGTATTTTAAACTTCTCATTATTAGTATGTTCTCAACTTGTTCTTAACGTATTACTATTCTTAACGTATTACTAATTTTAACGTATTACTATTCTTAACGTATTACTATTCATTAAACTTACCATTAATAGTACTTTCTAAACTTGTCATTATTAGTATATTATAAACTTGCCCATAATAGTATATTTTCAACTTTCATAATTTTTTCTATTATTTGTTATTATCAGTATCCTCTACAATTGCCATTATTTGTGCATATTAAAGTTATCATTAATAGTACCTTCTAAACTTATCGATATTAGTATATTCTAAACATGTGATTATGAGTACATATTAGAGTTATCATTAAGAGTACTTTCTCAACATGTACTTGCATATTCTAAGGTTGCCACAATTGGTACACTTTAAAGTTATCATTAATAAAATATTCTAAAATTTCATTATTAGTATATTCTAAACTTGTAATTAATAGTATCTTTAATATGATCATTATTAGCATGTTCTATAATCATCATTATTAGTATTAGTTATTATTAAGAGTATCTTGTAAACTTGTCATTATTAGTATCTTCTATACTTGTCATTATAAGTATATTCCTAACGTATCATAATCACTATACATTAAACTTACCATTAATAGGAGATTCCAAACTTGTATAACCTTGTATATTCTAAAGTTGTCATTTTTAGTACATATTTGAGTTATTATCAAAAGAATCTAT
This sequence comes from Oratosquilla oratoria, assembly GCF_046742065.1. NCBI lineage: Eukaryota > Metazoa > Arthropoda > Malacostraca > Stomatopoda > Squillidae > Oratosquilla > Oratosquilla oratoria. The sequence goes on from NW_027467729.1 coordinate 848,806, forward strand.
TAATTTTGTCGTTATTGGTATATCCTAAACTTGCACTCGTTAAAATTATCATTAATAACATAATCTTAATTTGTCATTATTAGTACACATTAAAGGTTTTTTTTTAGAAGTACCTAAAAGTGTCATTAATCGTATATTCTAAACTTGTCATTACTAGGACATATTAAAGTTATCATTGATAATTCCTTTTCAACTTGTCATTATTAGTATAATTCAAACATTAATTAGTAATCATTATTAGTGTATTCTAAACTTGTTATTATTAGTCATTATTCAAAAACTCTAAAGTTTTCATTATTAGTACACATTAAAGTTTCAATTAATTGTACCTTTTAAATATGACATTATGACACATTAAACTTGTCATTATTAGTATATTCTAAACTTTCTTTAATAGTACTCGTTAAAGATATTGCTAAGAGAATCTTAATCTTGTCAGTATCAATATACATTAAAGTTATTATTACTATTATATTCTAATCTTGACATTATTACAACACAATAAAATGATCAAAAGTACCGATTATTACCACATTCTAAATTTGACATTATTTGTGCAAATAAGATTTATCATTAATCGCACACTTCTTATTATCATTATATTCTAAATTTGTTATTATTAGTCAACATTGAAGTTATCATAAATATTATATTCTAAACTTGTCATCATTAGTATATTCTAAACATGTCATTATTAGTATATTCTAATAATTATTCTAAATAGTATTCTAAATAGTATCCTCTAAATCTGTCATTATTAGAATGTTCTAAACTTGTCATTATAAGATATCATTAGTAGTACCTTTTAAACTTGTCACCATTAGACTTCTATACTTTTCATTATTAGTACACATTAAAGTTATCATTGATAGTACTTTCGAGACTTCTCATTATACGTATACTCTAAACATGTTAATATTGGTATGTTCTAAATGTGTCTTCAACTTGTCATTATTAGTATGTTCTAAACTTGTCATTAATAGTTCATATTAAATTTATCATTAATAGGACGTTATCATTAGTATATTCTAAGTCTGGCAAATTTAAACTATGTTAAAGTTGTCATTATTCTAACCTTGTCATTATTATTATAATTCAAACTAGTATATCATTATTAGTATATTCAAAACTCGTTATTATTAGTAAACTTATAATTAATAGTATATCCTAATTATTATTATTAGTATATTCCAAATTTGACATTATTACTACACATAGAATTTATCATTATAAGTACCTTGTAATCTTGTTTTATTAGTACATTCTAAAATTGACATTATTAGTATGTTCTAAGCTTATCATTAGTAAAAAATAAAGTAATTAATAGTACCTTCTAAACTTATCATTAACAGTATTAGTATATTCTGAACTCGTCATCATTAGTTATTTTTTGTAGTATCTTCTAAACCTGTCATTATTAGAATATTGTAAACTTGTCATTGTAAGTACACATCAAAGATATCATTAATAGTACCTTTTAAGTTATCATTAATAGTACCTTTTAAACTTGTCATCATTAGAATGTTTTATACTTTTCATTATTAGTACACATTAAAGTTATCATTAATAGTACTTTCTAAACCTCTGTATAGACTAAACATGTCTTCATTGGTATATTCTGAACTTGTCATTAATACTTGAAATCAATTTTATCATTAATAGGACGTTTTAAACTTATCATTATAAGTATATTCTAAACTTGGCAATATTAGTATATGTTAAAATTGTCATTAAACCTTATCATTATTATTGTTTAAACTAGTACATTCTAGACTTGACATTATTAGTATGTTCTAAACTTATCACTAGTAAAAATTAAAGTCATTAATAGTACCTTCGAAACAGTACCCTTTGTCATATTCTAAACTTTTCATTATCATTTCGCATACATTTTATCTTTAATAGTGCTTTCCAAAATTGTCATTATTATTATATTCTAAACTTCTCATTAATAGTGTATACTAAACTTATCACTATTAATAGACATTAAAGTTATCCATAATAGTACCTTCTAAACTCGGCATTATTCCAAGCTTGTCGTTATTAGTACAAGTTAACGTTATCAATTATAGTACCTTCTAAACTTACCCTTATTAGTATATAGTGATTTTATTTATATTACACATTAAAGTTATCATTAATAGTACCTTCTAAAAGTTGTCATTAAGATACAGTCTGAACTTACCTTTACTTGTATATTACAAAAATGTTATTTTCAATGTATTCTAAACTTGTCAATATGACCACCATTACCACATATTATCTCCTTCTAAAATCGCCATTATCATTATATTAAACTTGTTATTATCAGTATATTCTAAATTTATCTTCTAAAGTTTTCATCTAAACATGCCATTTAATATATTTTTACTGCATTTTTCAAATTTGAGATTACTAGCATCTTGACAGTATTAGTACACACTGAAGTTATCATTAACTTTCTTAACTTTTCTTTAGTATGTTCTAAACTTGTCATTTGCCATTTGCCATATAAGTTATCATTAATAGTACCTTCTAAACACCTCTTTTTAATATAATTTAAACTTCTCATTATTGGTGTTTTTAAATTTGTCGTTATTGGAATATATTAAAATTTATATTAATAGAACTTTCTGAACTTGTCATTGTTACTGCATTTTAAACTTGTCATTATTAGTACACATTAAAGTTATCATTAATAGTACCTTATAAACTTGTCTTTGTAACTACACATTAAAGTTATCATTAATAGCATCTCTCTAAATTTGTCATTTTAGTACACATTTCATTATCAATTGAGTTATCATTAAAAGCTTCTCTTTATTAGTACACATTTAAGTTATCATTAACAATACTTTCTAAAGTTGTCATTGTTCGTATATTCGAAAAATATCAGTATTAGTAAATACTAACATATCTTCTTTATTATTCTAAACTTGTCATTATTAGTACACATTAAAGTTATCATTATTAGGACCATTATTAGTATATTCTAAACTTGGCAATACTAATATATTCCAAAGTTTATAATTATTTAAAACTTGTCATTATTAGTATATTCTAAAATTGTGAGTATTAGTACATGTTAAAGTTACCATTATTACTGGCTTTTTAATATGACATTGTTAGCTTTTTCAAAACTAATCATTATTAGTACGTATTATAGTTATCATTTTTACATTATCAATATATTTAAAACGTGTCATTATTTTTACACATTAACATTATTATCAAGTTATCATTAATAGTGCCTTTGAACTTTTCATTATTGATATATACCAAACAATAATTATCAGAAAACATTAAAGTTATTATTTAAAAGTTGTCATTGTTTGTAAATTCGAAACATCACTATTAGGAGATACTAAACATATCTTCTTCGGTATTCTAAACTTTATTAGTATACATTGAAGTTATCATTACTAGGACCTTGTATCCTTACCATTATTAGTATATCCTACACTTGGTAATAATAATATATTCCGAGTTTATCATTATCCTAAACTTGTCACTATTACTATATTCTAAACTTTTGAGTATTAGTACATATTAAAGTTATCATTAGTAGTGTCTTCTAAACATGTCATTGTTAGTATATTCAAAACTAAAGAAAAATTTAATTTATGATATGGGAAATTTATAAAAAAAAAAGTATATCGTTTAGCAGCTACTATTATCAAAATCTTTAATGTGTGAAAAATTTACAAGATACTAGTAATGACATGTTTAGAATATACTTTTAATAACTTTAATATGCACTGATAGTAACAAGTTATGAATATACTAAGAATTACATATTCAGTCGGAACTATTGATGATAACTTTAATATCAAAAGTTTAGAATATATTAATAATGAATATTGTCGATAGTATTATTAATGATATATATAACAAATGATATTTGTAATAACTTTAATATGTTTTAATAATGACAATTTTAGAAGGTTCTATTAAATATATTTGATATGTACTAATATTGAATAATTTGATCTGTGTTAATAATGAAAAGTTTAGAATATACTAACAATGACAATCATAGAATGTCAGCATAATGTATATTAATAGGGACAAATTTATGATATTCTAATTATGACAAGTTTAGAAGGTATTATTAATGATAGCTTTAATGTGTACTAGTAATAACAAGTTTGGAATATACTAATAATAACAAGTTTAGAAGGTACTATTGCATGATAACTTTAATGTGCAGTAATAATATATTTAGAAATAGCAATTTTGTTATATGCAAATGATGTCAATTTAAGAAGGTATAGCTTTAATGTAACAAGTTTACAGTATACTGATAATGCAAGGCACAGTTAATGATAACTTTTTATGTGTACTAATAATGGAAAAACTAGAATATACCAATGTATACTAATAATGAAAAATTAAAAGATACTAATAATGACAAGTTTGTAATATACTGATAATGACTAGTTTAAAAGATATATTGATAATGCATTTAACTTTGACAAGTTTAGAAGGTATTATTGATAATAACTTTAATGTGTAATAATAATCAGAAGTTTACAATATACTAATAAAAGATGTTTAGAAGGAACATGTATGGAAAGAATTTAGAATTTAAAATATACTAATGATAATAAGTTTAGAAGGTACTAATAATGATAACGTTAATATGAACTAATAATGACAAGTTTAGAATATATAAAGAAAATCTAGGAGTAATAATGAAAAAATTAGAATATACTAATACTGACAAGTTTAGAATATAACAACAAAAACAAGATTAGAAGGTATTTTTAAAGATAACATTAATGTGTAGTAATCATGAGAATTTTAGAATATACTAATAATGAAGTGTGAAAATACAATTAATATATTTATTGTGTACTAATAATGACAAATATAGAACATACCTATAACGACATGTTGAAAAGGAACTATTAATGATAACTTTAATGTGTACTAATAAAAACAAGTTTGGAATATATATTCTAAACTTGTTTTTATTAGTACACATTAAAGTTTAGTAGTGATAAGTTTTTAACGATAATGATAACTCTAATTTGTAATAAGTTTAGAATATACTAATAATTACAAGTTAAAAGGATACTGTTAATGATTAGTACTATTAATAACTTTAATTTTCACTAATAATAAGTTTAGAACACACTAATAATGCCAGGTTTAGAAAATACTAATTATGATAACTTTAATATGTAATAAGTTTAGAATATACTAATAATTACAAGTTAAAAGGATACTGTTAATGATTAGTGTATAAGGTACTATTTATAACTTTAATTTTCACTAATAATAAGCTTAGAACACACTAATAATGCCAGGTTTAGAAAATACTAATAAAAACAGGATTAGTGGGTACTATTAATGATAGATTTAATGTGTACTAATAATGTCAAACTTGGAATATAGTAATAATGAGAAGATTAGTGATAAGTTTACTAATAATGACGAGTTTTCAATATACTAATAACGACATCTTTAGAATATACTAGTTTAAACTATAATAATAATGACAAGGTTTAATGACAACTTTAACATATACTAATTTTACCAAGCTTAGAATATACTAATAATGATATTTAATATGAGCTATTAATGACAAGTTTAGAGCATACTAATAATGACAAGTTTAGAATATTCCAATGTAGACATGTTTAGAATATACGTATAATGAGAAATTAGGAAAGTACAATTAATGATGACTTTAATGTGTACTAGTAATAATGATGACAAGTTTAAAAGGCACTATTAATGATATCTTTGATGGGTACTAATAATGAAAAGTTTAGAATATTCCGAAAATGACAAGTTTAGAAGATACTACTAATAATGAGTTTAATATATACTAATAATTACATATTTAAAGGGTACTGTTAATTATGAATTTTGAAGGTACTATTAATGTTTTTTTATTAGTATGTTCTAAACTTATCATTAGTTTAGAATATTTAGAATATTCTAGTTTAAACGATAATAATAAAGACAACTTTAACATAATATTGCCAAGTTTAGAATATACTAATAAAGATAAGTTTAGAACGTCCTATTAATGATGAATTTTAGAACATACTAATGATGACAAGTTTAGAATATACCAATGAAGACATGTTTAGAATATACATGTTTAGAATATACTGAAGTTTAGAAAGTACTATTAATGATAACTTTAATGTGTACTAATAATGAAAAATATAAAACATTCTAATGATAAGTTTAAAAAGGTTGATGAGAAGTTTAGAACATTCTAATAATGATAGGTTTAGAAGATCCTATTTACTATACTATACTATTTAAAATGTACTATTAATGATAAGTTTAGAAGGTACTATTAATTACTTTAGTTTTTACCAATGATAAGTTAAAATGTACTAATAAAACAAGAATAGGTACTTTTAATTATAAATTTAATGTGTACTAATAATGGCAAATTTGGAATATACCAATAATAAAGATCAGGATATACTATTAATGATAAGTTAACTAATAATTACGAGTTTTGAATATACTATTAATGACATGTTTAGAGTATACTAGTTTAAATTATGATAATGAAAACTTTAGCATATTGCCAGGCTTAGAATATACTAATGACAATGTCCTATTAATGATAAATTTCATATGATATATTATAACAAGTTTTGAACATATTAATAATGACAAGTTTAGATACATCAATGAAGACATATTTAGAATATACCAATATTGACATGTTTATGATATACGTATAATGAGAAGTCTAGAAAGTACTATTAATGATAACTTTAATGTGTACTAATAATGGAAAGTATAGAACACTCTAATGGTGACAGGTTTAAAAGGTACTATTAATGATATCTTTGATGTGTACTAATAATGAAAAATTAGAATATACTAGATACTATAAATTTAACTAATATTGACGAGTTTAGAATATACTAAGAATTATTAGTATATACTAATAATGGCATGTTTAGAATATACTAATGATGACAAGTTTAGAAGGTAATATTTGTGATAACCTCAAAGTTTACTAATAATAACAAATTTAGAATATACTAATAGTAAGAAGTGTGCGATTAATGATAAATTTTATTTGCACAAATAATGACAAATTTAGAATGTGGTAATAATCGGTACTTTTAATGACTTTATTGTGTTGTCAAGATTAGAATATAATAGTAATAATAATTTTAATGTATATTGATATTGACAAGATTCTCTTAGCAATATCTTTAACATGTACGATTAAAGAAAGTTTAGAATAATGACATTATGACAAGTTTAATGTGTCATAATGTCATATTCAAAAGGTACAATTAATTGAAACTTTAATGTGTACTAATAATGAAAAGTTTAGAGTTTTTGAATAGTGACTTACAATAACAGGTTTAGAATACACTAATAATGATTACTAATTAATGTTTGAATTATACTAATAATGACAAGTTGAAAAGAAATTATCAATGATAACTTTAATATGTTCTAGTAATGATAAGTTTAAAATATACGATTAATGACACTTTAAGGTACAACTAATAAAACTTTAATGTGTACTAACAATGACAAGTTAAGATTATGGTATTAACGAGTGCTATTAATGACAAGTTTAGGATATACCAATAACGACAAGATCAGAAGATTATTTTAATAATAACTTAAATATGTAGTAAGAGTGACAACTATAGAATATACAAGTTTATATAAGTTTGGAAGCTACTTATAATGTGTACTAATTATGAAAGTTGAGAATATACTATTATGGGTAAGTTTGTAATATACTAATAATGACAAGCTTAGAAAGTACTGTTAATGGTAAGTTTAATGTATATGCAACATACTAATAATAAGTTTACAAGATACTGTTGATGATAACTAATACTAATAATGATAATTATAGAACATACTAATAATTATCAGATTAAGGACACTATTAATGATAACTTTAATTGTACTATTAATGTCAAGTTTGAAATATACTAATAATGAAATTTAAAGAATATTCTATTAATGATAACTTTAAAGTGTACCAATAGTGACAAGCTTAGAATATGAAAGATAATTATATGTTTAGAAAGTACTATTAATGATAACTCTAATATGTACTCATAATCACATGTTTAGAATATACTAATAAGGACAAGTTTAGAATGTACTATTAATGATAACTTTAATATACACTAATAATGGCAATTGTAGAGGATACTGATAATAACAAATATTATGAAAGTTGAGAATATACTATTAAGGGGAAGTTTATAATATACTAACAATGACAAGTTTAGAAAGTTTAATGTAAAGTATTGATGATACGTTAAGAATATACTTATAATGACGAGTTTAGAGCATACTGATAACGGCAAGTTTACAAGATACTGTTAATGATAACCAATACTAATAATGATAATTATAGAACACTAATAATGATCAGAATAAACATACTATTAATGATAACTGTAATTGTACTATTAATGACAAGTTTAGAATATACTAATAATGAAATTTTAGAATATTCTATTAATGATAACTTTAAAGTGTATTAATAGTGAAAAGCTTAGTATATGAAAGATAATTACGTTTAGAAAGCACTATTAATGATAACTCATAATCACATGTTTAGAATATACTAATAAAGACAAGCTTAGAAGGTACTATTAATGATAACTTTAATATGCACTAATTATGGCAATAATGGACGATACTGATAATTACAAATATTAGAAGGTAATATCAATGATAACTGTAATATGTACTAATAATAACAGTTAGAATATACGAATAATGACAACTTTGGAAAATGCTACCAATCATGTGTATTAATACTAGCAAGTTTAGAATATAATAACAATGACAAGTTTAGAATAATGGCAACTTTAGAATACACTAATATTGCCATGTTTAGAATATAAAGTTTAGAACTCAATTAAGATGTGTTTAGAATATACTGAAGTTTAGATAGTACTATTAATGATAACTTTAATGTGTACTAATAATGAAAATTATAAAACATTCTAATAATGATAAGTTTAAAGATATTATTAATGATAACTTTAATGTGCACTATTAATGACGTTTATATTTTTAACATGTACTAATAAATTGTTAAAAGGTATTTTTGATAAAACAAGTTTACAATATAATGATGTCAAGTTAAGAAGATAATATTGATAACAACGTTAATGCGTACTTATAACGAAAAGTTTAGAATATACTAATGTTTAGAAAAAACTCTTAATGTGTACTATTAATACTAGAATATACAAGTAATAAAAATTTAGAAGATACTACTAATAATAACTTTAATATGTAGCAATAATAACAGGTATAATATACTAATAAAGACAAGTTTAGAATACACTAATACTAACAAGTTTGGATAAGTTTAATGTGTAGTAATAATGACAAGTTTATAATGTACTAACAATGACAAATGACAATGACAAAGGTGCTATTAACTATAGTTAATGAGTCCTAATAATGACAAAATTTTAATATATACTAATAATCACAGGTTTAGAATATACTTAGAAATCATGACAAGTGTGGAATATACTAATAACGATAAGTTTAGAAGGTTCTACTAATATTAACTTCTAAACTTTGACAAGTTATTGTTAATAATAACTTTTATGTGTACTTATAATCAGAAGTTTAAAATATACTAATAATCAGAGGCTTAGAAGGTACAGGTATGTGTACTAATAATGAAAAGATTAGAATATACCAATAATTGCAAGTTTATAATATACGTATAATGAGAAGTCTAGAAGATAAATGATAAATTCAGTATATACTAATAGTAAAATACTAATAATAAAATATTTAGAATATGGTAATAACAACAAGTATAGAAGGTACTATTAATGATAACTTTAATGTGTTACAAGTTTAGAATATAGTGATAATGAGAAGTTTAGAAGGTAGTATTATTTACAATTTCATAATGCACAAATAATGAAAACGTTAATGTGTACTAATAAATACAAATTTGGAATCTAATAATAATAACATTAATGTGTTATCAAAATAAAAAGTTTGGAATATACTGATAATGAGAAGTTTAGAATAATTTAATAATGACAATTTAAGAATGTACTTTAAATGATAACTTGAATGTGTACTAGTAATAGTAACCTTAAGGAGTATACTAATAATAAGTTTAGAATATACAAATAAAGACAGGGTAAGTACTATTGATGACTATTTTATTATATACCAACGATGAGATGCTTAGAACATACTAAAAATGACAGTTTAAAAGGAACTATTAATGATAACCTTAAAGTTTAGTAATAATAACAAGTTTTGAATATACTAATAATGACAAATTTAGAAAATACTATCAATGATAACTTTAATGACAAGTAATAAAATGTTTAGAATAAAAGGTAATGACAATTTAGAAGAATCTAATATTGACATGTTTAAGATATAGCAATAATGATGAATTGAAAAGATCCTATTAATGATAACTTAAATATGAACTAATAATGGCACGTAATAATGAGGAGTTTAGAAGGTACAATTAATGAAATACAAGTAATAAAACGTTTAGAATAAAAGATAATGACAAGTTTAGAAGAATGTAATACTCACATGTTTAAAATATAGCAATAATGATAAGTTTAAAGGATCCTATTAATGATAACTTAAATATGTGCAAATAATGACACGTAATAATGAGAAGTTTAGAAAGTACTGTTAATGAAAACTTTCATGTGTTTACCATAGTCACCCCCTGGTGCTAATTACATTCTCTATTTTTAGATAAAATGTATCTAGAGATACGTTTATACTTTTGAGATCCACGGTGCTCTAGTTATGTAAGAATTTATAGAAATACGTATTGTAGTTGCTTTTGGTGTATGACCCATGTACGGTGTGTATACGATATTGAACGTGTCGTTGGGAGGGTGCCAAGATTGTTCGAACAAGGTGTGAATTCAAATCCAAACAAAGGGTGCTTTGTTCCACCTCTTTCTCTGCTGCGTGAAATTGGAAATGGACGCTTAGTCCTTTTGCTGGGGGAGGTTATGTATACATAATACAGATTGAAGTGATTAGCAAGGATCCAATTTTCATGTGTTTATAGGAGCAGAACTTGTTTGAGGTGGTTAGATAGAGATTGTATAATTTGTGCATGTTTGTGGAACCCATGATGATGATAGGAATTGGTGCTTTTAATTACATGGAATGTTACTGTAATACAATGATTATGTTGAGAGGCAGTAGCTCAACTGAGTAGCAGTGGAAACATTGAATAATTGCCTCATATGATAAGAATGGACTTGAATTGAGATGCAATGATAAATGTACACATTTAGTTCTGTACTATTAGGCTTATTCAATATAGGTATAGATATAATTACCTACTATATTTTTGTATCCTCCATTTATGATGATAATTAATGTGGGATGATGATTTTACCTAACTGAAAGGGGATAAGATATGTTTACAGAAGGAAGTGTTTTGGAGGAAGTGAAATAGATATCCGTTTATTGTCACTCCACCTTTAAGGGATGAGGCAAGATCTGTTGTTGTCCTCCTAGATCCTTTATTTACTAACTAATTGCTTTAAAAATTCAACAAAAACCCACTGTGTTGGATAAGAAGAAATGAAATAAAATTAATTCCATATATTTCGATCACGGACTGTGATCCTCTTCAGTGGAATACAGAAAGGTAGAGCAAATGGCATGTCTTATATACAATAAAAATAAGGGACAAGGGTAGGACTCAGGTAGCGTCTAGTACTTTGCGGGGCAGGTCACCCGCCTTCACCAACGATGGTAACAATTTGTTGACTGCCCAGGTGGTAATGCAGTCAGGTGACCACTGTCCATATGACATATTAAAATTTGGAAATTTGTTAATCAGGGATGATTCTATTATTTTTTTTTTCTTTTAAAACTGCATTTTGAATTAAAGATAATCTTTGCCTCATTCCAATCCATATGATGGCCTTCCTTGTCTACATGTTGGAAGACAGCGGAATTATGTTGTGCGTATTTAATTGAATTTTTATGTTCTTTCATCCTAGTGTATAAATCTCTACCTGTTTGTCCCCAATATACATTGTTACAATCAGAGCAAGGGAGTTTATACACACCTTGATGTATTTCTTCTCTAGGTCACTGAAGAGGATCACAGTCCGTGATCGAAATATATGGAATTAATTTTATTTCATTTCTTCTTATCCAACACAGTGGGTTTTTGTTGAATCTTTACGAATGTGTTACGAGATTACTTTATAGTTAATTGCTTTAAGGTTAGAGGTGGTGCCGTGACAATGTGTACTAATAATGAAAGTTTAGAATATAATAATAATAACAAGTTGAGAAGTTACTATAACTGTTAACTATAATATAATAATAATGACAAGTTTAGAAGGTACTATAAGTGATAAATCGAATGTGTTCTAAACATGACAAGCTTAGAATATATAGGTATAATATATTGGAATAATATATAGGTTCTGAAGGCACTGTTAATGAGTGCTAATAATGAGAATCTTAGAATATACCAATAGTGATAAGTTTAGAAGGTACTAATAAAAAAAACTTTAATTTGTATTATTAATGAAAAGTTTATCATATAACGATAAAAGCAACTTTTTAAAAATGAAAGTTTCCTGTCTATTTATTATGATAAGTTTAGAATATACAAATAGTAACAGGTTTAGAAGGAACTATTACTGATAGCTATAAGGTATTCTAAAAATGACAAGTTATAATATACTAATAATGGCATGTTTAGAATATACCTACATTGAGAAGTTTAGAAGGTACTATTAATGAAAACTTTAATGTGTAATAATAATGAAAAGTTTAGAATATACTAACAATGGCAAGTATTGCTAATATTAAAAGGAGAAGTTTAGAATGCAGTATTGATGATAAATTTAGTGTCTACATGTTAAGAATATACTAATAATGACAAGCTTACAATGTACCATTAAGGAAAATTTTAATGTGTCCTAATAATGACAAATTTAGAAGGTATTACTAATAGTAACTTTAATGTGTATTAATAATTAAGAATATACTCACAATTATAAGTTTAGAAGGTGCTATCAGATATAACTTTAATTTGAACAAATAAGGACAAGTTAAGAACATAATAATGACAAATTTAGACCGTTCTATGAATAAATAATGTCATGTTTAGAAGTTACTATTAATGATGACTTTAATGTGCACTAATAACATGTTTAGAATATACTAATAATGAGAAGTTTAGAAGGTACGATCAATTATAACTTTAATGTATTAATAAGAAGAACTTTAGAATGTACTAAATGACAGGCTTAGACGGATCTACTAATGATATATTTAATTTGTACTAATAATCACAAATTTAAAATGTACGATAATTTTAATGTTCTAATAAGAAGAGGTTTATAATATCCAAATAATGAAAAATTAGGAATGTATATTTAATAATAATTTTAATGTCTACTAACAATGACAAGTTTAGAATATAGTAATATTGACAAATTTAGAATATACTATTAATGATTACTTACATGTGTATAATATACTAATGATGTCAAGTTACTGTTAAGGTAGAAGGTACTGTTAACTAATAATGTACTAATGTACTAATAATACTAGAATATACGAATAATGACAAGTTTAGAAGATACTACTACTAATAGCTTAAATATGTATGGATAATGACAAATTTATAAAATACTAATAAAGAAAAGTTAAACAAAACAGCAATAATGACATGTTTAGAAGGTTATATTAATGATAACGTTAATGTGTAATGACACGTTTGAATTATATTAATAATGCAAAGTTTAGAAAATACTGATACTATCAATGATTTGTTTTGAATAAACCAACAATGTCATGTTTAGAAGACACTACTACTTTAACATGTACTAATACTCACAAGTTTAGAATATACCAATAATGACAAGTTTAGAAAAATGATAAACTTTGGAATATATTAGTTTTGCCAAGTTTATACTAAGAATGAAAAATATACTAATAATAAGTATAGGAGGTCCTAATAGTTTTAACATGTACTAATAATGAAAAATTTAGAAGGTATTTCTACTGATAACTTTACTGTGTACTAATAATGACAAGTTAAGAATATACTGATAATGACAATTTTAGAATATACTAATAATGATTAATACTATACTAATGATGTCAAGTTAAGAAGGTAATATTGATAATAACGTTAATGTGTACTGATAATGACAAGTTTAGAATATACTAATAATGATGTTTAAAAGATACTGTTAACGTGTACTAATAATACAAGTTTAGGAGATACTACTGATAATAGTTTTAATATGTATCAATAACGACAAGTTTATAATATAAAAATAAAGAAAAGTTTAGAATGACAAGTTTAGAATGACAAGTTTGGAAGGTGTTATGATTGATAAGTTTAATGTGTACCAATAATGAAAAGTTTATAATATAACAACAATAACGAATCAAGAAGGTGCTATTAGCTATAACTTTAAGGTGTCCTAATAATGACAAAATTAGAATATACTAATAACGACATGTATAGAAGAAATGCACTAATAACCACAGGTTTAGAATGTATATACAATTAAAAGTTTAGAATCTACTAAGATTGACAAGTTTAGAAGATACTTTTCAAGATAATTTTGATGTGTAGAAATAATAAAAAGTGTGGAATATACTAATAATGATAAGTTTAGAAGGTTCTAGTAATGATAACTTTATTTTCTACCAATAATGACAAGTTTAGCATATTTAAGTTTTAAGTATTAATGATAACATATTGATTAAGTTTAGAAATTACTAATAATGACAACTTTAGAAGGTAATATATATCATAACTTTAATTTGTACTAATAATGACCAGAACGTACTAATGACAAATTTAGAATGTACTATAAATGAAAACTTCTAATAATTAATGTTTGAAAAATACCAATATTGAAAAGTTTAAAGGCACTGTTAATAATAACTTTAATATGTACCAATAATCACAAGTTTATAATTTTGTAATAATGACAAGTTTTCGAGGTTCTATTAATGATAACGTTAATGTGTAGTAATAATGATACGTTTGAATCATATTGATAATGCAAAGTTCTGGTAATAGCAAAATCAGAAGTTACTATTAATAATAAATATAATACGTACTAATAATGATTAGTTTTGAATAACCTAACAATATCATGATTAGAAGACATTACTAATGGTAACTTTAACATGTATTAATACTCAAAAGTTTAGAATATACCAATAATGACAAGTTTAGAATAATGATAAACTTGAGAAATTATAAACTTGAGATATCTGCTAATAACCACAGGTTTAGAATGTATATACAATTAAAAGTTTAGAATATAATAGAATTGACAGGTTTATCCTCAAGATAACTTTGATGTGTAGAAATAATGTTTAGAATAATGATAAACTTGAGAAATGATAAACTTGAGATAACCACAGGTTTAGAATGTATATACAATTAAAAGTTTAGAATCTAATAAGATTGACAGGTTTATCCTCAAGATAACTTTGATGTGTAGAAATAATGACAAGTTTACAAGTTTATTAATGGTAACTTTAATGTGTATTAATAAATACATGTTTCGAACATATTGATTAATTTTAGAAATTACTATTAATGACAACTTTAGAAGGTAATATATATCATAACTTTAATTTGTAATAATAATGACCAGAACGTACTAATGGCAAATTTAGAATGTACTATAAATGAAAACTTTGATGTCTTCTAATAATTCATGTTTGAAAAATACTAATATTGAAAAGTTTAAAGGCACTGTTAATATGTACCAATAATCACAAGTTTACAATTTTGTAATAATGACAAGTTTTGGAGGTTATATTAATGATAACGTTAATGTGTAGTAATAATGACACGTTTGAATCATACTAATAATGCAAAGTTTAGACAATTCTTGTAATAGCAAAATCAGAAGTTGCTATTAATAATAAATATAATACGATTAGTTTTGAATAACCTAATATCATGTTTAGAAGACACTACTAATGGTAACTGTAACATGTATACAAGTTTAGAATATACCAAGTTTAGAATATACCAATAATGACAAGTTTAGAATAATGATAAACTTTGGAATATATTAGTAATAGCAAAATCAGAAGTTGCTATTAATGATCAATATAATACGTACTAATAATGATTAGTTTTGAATAGGCTATTAATATCATGTTTAGAAGAAACTACTAATGGTAACTTTAATATGTATTGATACTCACAAGTCTAGAATATACCAATAATGATAAATTTTAGAATATACTAATAATGATATGTATACAAGGTCCTAATAATGATAACTCTAATGTGTACGAATAATGAAAATTTTGGAATACCCAAGAAGATATGTTTAGTATATAATAATACTATGTTTCAAACAATGACAACATTAGAAAGTATTGACAAGCTTTAATTTGTACCAATAAAGACAAGTGTAGAATATACTACTGATGACAAATTTAGAACATGCTTATAATGTATTTTCTAATGTATTTTCTAATGTATTTTTCAATGTATTTAGAACATGCTTATAATGTATTTTCTAAACCTTACGTTGTTAATATATTTCAAACGTGTCATTATTACTACATCAATGTAGCCTTCTGTAGTATATTCTAAAATTATCATTATTAGTATATTCTAAAATCATCATTATTTTCTAATCTTGTGATTATTGATACACCTTAAATGTGTACTAATAATGGCAAATTTGGAATATACTAATATTAATAATTAGGATATACTATTAATGATAAGTTTACTAATAATATCAACGAGTTTTGAATATACTAATAATAATATGTTCAGAATATACTAGTTTAAATTACAATGATAATGACAAGGTTAGAATAATGACAACTTTAACATATACTAAAATTGCCAGACTTAGAATATACTAATGATAACGTCCTATTAATAATAAATTTAGTATGAACTATTAATGACAAGTTTAGAACATACTAATAATGAGAAGTTGAAGACATTTAGAATATACCAATATTGACATGTTTAGAATATACGTATAATGAGAAGTCTAGAAAGTACTATTAATGATGACTTTAATGTGTACTAATAATGAAAAGTATAGAACAATCTAATGGTGACAGGTTTAACGGGATATTATAATGACAGGTTTAGAACACTATAATAATGACAGATTTAGAAGATACTATTTAGAATACTATTTAGAATATTTATTAGAATATACTAATAATGACATGTTTAGAATATACTAATGATGACAAGTTTAGAAGGTAATATTTATGATAGCTTCAATATTTACAAATAATAACAAATTTAGAATATACTGATAAGAAGTGTGCGATTAATGATAAATTTTATTTGCACAAATAATGTCAAATTTAGAATGTGGTAATAATCGGTACTTTTGACAATTTTATTGTGTTGTAATAATGTCAAGATTAGAATATAATAGTAATAATAACTTTAATGTATATTGATACTGACAAGATTAAGATTCTCTTAACAATATCTTTAACGTGTACTATTAAAGAAAGTTTAGAATAATAATGACAAGTTTAATGTGTCATAATGTCATATTTAAAAGGTACAATTAATTGAAATTAATTAAAAGTACAATTAATTGAAACTTTAATGTGTACTAATAATGAAAACTTTAGAGTTTTTGAATAATGACTAATAATAACAAGTTTAGAATACACTAATAATGATTACTAATTAATGTTTGAATTATACTAATAATGACAAGTTGAAAAGGAATTATCAATGATAACTTTAATATGTTCTAGTAATGACAAGTTTAGAATATACGATTAATGACTCTTTTATGTACTTCTAATAATAACTTTAATGTGTACTAATAATGACAAATTAAAATTAAAGTATTAATGATAATTTTAACGAGTGCAAGTTTAGGATATACCAATAACGACAAAATCAGAATGTACTATTAATGAAATTTTAGGACATTCTACTAATAACTTTAAAGTGCATTATTAATATATCTTTAAAACTAGTCATTATTAGTATATTACAAACTTGCCATTATTAGTATCTTTTATTTTTTTCATTAATACTACACATTAAAGTCATTGTTGGTATATTCTAGTCTTTCCATTATTAGTACACATAAAAGTTATCATTAACTGTGCCTTGCATTATAAGTATATTGTAAACTTGTCACATTAAAGCTATTATTAATAATACCTTCTAAACTTGTACATGTTATTCTTAGTATATTCTAAACTTGTTACTATTAGTGCATATTAAAGTTATCATTAAAAGTACATTCTAAACATGTCATTACTAGTGTTTTGTAAACTTTTCACTATTAGTACTCATTTAAGTAATTTTTAGTGCATATTAAATTTTTTACTAACAGTACCTGTTAAACACTATACGTTTTTTGTAATTTTTTTCATTAACATATAAACTTGTCATATTCTCAAATTTTCATTATCATTTCACATTAAAAGAATATACTAAACTTACCACTGTTAGTAGACATTAAATTTAGCCTTAATAGTACCTTCTAAACTTGGCATTATTAGTATATTCTAAAATTGTCTTTATTAGTACAAGTTAACGTTATTAATTATAGTACCTTCTAAACTTACCCTTATTAGTAAATAGTACTTTGTTTATATTAGTACACATTAAAGTTATCATTAATGGTACCTTCTAAAAGTTGTCATTAAGGTACCTTCTGAACTTATCTTTTCTTGTATATTACAAAAATGCTATTTTTAGTGTATTCTAAAATTGTCATTATTACCACATTAGCACATATTAAATCTAACCGTAATATCACAAAATTGTCATTACTAGCATATTCTAAATCTGTCATTATTAGTGCACATTAAAGTTATCATGCAATAGTACCTTCTAAACTTGTCATTATTAGTATATTCTAAACACGTTAAAATTATCATTAATAATACCTTCTAAACTTGTCATAATTAGAATATTATTAGTAATGACATGTTTAGAAGGTTACATTAAGGATAACGTTAATGTGTAGTAATAATGACACGTTTAAAATATACTATTAATGCAAGGTTTAGAAAATACTAACAATAGCATAGTAGAAGTTGCTATTAATGATAACTATCATACACACTAATAATTAGTTTTGAACATACTAACAATAACATGTTTAGAAGACACTACTAATGATAACTTTAATATGTACTAATATTCAAAAGTTTAGAATATACTAATAATGACAAGATTAGAATAATGATAAACTCGGAATATATTATTATTACCAAGTTAAGAATATACTAATAATGATAAGGATACAAGGTCCTAGTAATGATAACTTTAATGTATACTAATAAAGTTTAGAATACCGAAGAAGATATTTACTAATAATGATGTTTCGAATTTACGAACAATGACCACTTAAGAAAGTATTTTTAGTGATAACTAATGTGTACTAATGATGAGCATAAAATTGACAAGCTTTAATGGGTACTAATAATGTCAAGTGTTGAATATTGACAAGATTGACAAGTTTAGAAGATACTGTCAAAGATAACTTTAATGTGTAGAAATAGTGACAATTGTGGATTATACTAACGATAAGTTTAAAAGGTTCTATTAATGATAACTTTATTCTGTACTAATAATGACAAGTTTAGTATATAAGTTTACAAAATTTAATGATAAGACAAGTTTGTATCAATAATCATAACTTTAGAATATAATAATGATGATTTTAGAATATACTAATAATGATAATTTTAGAATATACTAATAATGATGTTTAGAATATACTAATAATGAAAGTTGAATATCCGAACAATGACAAAATTATAATGAAAATTTTAAAGGCACTATTAATTATAACTTTAATGTGTACTAATAATCACTGGTTTACAATATTTTAATAATGACATGTACAGAAGGTTACATTAATGATAATGTTAATGTGTAGTAATAATGACACGTTTGAAATATATTAACAACGTAAGATTTAGAAAATACTAATAAACCTGCATGTTCTAAATTTGTCATCATTAGTATATTCTACACTTCTCATTATTAGTACAAATTAAAGCTTGTCAATATTTCCATGTTCTAAACCCTCATTATTAGTACATATTAAAATCATCATTAACAATACTTTCTAATGTTATCATTGTTCGAAACATATTAGTATTCCAAACTTGTCATTATTAGTACACATTAGAGTTATCATTATTAGGACCTTGTATACATGTCATTATAAGAATATTCTAAACTTGGCAATACTAATAATGGTCCTAATAATGATAGCTTTAATGTGTACTAACAATGACAAGTTTAGAATAATAAAGAAGATATTAGTAATTACTAATACTGATATTTTTCGAATATACGAACAATGATAACTTTAGAAAGTATTGTTAATTATAACTTTAACGTGTACTAATAAGGAGAAGCTTTTAATGATAACTTAGATATGTGTTAATAATAACAAGTTTATAATATACAAATTTTGACAAGTGTAGAGGGTACTATTGATAATGAATTGAATGTGTACTAAAATGACAAATTTAGAAAGATACTATTAATGATAACTTTAATGATACTAATGATACTAATGATACTTTAATGATACTAATGATACTAATGATACTAATGATACTAATGATACTAATGATACTAATGATACTAATGATACTATTAATGATAACTTTAATGTGTAGTTACAAAGACAAGTTTATAAGGTACTATTAATGATAACTTTAATGTGTACTAATAATGACAAGTTTAAAATGCAGTAACAATGACAAGTTCAGAAAGTTCTATTACTGTAAACTTTAATAAAATCCAATATTGACAAATCTAGAAAACACCAATAATGAGAAGTTTAAATTATACTAAAAATGAGATGTTTAGAAGGTACTATTAATGAAAACTTACATGGCAAATGGCAAATGACGATATTTAGAACATACTAATGAAAAGTTAAGAAACTACTATTAATGATAACTTCAATGTGTATTAATACTGTCAAGATTATGATATGCTAATAATCACAAATTTGAAAGTTACAGTAAAAATACATATAAAGAAATGGCATGTTTAGAAGAAAACTTTAGAAGATAAATTTAGAATATTGTATACTGATAATTACAAGTTTAATATAATAATAATGACGATTTTAGAAGGTGCTAATATGTGGTAATGTGGTAATATTGACAAGTTTAGAATACATTAAAAATAGCATTTTTGTAATATACAAGTAAAGATAAGTTCGGACTGTACCTTAATGGCAACTTTTACAAGGTACTGTTAATTACAAATTTAATGTGTACTAATATAAACAAAGCACTATATACTAATAAGGGTAAGTTTAGAAGGTACTATAATTAATAACGTTAACTTGTACTAATAAAGACAAGCTTGGAGTATACTAATAATGCCAAGTTTAGAAGGTACTATTAAGGATAATTTTAATGTCTATTATTAGTGATAAGCTTAGTATATACTATTAATGAGAAGTTTAGAATATACTAATGATGACAAGTTTGGAAAGCACTATTAAAGATAAAATCTATGCGAAATGATAATGAAAAGTTTAGAATATGAGAAAGTTGCCACTATTGGTACACTTTAAAGTTATCATTAATAAAATATTCTAAAAATTCATTATTAGTATATTCTAAACTTGTCATTAATAGTACACTTTAAAGTTCTCATTAATAGTATCTTTAATATGATCATTATTAGCATGTTCTATAATCATCATTATTAGTATTAGTTATTATTAAGAGTATCTTGTAAACTTCTCATTGTTAGTATCTTCTATACTTGTCATTATAAGTATATTCTTAACGTATCATAATCACTATACATTAAACTTACCATTAATAGTACTTTCTAAACTTGTCATTATTCTCAACTTTTATAATTAGTACACATTAATGTTATCATTAATAGGAGATTCCATACTTGTATAACCTTGTATATTCTAAAGTTGTCATTCTTAGTACATATTTGAGTTATTATCAAAAGAATATATTGATTTTGTCGTTATTGGTATATCCTAAACTTGCACTCGTTAAAATTACCATTAATAATCTTAATTTGTCATTATTAGTACACATTAAAGTTTTTTATTAGAAGTACCTGAAAGTGTCATTAATCGTATATTCTAAACTTGTCATTACTAGGACATATTAAAGTTATCATTGATAATTCCTTTTCAACTTGTCATTATTAGTATAATTCAAACATTAATTAGTAATCATTATTAGTGTATTCTAAACTTATTATTAGTCATTATTCAAAAACTCTAAGTTTCAATTAATTGTACCTTTTAAATATGACATTATGACACATTAAACTTGTCATTATTAGTATATTCTAAACTTTCTTTAATAGTACTCGTTAAAGATATTGCTAAAAGAATCTTAATCTTGTCAGTATCAATATACATTAAAGTTATTATTACTATTATATTCTAATCTTGACATTATTACAACACAATATTAAGATCAAAAGTACCGATTATTACCACACTCTAAATTTGACATTTTTGTGCAAATAAGATTTATCAGTAGTGGCACACCTCTTATTATCAGTATATTCTAAATTTGTTATTATTAGTAAACATTGAAGTTATCATAAATATTATCTTCTAAACGTGTCATCATTAGTATATTCTAAACATGTCATTATTAGTATATTCTAATAATTATTCTAAATAGTATTCTAAATAGTATCTTCTAAATCTGTCATTATTAGAATGTTCTAAAATTGTCATTGTAAGATATCATTAATAGTACCTGTCACCATTTGAGTGTTCTATACTTTTCATTATTAGTACACATTAAAGTTATCATTAATATTACTTTCTAGACTTATCATTATATGTATATTCTAAACATGTTAATATTGGTATGTTCTAAATGTGTCTTCAACTTGTCATTATTAGTATGTTCTAAACTTTGTCATTAATAGTTCATATTAAATTTATCATTAATAGGACGTTATCATTAGTATATTCTAAGTCTGGCAAATTTAAACTATGTTAAAGTTGTCATTATTCTAACCTTATCATTAGTAAAAAATAAAGTAATTAATAGCACCTTCTAAACTTATCATTAACAGCACCCTTTAAACTTGTAATAATTCAAACTAGTATATCATTATTAGTATATTCAAAACTCGTTATTATTAGTAAACTTATTATTAATAGTATATCCTAATTATTATTAGTAGTATATTCCAAATTTGACATTATTACTACACATTGAATTTATCATTAAATCTTGTTCTTATTAGTACATTCTAAAATTGATATTATTAGTATGTTCTAAACTTATAATTAGTAAAAAATAAAGTAATTAATAGCACCTTCTAAACTTATCATTAACAGCACCCTTTAAACTTGTAATAATTAGTATATTCTGAACTCGTCATCATTAGTTATTTTTTGTAGTATCTTCTAAACCTGTCATTATTAGAATATTGTAAACTTGTCATTGTAAGTACACTTCAAAGATATCATTAATAGTACCTTTTAAACTTGTCATCATTAGAATGTTTTATACTTTTCATTATTAGTACACATTAAAGTTATCATTAATAGTACTTTCTAAACCTCTGTATAGACTAAACATGTCTTCATTGGTATATTCTAAACTTGTCATTAATACTTGATATCAATTTTATCATTAATAGGACGTTTTAAACTTATCATTATAAGTATATTCTAAACTTGGCAATATTAGTATATGTTAAAATTGTCATTAAACCTTATCATTATTGTTATTGTTTAAACTAGTACATTCTAGACTTGACATTATTAGTATGCTCTAAACTTATCACTAGTCATTAATAGTACCTTCAAAACATCATTAACAGTACCCTTTGTCATATTCTAAACTTTTCATTATCATTTCGCATACATTTTATCTTTAATAGTGCTTTCCAAAATTGTCATTATTATTATATTCTAAACTTCTCATTAATAGTGTATACTAAACTTATCACTATTAATAGACATTAAAGTTATCCATAATAGTACCTTCTAAACTCGGCATTATTCCAAGCTTGTCGTTATTAGTACAAGTTAACGTTATCAATTATAGTACCTTCTAAACTTACCCTTATTAGTATATAGTGATTTTATTTATATTACACATTAAAGTTATCATTAATAGTACCTTCTAAAAGTTGTCATTAAGATACAGTCTGAACTTACCTTTACTTGTATATTACAAAAATGCTATTTTCAATGTATTCTAAACTTGTCAATATTACCACATTACCACATATTAGCACCTTCTAAAATCGCCATTATCATTATAAACTTGTTATTATCAGTATATTCTAAATTTATCTTCTAAAGTTTTCATCTAAACATGCCATTTTTTATATGTTTTACTGCATTTTTCAAATTTGAGGTTTGACAGTATTAGTACACACTGAAGTTATCATTAACTTTCTTAACTTTTCATTAGTATGTTCTAAACTTGTCGTCATTTGCCATTTGCCATATAAGTTATCATTAATAGTACCTTCTAAACACCTCATTTTAATATAATTTAAACTTCTCATTATTGGTGTTTTTAAATTTGTCGTTATTGGAATTTATTAAAATTTATATTAATAGAACTTTCTGAACTTGTCATAGTTACTGCATTTTAAACTTGTCATTATTAGTACACATTAAAGTTATCATTAATAGTACCTTATAAACTTGTCTTTGTAACTACACATTAAAGTTATCATTAATAGTATCTTTCTAAATTTGTCATTTTAGTACACATTCAATTTTTGCATATTATAAACTTGTTATTATTAACACATATCTGAGTTATCATTAAAAGCTTCTCTTTATTAGTACACATTTAAGTTATCATTAACAATACTTTCTAAAGTTGTCATTGTTCGTATATTCGAAAAATATCAGTATTAGTAAATACTAATATATCTTCTTTATTATTCTAAACTTGTCATTATTAGTACACATTAAAGTTATCATTATTAGGACCATTATTAGTATATTCTAAACTTGGCAATACTAATATATTCCAAAGTTTATAATTATTTAAAACTTGTCATTATTAGTATATTCTAAAATTGTGAGTATTAGTACATGTTAAAGTTACCATTATTACTGGCTTTTTAATATGACATTGTTAGCTTTTTCAAAACTAATCATTATTAGTACGTATTATAGTTATCATTATCAATATATTTAAAACGTGTCATTATTGTTACACATTAACATTATTATCATTAATAGTGCCTTTGAACTTTTCATTATTGATATATACCAAACATTAATTATCAGAAAACATTAAAGTTTTTATTTAAATGTTGTCATTGTTTGTAAATTCGAAACATCACTATTAGGAGATACTAAACATATCTTTGGTATTCTAAACTTTATTAGTATACATTGAAGTTATCATTACTAGGACCTTGTATCCTTACCGTTATTAGTATATCCTACACTTGGTAATAATAATATATTCCGAGTTTATCATTATCCTAAACTTGTCACTATTACTATATTCTAAACTTTTGAGTATTAGTACATATTAAAGTTATCATTAGTAGTGTCTTCTAAACATGTCATTGTTAGTATATTCAAAACTAATGAAAAATTTAATTTACATGGGAAATTTATAAAAAAAAAAGTATAGCGTTTAGCAGGTACTATTATCAAAATCTTTAATGTGTACTAACAATTACTGTAATGAGTACTAATAGTGAAAAATTTACAAAATACTAGTAATGACATGTTTAGAATATACTTTTAATAACTTTAATATGCACTGATAGTAACAAGTTTAGAATATACTAAGAATAACATAGTCGGAACTATTGATGATAACTTTAATATCAAAAGTTTAGAATATATTAATAATGAATATTGTCGATAGTACTATTAATGATATATACAACAAATGATATTTGTAATAACTTTACATTATTATAATAATTTTAGAAGGTTCTATTAAATATATTGAATAATTTGATCTGTGTTAATAATGAAAAGTTTAGAATATACTAACAATGACAATCATAGAATGTCAGCATAATGTATATTAATAGGGACAAATTTATGATATTCTAATTATGACAAGTTTAGAAGGTATTATTAATGATAGCTTTAATGTGTACTAGTAATAACAAGTTTGGGATATACTAATAATAACAAGTTTAGAAGGTACTATTGCATGATAACTTTAATGTGCAATAATAATGATATATTTAGAAATAGCAATTTTGTTATATGCAAATGATGTCAATTTAAGAAGGTATAGCTTTAATGTAACAAGTTTACAGTATACTGATAATGCAAGGCACAGTTAATGATAACTCTTTATGTGTACTAATAATGGAAAAACTAGAATATACCAATGTATACTAATAATGAAAAATTAAAAGATACTAATAATGACAAGTTTGTAATATACTGATAATGACTAGTTTAAAAGATATATTGATAATGCATTTAACTTTGACAAGTTTAGAAGGTATTATTGATAATAACTTTAATGTGTAATAATAATCAGAAGTTTACAATATACTAATAAAAGATGTTTAGAAGGAACATGTATGGAAAGAATTTAGAATTTAAAATATACTAATTTAGAATTTAGAATATACTAATGATAATAAGTTTAGAAGGTACTAATAATGATAACGTTAATATGAACTAATAATGACAAGTTTAGAATATATAAAGAAAATCTAGGAGTAATAATGAAAAAATTAGAATATACTAATACTGACAAGTTTAGAATATAACAACAAAAACAAGATTAGAAAGTATTTTTAAATATAAAATTAATGTCTAGTAATCATGGGAATTTTAGAATATACTAATAATGAAGAAGTGTGAAAATACAATTAATATATTTATTGTGTACTACTAATGACAAATATAGAACATACCTATAACGACATGTTGAAAAGGAACTATTAATGATAACTTTAATGTGTACTAATAAAAACAAGTTTGGAATATATATTCTTAACTTGTTTTTATTAGTACACATTAAAGTTTAGTAGTGATATGTTTTTAACGATAATGATAACTTTAATTTGTAATAAGTTTAGAATATACTAATAATTACAAGTTAAGAGTATACTGTTAATGATTAGTGTATAAGGTACTATTAATAACTTTAATTTTCACTAATGATAGGTTTAGAACACAATAATAATGCCAGGTTTAGAAAATACTAATAATGATAACTTTAATGTGTAATAAGTTTAGAATATACTGATAATAAGTAATAATAATAATAATAATAATAATAATAGAGTAATAATAATAATAAGTTTAGAATATACTAATAATTACAAGTTAAAAGGATACTGTTAATGATTAGTGTATAAGGTACTATTAATAACTTTAATTTTCACTAATAATAAGTTTAGAACACACTAATAATGCCAGGTTTAGAAAATACTAATAAAAACAGGATTAGTGGGTACTATTAATGATAGATTTAATGTGTACTAATAATGTCAAACTTGGAATATAGTAATAATGAGAAGATTAGAAGATACTATTAGTGATAAGTTTACTAATAATGACGAGTTTTGAATATACTAATAACGACATCTTTAGAATATACTAGTTTAAACTATAATAATAATGACAAGGTTTAATGAAAACTTTAACATATACTAATATTACCAAGTTTAGAATATACTAATAATTAAATGTTTAATATGAGCTCTTAATGACAAGTTTAGAGCATACTAATAATGACAAGTTTAGAATATTCCAATGTTTAGAATATTCCAATGTTTAGAATATACGTATAATGAGAAATTTGGAAAGTACAATTAATGATAACTTTAATGTGTAATAATGAAAGGTATAATGTTGACAAGTTTAAAAGGCACTATTAATGATATCTTTGATGGGTACTAATAATGAAAAGTTTAGAATATTCCTATAATGACAAGTTTAGAAGATACTACTAATAATGAGTTTAATATATACTAATAATTACATATTTAAAGGGTACTGTTAATTATGAATTTTGAAGGTACTATTAATGTTTTTTTATTAGTATGTTCTAAACTTATCATTAGTTTAGAATATTTAGAATATTCTAGTTTAAACGATAATAATAAAGACAACTTTAACATAATATTGCCAAGTTTAGAATATACTAATAAAGATAAGTTTAGAACGTCCTATTAATGATGAATTTTAGAACATACTAATGATGACAAGTTTAGAATATACCAATGAAGACATGTTTAGAATATACATGTTTAGAATATACTGAAGTTTAGAAAGTACTATTAATGATAACTTTAATGTGTACTAATAATGAAAAATATAAAACATTCTAATGATAAGTTTAAAAAGGTAGATAATGAGAAGTTTAGAACATTCTAATAATGATAGGTTTAGAAGATCCTATTTACTATACTATATTATTTAAAATGTACTGTTAATGATAAGTTTAGAAGGTACTATTAATTACTTTAATTTTTACTAATGATAAGTTAAAATGTACTAATAAAACAAGAATAGAAGGTACTTTTAATGATAAATTTAATGTGTACTAATAATGGCAAATTTGGAATATACCAATAATAAAGATTAGGATATACTATTAATGATAAGTTAACTAATAATTACGAGTTTTGAATATACTATTAATGACATGTTTAGAATATACTAGTTTAAATTATGATAATGAAAAGTTAGAATAATGGCAACTTTAGCATATTGCCAGGCTTAGAATATACTAATGATAACATCCTATCAATGATAAATTTCATATGATATATAAAAAGTTTTCAACATATTAATAATGACAAGTTTAGATACATCAATGAAGACATATTTAGAATATACCAATATTGACATGTTTATAATATACGTATAATGAGAAGTCTAGAAAGTACTATTAATGATAACTTTAATGTGTACTAATAATGGAAAGTATAGAACACTCTAATGGTGACAGGTTTAAAAGGTACTATTAATGATATCTTTGATGTGTACTAATAATGAAAAAATTAGAATATTCTAGATACTATAAATGTATTGACGAGTTTAGAATATACTAAGAATTATTAGAATATACTAATAATGGCATGTTTAGAATATACTAATGATGACAAGTTTAGAAGGTAATATTTGTGATAACCTCAAAGTTTACTAATAATGTTACGGACTGCTGGTATGTGAAGAGACGTTACGTATAACGTCTAAGTGCTTAAGAACCAGCGCACTTCTAGAAGCCACTGTAGGACTGAACTATCTGGTCAGGGCCTAGATAATTCGTAAGACTAGAAGTAAAGGTAACAAAGAAGATTCCAGGAAAGGAATATTAAACTAGCGATAAAACTAGTAAACGAAATTATTAATGGAAAATATTTACAGGCAATCAACACAAAAGAGAATGGGCAGTAGGGTCAATGGGACCGTTACATGATTATAAGAATATGGAAATTATCGTTCAAATAAGAAACACAAGATAAGTATACAATATGGTACTATCTAAGTACAAAGATATCAGGAACATGCATCAGAATAAGTAATAAGTACAAATATAAGTAAAGTAATGCAATGTATATCAGACACGTAATGTAGGCAAAAAGGGTGATCACTTCACACCAATCGTCTCATGAATCTAAACCTTCTAGTTTTTATCAAGAGATCAATATGTGGGAATATGACAAGGAATGAGCGGTTTCAACCGCTTATATACCATTGGACCGGAAGCGGGATACTTCCGGTTAAGGGTGCGGGTGAGGAGGAGGGTAAGTTAACACGTCAACATGGGTAGTTTTAGGACCCTCGACTTGCTTGAACAATCTATTTATTTAGTAACTGTCAAATCTGTGCGCTCCGAACTATTCAGGATTTCGCTTGTCTGTTTGTTCTACAAGAGTGCGCACCTCTCCGCACGTAGGCAAGATTACATATAGTGGACGGGCGTTACTGCTTAACATTGTTACAATACATACATAGATAAGAAATATGAACATAGTTATGTAATACAAAGGAACACAATTCTATAACATAATTACACATATGACGTAATATCTAATATTACGTTACACCTCCACCGTTTGGGAAAGCTTTTCATTTTCTGTTGAAAAGCTATGTTCTAGAAAGGACGTCGGCTAAAACATTAAAGACGCCTTTTATATGATGAATTGTTAGATTAAAGGGTTGGAGAAATAAACTCCAATGTGTAAGTCTCAGATTCTTGTTTTTCATAGTCTGTAGGAACTTTAAGGGGTTGTGATCCGAATATACTTGAATGGTAGTTGAGGAACCCAAGTAGACTTCGAAGTGGATAAGGGCCTGGACCAAAGCGAGCGTCTCCTTCTCAATTGTTGAGTAGTTCTTCTGCGCAGGGGACAGCTTCTTGCTGTAGTAGGCGATAGCGTGAAGAACTTCATTGTGTTCTTGCAAGAGGGCGGCACCGATACCGGTGTCGCTGGCGTCGACTTGCAGAAGAAAGGGTCGTTGGAAATCGGGTGCCCTTAGAACTGGTGCGTTAGTGAGAAGGGACTTCAGGTTTTTGAAGGCCGTCTCACAGGTAGGTGTCCACACGAAGTCGTGGTCTTTTCTCAACAGGTCAGTCAATGGTTCTGCTACATCTGAAAAATTTGGACAAAAACGGCGATAATAGCCACTCATTCCGAGGAATCGACGTACCTCTCTACGATTAGTGGGTGTTGGTACATCATTGATGGCTTTTATCTTGGCGTCTATTGGAAACACTTGGGAATTTCCAACTTTAAATCCCAAATAGGGGACCTGTGTATGTCCGAAATCACATTTGGACAAATTGATGGTAAGGTTTGCTTGGTCTGCTCTATAAAAGAAATTATTTAGGTGTTCAATGTGTTCTGTCCAAGACTGACTAAATATTATCACATCATCTAGATAAGTTTTTACTCCTGGCAATCCTGCAACAAGATTACTTATCATTCTTTGGTAAGTGGCAGGGGCATTTTTAAGCCCAAATGGCATTGCTCTGAATTGGAACAATCCCTCTTCCGTAATGAAAGCGGTAACTTCTCTTGAGCGAGGGTGTACAGGGATTTGATAGTATCCCCTTAACATATCCAACTTGGATACATACTTGGCAGTTTCTAGACTGTCTATGATATCATCTATCCTAGGGATAGGAAAAGCATCGGCCTTAGTATGGGCATTGATTTTCCTGTAGTCAATGCACAGGCGATAAGAATTGTCAGATTTAGGGACAAGAATGCAAGGAGATGCCCAAGGACTACTGGAGGGTTCAATTATTCCCTGTTGAAGCAGAGTGTTTATTTCTGCTTTTATGAACTCCTTCTTTTTTGGATTGACTCTATAAGGGGCTTGTTTGATAGCCCTTGGCGAGTCTAGAATTATTTCGTGTTCTATCAAAGAAGTGAATCTTGGGGAATCTAGAAATAATTTTGGAAAACTTCTTAAGAGGAAAAGAATGTCTTTACCTTGTTTCTCAGATAAGTGTCCTACTTTTATCTGAAGATTTTGTAGTATCTGAGAGTTTTCCAAGGGAATCTCAGGAGGATTAGGCAGGTTATCAGGAGGCTCTTCCGATTCTATTGTGGTAGAGCTGCAAATTGGAATTGGATCTCTGGAATGATAAGGTTTTAAGGTATTTATGTGACAGAGACGGGAACTCTTTCTTCTGTCTGGAGTTTTGATTATGTAGTTGAGATCACTGGCTCTGGACAAGACTTCATAGGGTCCTTTGTATTTAGCCTGCAATGGATCTCCTGGTATGGGAAGATAAAGTAACACTTGATCTCCTGGAGAGAAAGTTCTAAGTTTAGAATTTTTATCATACCGACCTTTCATTACTCGTTGAGCATTCGTCAAGTTCTCTCTTGCCAACTTCCAAGCTTCTAACAACTTCTCGGTGACCTGGGACACGTATTTCAAAGAAGGAACTGGTGGTTCTTCTTTCATCCATTGTTCATGAAGTATCTTTAGGGGACCACGGACTTCATGACCGAAGACTAATTCTGACGGGCTGAATCCAAGGCTTTCTTGAATTGTTGTTCGGGTGGCGAACAACAAAAAGGGGAGTCCGTCTTCCCAATTTCGAGTGTTCTCGGCACAGAAGATTCTTAACATTGTCTTGAGCGTTTGGTGAAAGCGCTCTAGAGCACCTTGTGATTGAGGATGATAGGCGGAGGAAGTTACATGATTTACTAGTGTTACAAGAGTTTCTCTAAACTTGTTGGAAAGAAAATTACTTCCTTGATCACTTTGAATGTTCTTAGGAAATCCTACCATAGTGAAATATTTCAACATTTCTCTGATTATGTTTTGAGCTTTAATATTTTTCAAAGGAATGGCTTCTGGAAAACGAGTGCTCATACACATGATTGTGAGAATGTACTGATTTCCTTTACTTGAAGGAGGTAAAGGTCCTACACAGTCAATAAGAACTTTTTTAAATGGCTCTTCCATTACAGGAATGGGATGGAGTGGAGCTTCTACAATTTTCTGGTTGGGCTTACCTACAAGTTGACATGTATGACATGTTTTACAATATTGGGCAACATCTTTGACAACCGTGGGCCAATGGAAATGTTGGGTTATGTTGAACAAGGTCTTTCTTACCCCTAAGTGACCTGCTAAGGGAGTATCATGAGCCAATCTTAGAACATTATTCCTGAAACCAAGAGGGAGGACTATTTGATTCCTTACTTGCCATGGCTGGTCAGCGGTTGCGGTGGATGCTCTCCATTTTCGCATTAGGACTCCGTTTTCTATATAGAAACCTCGTGACATATTTTCAACTTCTGGAGATGAAACAATCTCGTACAAATTTTTAAGAGAATGATCTGACTTCTGTTCTTTGATTAATTCTGCTCTAGATAGAGAAACTGGTGAAGAAGAAGATGGGTCAGTTTGGGAGAATAGGGATTCTAAATTATAGGTCTCCTCTTCAGATTTCTTGTACTGAGATCTGGTTACAGCACAAGCGGGAAACAACTGTAAGTTATCTGAAGGTTCTACTGAGGTCTTAGGGTTATTTGTTATTAAGGGAGAAATGACTTTGCTTCCAGCGATGTCATTGGCCAACAATAAGGATATTCCTACTATGGGAAGAGAGTCTACTACTGCTACTTTAACCATTCCGGTTGTTAAATCAGACCGCAAGAAAACATTATGTAATGGACATTTTACAATTCCTCCAACTCCTTCTATCAATATATCATAACCTGTATATGACTCACCCAGATTCTGCAAGACAGAATTTAAAATCAGACTTTGCTTTGCTCCTGTGTCTCGGAGTATGGAAATAGGATATTGTTGTGAACTACTACTATGAGATATAGTTCCTGAAGATACAAATGGTTTGAAACAAGGATCATGATCTGATGAGGGGGGTTCTACATTACTTGACAATACCGGCTTCTTTGGTAGTTTATCCCGAATAGAGGATTTTGAATCATCTGATTTTATATTACTTACAAGAGTTGGTGTCTTATTGGAGAATGAGGGTGTCAGTCTCTTTCTGCAATTAGAAATGTGATGGCCAACCTGTTTACAATATGAACAAGTTACAGGGGGATTAGTCTTAAACCTTTCCATTCTTTGCCAAGGTTGGTTTGGAGGATATTGATTGAAATCAGACCTGTAACTGAAATGTGATGGGCTAGACTGATTTTCAAAGCGTTTCTTTGGGGACCAAGGATCAGAGTATTTTGTTGAATCTGGAATATATGACTTTGACTTTTGGGATTCCATTTGTCTTGACTTAGGTTTATGATTTAGTGTGAACTCATCAGCCAATACAGCAGCTTTAGTTAAAGTTTCGGGAACATGATCATCTATAAAAATCCTAAGATCTGTCTCTAAGGTATTCTTAAACTGCTCCAACAAAATCAACTGTTTAAGTCTATCTAAGGTGTCCGTTTCACTAGCCAAACACCACCTATTGAATAACCTCTCTTGTTGAGCCGCATATTCTACGTATGTTAACTGAGGTGTCTTCCTATAATTACGGAATTTCTGTCTATAGGCCTCTGGTATTAGTTCATAAGCTTTTAAAATACAAGCTTTCATATTATCATACTCGCTTTCTGCTTCTGAAAGAGAAGTATAAATTTGCTGAGCCTTACCCTTAAATTGTGTTTGAATGATTAATGGCCAATTTTCTTTAGGGATTTGTAACTGTTGCGCCAATTTTTCCCACTGAAGAAAGAATATTTCTGGCTCTCCTTCTGAAAATTGGGGTAGAAGTTTTACATACTTGGAAATATCTATATGACCTTCCTGAACTACGGGTTGTCTATCAACAATCCTAGCTTCTACTTCTGTCTTCTTTAATTCTAACTCTACTTGTTTCACTTTAGCTTCCTCTTCTCTAGCTTTAAATTCTGCCAATTTGATTTTAGTTTCGTCCTCTCTTTCTATTTGTTTCACTTTAGCTTCCTCTTCTCTAGCTCTAAATTCTGCCTCAATTTGCATTTGTTTCAGTTTAGCTTCCTCCTCAATTTCTACTCTCCTGACCTTTAATTCTATCTCCTTAATCTTAAGTTCGGTTAGTCGTGCCTCTATTTCTAACCTATTTGAAGGAATTTGTATAGCTGTAATCTCTTCTGGAGATAAGATCTCATCTTCGATCAGATTTTCAACGAGTTCCTGAAGTATTTTTTTCTTTCGCAAACTTGTATCAATGTCTACTCCAAAGTGCTTGCCTATTTCTATCAAAGTGTCTTTAGTTTGTTTCTTTAAGAAACTTACCTTGGGATTTTGAACGAATTCTTGAATTATATCATCCATCTCTATAAGAATGTGTTAAATACCTTATAAAATATCCTGGCAAGGTCGCCACTTTGTTACGGACTGCTGGTATGTGAAGAGACGTTACGTATAACGTCTAAGTGCTTAAGAACCAGCTCACTTCTAGAAGCCACTGTAGGACTGAACTATCTGGTCAGGGCCTAGATAATTCGTAAGACTAGAAGTAAAGGTAACAAAGAAGATTCCAGGAAAGGAATATTAAACTAGCGATAAAACTAGTAAACGAAATTATTAATGGAAAATATTTACAGGCAATCAACACAAAAGAGAATGGGCAGTAGGGTCAATGGGACCGTTACATGATTATAAGAATATGGAAATTATCGTTCAAATAAGAAACACAAGATAAGTATACAATATGGTACTATCTAAGTACAAAGAGATCAGGAACATGCATCAGAATAAGTAATAAGTACAAATATAAGTAAAGTAATGCAATGTATATCAGACACGTAATGTAGGCAAAAAGGGTGATCACTTCACACCAATCGTCTCATGAATCTAAACCTTCTAGTTTTTATCAAGAGATCAATATGTGGGAATATGACAAGGAATGAGCGGTTTCAACCGCTTATATACCATTGGACCGGAAGCGGGATACTTCCGGTTAAGGGTGCGGGTGAGGAGGAGGGTAAGTTAACACGTCAACATGGGTAGTTTTAGGACCCTCGACTTGCTTGAACAATCTATTTATTTAGTAACTGTCAAATCTGTGCGCTCCGAACTATTCAGGATTTCGCTTGTCTGTTTGTTCTACAAGAGTGCGCACCTCTCCGCACGTAGGCAAGATTACATATAGTGGACGGGCGTTACTGCTTAACATTGTTACAATACATACATAGATAAGAAATATGAACATAGTTATGTAATACAAAGGAACACAATTCTATAACATAATTACACATATGACGTAATATCTAATATTACGTTACAATAATAACAAATTTAGAATATACTAATAGTAAGAAGTGTGCGATTAATGATAAATTTTATTTGCACCTAATAATGACAAATATAGAATGTGGTAATAATCGGTACTTTTAATGACTTTATTGTGTTGTCAAGATTAGAATATAATAGTAATAATAATTTTAATGTATATTGATATTGACAAGATTCTCTTAGCAATATCTTTAACATGTACGATTAAAGAAAGTTTAGAATAATGACATTATGACAAGTTTAATGTGTCATAATGTCATATTCAAAAGGTACAATTAATTGAAACTTTAATGTGTACTAATAATGAAAAGTTTAGAGTTTTTGAATAGTGACTGAGAATAACAGGTTTAGAAAACACTAATAATCATTACTAATTAATGTTTGAATTATACTAATAATGACAAGTTGAAAAGGAATTATCAATGATAACTTTAATATGTTCTAGTAATGATAAGTTTGAAATATACGATTAATGACACTTTTAAGGTACACCTAATAAAAACTTAAATGTGTACTAATAATGACAAGTTAAGATTATGGTATTAACGAGTGCTATTAATGGCAAGTTTAGGATATACCAATTACGACAAGATCAGAAGATTCTTTTAATAATAACTTCAATATTTAGTAAGAGTGACAACTATAGAATATACAAGTTTATACAAGTTTGGAAGCTACTTATAATGTGTACTAATTATGAAAGTTTATATTATACTAATAATGACAAGTTTAGAAAATACTGTTAATGGTAAGTTTAATGTATATGGAACATACTAATAATAAGTTTACAAGATACTGTTGATGATAACTAATACTAATAATTATCAGATTGAGGACACTATTAATGATAACTTTAATTGTACTATTAATGACAAGTTTAAAATATACTAATAATGAAATTTAAAGAATATGAAAGATAATTATATGTTTATATAATTATATGATAACTCTAATATGTACTCATAATCACATGTTTAGAATATACTAATAGGGGCAAGTTTAGAAGGTACTATTAGTGATAACTTTAATATGCACTAATAATGGCAATTGTAGAGGATACTGATAACAAATATTATGAAAGTTGAGAATATACTATTATGGGGAAGTTTATAATATACTAACAATGACAAGTTTAGAAAGTTTAATGTACAGTAATGATGATACGTTAAGAATATACATATAATGACGAGTTTAGAGCATACTGATAATGGCAAGTTGATACTGTTAATGATAACTAATACTAATAATGATAATTATAGAACACTAATAATGATCAGAATGAAAATACTATTAATGATAACTGTAATTGTACTATTAATGACAAGTTTAGAATATACTAATAATGAAATCTTAGAACATTCTATTAATGATAACTTTAAAGTGTATTAATAGTGAAAAGCTTAATATATGAAAGATAATTACGTTTAGAAAGCACTATTAATGATAACTCATAATCACATGTTTAGAATATACTAATAAAGACAAGCTTAGAAGGTACTATTAATGATAACTTTAATATGCACTAATTATGGCAATAATAGATGATACTGATAATTACAAATATTAGAAGGTAATATCAATGATAACTGTAATATGTACTAATAATGACAGTTAGAATATATGAATAATGACAACTTTGGAAAGTGCTACCAATCATGTGTATTAATACTAACAAGTTTAGAATATAATAACAATGACAAGTTTAGAATAATGGAAACTTTAGAATACACTAATATTGCCATGTTTAGAATATGTTTAATAAACACTATGAATAAAAAGTTTAGAACATGTCAATTAAGATGTGCTTAGAATATTCTAATGGTTAGAAAGTGATATTAATGATAACTTTAATGTGTACTAATAAGGATAATTATAGAATATACTAATAATGATCAGATTAAAGATATTATTAATGATAACTTTAATGTGCACTATTAATGACAAGTTTAGAATGGTAATTTTAATGTGTTCTAATGTGTTCAAATAAACATTTGGAAAATTCCTTTAATGATACTAATACATTTTTTTAAAAGGTATTTTTGATCAAACAAGTTTACAATATACTAATGATGTCAAGTTAAGAAGGTAATATTGATAACAACGTTAATGTGTACTTATAACGAAAATTTTAGTATATACTAATGTTTAGAAAAAACTCTTAATGTGTACTATTAATACTAGAATATACAAGTAAGGAAAAGTTTAGAAGATACTACAAATAATAACTTTAATATGTAGCAATATTAACAGGTTTATAATATACTAATAAAGAAAAGTTTAGAATACACTAATACTAACAAGTTTGGATAAGTTTAATGTGTAGTAATAATGACAAGTTCATAATGTACTAACAATGACAAATTAAGGTGCTATAAATTTAATGAGTCCTAATAATGACAAAATTTTAATATATACTAATAATCACAGGTTTATAATATACTTTCAATGATATTTAGAATATGCTAAGATTGACAAGTTCAGAAGATACTGTTAATGGTAGCTTTAATGTTTAGAAATAATGACAAGTGTGGAATATACTAATAAACGATAAATTTAGAAGGTTCTTCTAATGTTAACTTCTAAATTTGACAAGTAATTGTTAATAATAACTTTTATGTGTACTTATAATCAGAAGTTTACAATATACTAATAATCAGAGGTTTAGTAGGTACAGGTATGTATACTAATAATGAAAAGATTAGAATATACCAATAATTAAAAGTTTAAAAGCTACTGTTCAAGATAACTTTAATTTGTACTGATAATAAGCAAGTTTATAATATACTAATAAAGACAAGTTTAGAAGATAAATGATAAATTCAGTATATACTAATAGTAAAATACTAATAATAAAAAATTAGAATATGGTAATAACAACAAGTATAGAAGGTACTATTAATGATAACTTTAATGTGTTACAAGTTTAGAATATAGTGATAATGAGAAGTTTAGAAGGTAGTATTATTTACAATTTCATAATGCACAAATAATGAAAACGTTAATGTGTACTAATAAATACAAATTTGGAATCTAATAATAATAACATTAATGTGTTATCAAAATAAAAAGATTGGAATATACTGATAATGAGAAGTTTAGAATAATTTAATAATGACAATTTTAGAATGTACTTTAAATGATAACTTGAATGTGTACTAGTAATAGTAACCATACAGTGAATTAATAATGACATATTTAGAGTATACTAATAATAAGTTTAGAATATATAAATAAAGACAGGGTAAGTACTATTGATGACAACTTTATTATATACCAACGATGAGATGCTTAGAATATACTAAAAATGACAGTTTAAAAGGAACTATTAATGATAACCTTAAAGTTTAGTAATAATAACAAGTTTTGAATATACTAATAATGACAAGTTTAGAAAACTATCAATGATAACTTTGATGACAAGTTAAATACACAAGTAATAAAATGTTTAGAATATACTATACTATAATATATTATACTATTCTAATGATGTCAAGTTAAGAAGGTAATATTGATAATAACGTTAATGTGTACTGATAATGACAAGTTTAGAATATAGTAATAATGATGTTTAAAAGGTACTGTTAACGTGTACAAGTTTAGGAGATACTACTAATAGTTTTAATATGTATCAATAACGACAAATTTATAATATAGAAATAAAGAAAAGTTTAGAATGCACTAATACTGACAAGTTTGGAAGGTGTTATGATTGATAAGTTTAATGTGTACTAATAATGAAAAGTTTATAATATAACAACAATAACGAATCAAGAAGGTGCTATTAGCTATAACTTTAAGGTGTCCTAATAATGACAAAATTAGAATATACTAATAACGACATGTATAGAAGAAATGCACTAATAACCATAGGTTTACAATGTATATACAATTAAAAGTTTAGAATCTACTAAGATTGACAAGTTTAGAAGATACTCTTCAAGATAATTTTGATGTGTAGAAATAATAAAAAGTGTGGAATATACTAATAATGATAAGTTCAGAAGGTTCTAGTAAAGATAACTTTATTTTGTACTAATAATGACAAGTTTAGCATATAAGTTTTAAGTATTTAAGCTTTAAGTTTTAATGATAACATATTGATTAAGTTTAGAAATTACTAATAATGACAAATTTAGAAAGTAATATATATCATAACTTTATTTTTACTAATAATGACCAGAACGTATTAATGACAAATTTAGAATGTACTATAAATGAAAACTTCTAATAATTAATGTTTGAAAAATACCAATATTTAAAAGTTTAAAGGCACTGTTAATAATAACTTATGTACCAATAATCACAAGTTTATAATTTTGTAATAATGACAGTTTTGGAGGTTCTATTAATGATAACGTTAATGTGTAGTAATAATGACACGTTTGAATCATATTGATAATGCAAAGTTCTGGTAGAAGATTAGAAGATTAGAAGACATTACTAATGGTAACTTTAACATGTATTAATACTCACAAGTTTAAAATATACCAATAATGACAAGTTTAGAATAATGATAAACTTGAGAAATGATAAACTTGAGATATCTGCTAAGATTGACAGGTTTATCCTCAAGATAACTTTGATGTGTAGAAATAATGACAAGTTTACAAGGTACTATTAATGATAACTATTATGTGTACATGTTTCGAACATATTGATTAAGTTTAGAAATTACTAATAATGACAACTTTAGAAGGTAATATATATCATAACTTTAATTTGTAATCATAATGACCAGAACGTACTAATGGCAATTTTAGAATGTACTATAAATGAAAACTTTGATGTCTTCTAATAATGTTTGAAAAATACTAATATTGAAAAGTTAATGATAACTTTAATATGTACCAATAATCACAAGTTTACAATTTTGTAATAATGACAAGTTTTGGAGGTTATATTAATGATAACGTTGATGTGTAGTAATAATGACACGTTTGAATCATACTAATAATGCAAAGTTTAGAAAATTCTTGTAATAGAAAAATCAGAAGTTGCTATTAATAATAAATATAATACGTACTAATAATGATTAGTTTTGAATAACCTAACAATATAATGTTTAGAAGACACTACTAATGGTAACTTTAACATGTATTAATACTCACAAGTTTAGAATATACCAATAATGACAAGTTTAGAATAATGATAAACTTTGGAATATATTAGTAATAGCAAAATCAGAAGTTGCTATTAATGATCAATATAATACGTACTAATAATGATTAGTTTTGAATAGCCTATTAATATCATGTTTAGAAGAAACTACTAATGGTAACTTTAATATATATTGACACTCACAAGTCTAGAATATACCAATAATGACAAATTTAGAATAATGATCAACTTTGGAATATATTAGTATTGCCATTTTTTGAATATACTAATAATGATATGTACAAGGTCCTAATAATGATAACTCTAATGTGTACGAATAATGAAAATTTTGAAATACCCAAGAAGATATGTTTAGTATATAAAAATACTGATATGTTTCGAACAATGACAACATTAGAAAGTATTGACAAGCTTTAATTTGTACCAATAATGACAAGTGTAGAATATACTACTGATGACAAATTTAGAACATGCTTATAATGTATTTTCTAATGTATTTTCTAATGTATTTAGAACATGCTTATAATGTATTTTCTAAACCTTACGTTGTTAATATATTTCAAACGTGTCATTATTACTACA
Organism: Oratosquilla oratoria; assembly: GCF_046742065.1. NCBI lineage: Eukaryota > Metazoa > Arthropoda > Malacostraca > Stomatopoda > Squillidae > Oratosquilla > Oratosquilla oratoria. Next base: position 890,184 of record NW_027467729.1, read on the forward strand.
CAATAACATTATCATCAATGTAGCCTTCTGTGCATGTCATTATTAAAATATTGTAAATCTGTGATTATTAGTACACATTAAAGTTATAATCAATAGTGCCTTTAAAATTGTCATTATAATTTTGTCATTGTTCGGATATTCAACTTTCATTATTAGTATATTCTAAACTTATTATTATTAGTATATTCTAAAATTATCATTATTAGTATATTCTAAAATCATCATTATTATATTCTAAACTTGTGATTATTGATACACCTTAAATTTGTTTTATCATTAAACCTAAACTTATATGCTAAACTTGTCATTATTAGTGCAAAATAAAGTTATCATTAATAGAACCTTCTAAACTTATCCTTATTAGTATAATCCACGATTGTCACTATTTCTACACATTAAATTTATCTTTAACAGTATCTTCTAAACTTGTCAATCTTGTCAATATTTAACTCTTCACATTACTAGTACCCATTAAAGCTTGTCAGTTTTATGTTCTAAACCCTCATTATTAGTGCACATTAGCTATCACGTAAATTCGAAACATCATTATTAGTAAATACTAAACATATCTTCTTCGGTATTCTAAACTTTATTAGTATACATGAAATTAAGTTACCATTACTAGGACCTTGTATCCTTATTATTATTAGTATATTCTTAAATTGGTAATAATATTGAAGTTATCATTAGTAGTGTCTTCTAAACATGTTATTGTTAGTATTTTCTAAACCTTGCAATAATAGTATATTTTAAACGTGTCATTATTACTACACATTAAGGTTATCCTTAATGTAACCTTCTAAACATGTTATTACTAATAATATTCTAATTATGACAAGTTTAGAAGGTATTATTAATGATAATTTTAACATGTTATGCTAGTAATGACAAGTTCAGAAGGTACTATTGCATGATAACTTTAATGTGCACTAATAATGACAGATTTAGAATATGCTAGTAATGACAATTTTTTGATATTACGGTTAGATTTAATATGTGCTAATGTGAAGTTTAGAATATACTAATAATGACAATTTTAGAATACACTAAAAATAGCATTTTTGTAATATACAAAAGATAAGTTCAGAAGGTACCTTAATGACAACTTTTAGCAAATACTATTAATGATAACTTTAATGTGTACCAATATAAACAAAGTACTATTTACTAATAAGGGTAAGTTTAGAAGGTACTATAATTAATAAAGTTAACTTGTACTAATAAATACAAGCTTAGAATATACTAATAATGCCAAGTTTAGAAGGTACTATTAAGGATAACTTTAATGTCTACTAATAGTGGTAAGTTTAGTATATACTATTAATGTGAAGTTTAGAATATACTAATAATGACAATTTTCCAAAGCACTATTAGTGATAAATCTATGTGAAATGATAATGAAAAGTTTAGAATATGACAAGTTTACATGTCTTTAATGTGTACTAATAATTATTTAAATGAGTACTAATAGTGAAAAGTTTACAAAATACTAGTAATGACATGTTTAGAATATACTCTTAATGATAGCTTTAATATGCACTAATAGTAACAAGTTTAGAATATACTAAGAATAACATGTACAAGTTTAGAAGGTATTATTAATAATAGCTTTAATGTGACAAGTTTACAATATACTTATAATGCAAGGCACAGTTAATGATAACTTTTATGTGTACTAATAATGGAAAGACTAGAATATACCAACAATGACTTTAATGTGTACTAATAATGAAAATAATAAAATATACTAATAATGGCAAGTTTGTAATATACTAATAATGACTTGTTTTAAAGATATGTTAATAATGCATTTAACTTTGACAAGTTTAGAAAGTATTATTAATCAGAGTTTTAGAAGGTACAGGTATGTGTACTAATAATGGAAAGATTAGAATGTACCAATAATGACAAGTTTAAAGAGTACTGTTCAAGAAAACTTTAATTTGTACTGATAATAAGTAAGTTTGTAATATACTAATAAAGACAAGTTTAGAATGCACTCTAATGAATTTAATGTGTACTAATAATAAAAAGTTTAGAATATTGTAATGATAACAAGTTTAGAAGGTACTATTGAGATCTTTAATGTGTACTAATAGTGACAAGTTTAGAATATAGTAATAATGAGAAATTTAGAAGGTACTATCATTGACAAGTTTACAATGCACTAATAATGTAAAGTTTGGAAAATATTACCAATGATAACGTTAATGTTATACTAATTTATACAAACAAATAAAAAACTACAAAATACAAAAAATATATATATACATATATATAAATACAAAACAAATACAAATACAAATGTATAGGCTATCAATAATAACTTTAATGTGTTCTGAAAATGAAAAGTTAAAAGTTTAGAATATACCAATAGGTTTAGAATAAGCTAATAGTGACAATTTTAGAATGTACTTTTAACGATAACTTTAATGTGTACTAGTAATGACAGGTTAAAGGTACTATTAATAGTAACTTTAAAGTGAACTAATAATGACATATTTAGAGTATACTAATACTAAGTTTAGGATATACAAATAAAGGACGGGTAGGTACTATTAATGATAACTTTGTGTACCAATAATGAGATGGTTAGACTATACTATATATGACCATTTTATAAGGAACTATTAAAGTTTAGTAATAATGACAAGTTTAGAATATACTAGTAATGACAAGTTTAGAAAGTACTATTAATGATAACTTTAGAGTGTACTAATACTGTAAAGTTTATAATATACAAATAATAAAAAGTTAAGAATAAAAAATAATGACAAGTTTAGAAGAAACTAATATTGACATGTTTAAAATATAGCAATAATGATCATTTTAAAAGATCCTATTAAATGATATATTTAATGTATACTAATGTAATAATAAGAAGTTTAGAAGGTACTGTTAAGTTTAGAATATACTAATAATAACAAGTTGAGATGTTACTATAATTGTTAACTAATAATAATAAGTTTAGAAGGTGCTCTCCAAACTTGTCATTATTAGTATACTCTAAACTTCACATTAATAGTATATACTAAACTTACCACTATTAGTAGACATTAAAGTTATCCTTAATAGTACCTTCTAAACTTGGCATTATTAGTATATTCTAAGCTTGTCTTTATTAGTACAAGTTAACGTTATTAATTATAGTACCTTCTAAACTTACCCTTATTAGTAAATAGTACTTTGTTTATATTAGTACCTTCTAAAAGTTGTCATTAAGGTACCTTCTGAACTTATCTTTTCTTGTATATTACAAAAATGCTATTTTTAGTGTATTCTAACCGTAAATCTAACCGTAATATCACAAAATTGTCATTATTAGCATATTCTAAATTTGTCATTATTAATGGTACATTGTAAGCTTGTCATTATTAGTATATTCTAAACGTGTAGACACTAAAGTTATCATCAATACTGTATTCTAAACTTCTCATTTTAAACTTCTAAACTTTTCAATGTTAGTATATTCTAAACATGCCATTATAAGAATATTATAACTTGTCATTTTTAGAATACCTTATAGCTATCAGTAATAGTTCCTTCTAAACCTGTTACTATTTGTATATTCTAAACTTATCATAATTAGTAGACAGGAAACTTTCATTATTAAAAAGTTGCTATTATCATCATATGATAAACTTTTCATTAATAATACAAATTATTTTTTTTAGTACCTTCTAAACGTATCACTAAAATTCTCATTATTAGCACTCATTAACAGTGCCTTCAGAACTTATATATTAGTATATTCTAAGCTTGTCATTTTTAGAACACATTAGATTTATCATTTATCATATCTTAATTAGTATATTGTAAACTTTCATTATTAGTACACATGAAAGTTTTCATTAACAGTACTTTCTAAACTTCTCATTATTACGTGTACATATTTAAGTTTTCATTAATAGGATCTTTTAAACTTATCATTATTGCTATATTTTAAACATGTGAGTATTAGATTCTTCTAAACTTGTCATTATCTTTTATTCTAAATGTTTTATTACTTGTATTTCATTAAAAGTACCTTCTAAACTTCTCATTATTACGTGCCGTTATTAGTTCATATTTAAGTTATCATTAATAGGATCTTTTCAATTTATGATTATTGCTATATCTTAAACATGTCAATATTAGATTCTTCTAAAGTTGTCATTACCTTTTATTCTAATCTTTTTATTACTTGTATACCTTTCAGTATTAGTACATTCTAAATTAATGGTATTTTCTAAACTTGTCATTATTAGTATATTGAAAAGTTATCATTGATAGCATTATCATTACTAAACTTTAAGGTTATCATTAATAGTTCCTTCTAAAACTTTCATTTTTAGTATATTCTAAGCATCTCATTGTTGGTATATATTAAAGTTGTCATCAATATATCCTGTCTATTTGTATATTCTAAACTTATTATTAGTATACTCTAAATATGTCATTATTAATTCACTTTAAGGTTACTATTCAAGTTATCATTAAAAGTACATTCTAAAACTGTCATTACTAAATTATTCTAAACTTCTCATTATCAGTATATTCCAATCTTTTTATTTTGATAACACATTGAAGTTATTATTATTAGATTCCAAATTTGTATTTATTAGTACACATTAACGTTATCATTAATAATATTTTCCAAACTTTTCATTATTAGTGCATTATGAACTTGTCAATAATACTTCCTTCTAAACTTCTCATTATCACTATATTCTAAACTTGTAACACATTAAAGTTATCATTAATAGCAACTTCTATACTTGTTATTACCATATTCTAAACTTTTTATTATTAGTATTTTACTATTAGTATATACTGAATTTATTATTTATCTTCTAAACTTGTCTTCTAAACTTGCTTATTATCAGTACAAATTAAAGTTATCTTGAACAGTACCTTTTAAACTTTTAATTATTGGTATATTCTAATCTTTTCATTATTAGTACACATACCTGTACCTTCTAAACCTCTGAATATGTATATTGTAAACTTCTGATTATAAGTTCACATACAAGTTATTATTAACAAAACTTGTCAAAGTTTAGAAGTTAATATTAGTAGAACCTTCTAAACTTATCGTTATTAGCATATTACACACTTGTCATTATTTCTGAACATTAAAGTTACCATTAACAGTATCTTCTGAACCTGTCAATCTTAGCATATTCTAAATATCATTGTAAGTATATTCTAAACCTGTGATTATTAGTGTATATTAAAATTTTGTCATTTTTAGGACTTATTAAATTTATAGTTAATAACACCTTCTTAATTTGTCATTGTTAGTACATTATGAACTTGTCATTATTAGTACCCATTAAACTTATCCAAACTTGTTAGTATTAGTGTATTCTAAACTTTTCTTTATTAGTATATTTATTATTGCTACATATTAAAGTTATTATTTTTAGTATCTTCTAAACTTTTCATTACTTGTATATTCTAGTATTAATAGTACACATTAAGAGTTTTTTCTAAACAATAGTATATTCTAAACTTTTCGTTATTAGTACACATTAACGTTGTTATCAATATTACCTTCTTAACTTGACATCATTAGTATATTGTAAACTTGTTTTATCAAAAATACATTTAAAAAATTATTTGTACATGTTAAAACTATCATTAAAGGAATTTTCCAAATGTTTATTTGAACACATTAGAACACATTAAAATTACCATTCTAAACTTGTCATTAATAGTACACATTAAAGTTATCATTAATATCACTTTCTAACCATGAGGATGTTCTAAAATTTTTATTTATAGTGTTCATTAAACATATGCTAAACATGGCAATATTAGTGTATTCTAAAGTTGCCATTATTCTAAACTTGTCATTGTTATTATATTCTAAACTTGTTGGTATTAATACACATGATTGGTAGCACTTTCCAAAGTTGTCATTATTCGTATATTCTAACTCTGTCATTATTAGTACACATTACAGTTATCATTGATATAACCTTCTAATATTTGTAATTATCAGTATCGTCTATAATTGCCATTAGTAGTGCATATTAAAGTTATCATTAATAGTACCTTCTAAGCTTGTCCTTATTAGTATATTCTAAACATGTGATTATGAGTTATCATTAATAGTGCTTTCTAAACGTAATTATCTTTCATATACTAAGCTTTTCACTATTAGTACACTTTAAAGTTATCATTAATAGAATATTCTAAAATTTCATTATTAGTATATTCTAAACTTGTCATTAATAGTACAATTACAGTTATCATTAATAGTATCTTTATTCTGATCATTATTAGTGTTCTATGATTATCATTATTAGTATTAGTTATCATTAACAGTATCTTATAAACTTGCCATTATCAGTATGCTCTAAACTCGTCATTATAAGTATATTCTTAACGTATCATCATTACTATACATTAAACTTTCTAAACTTGTCATTGTTAGTATATTATAAACTTGCCCATAATAGAATATTCTCAACTTTCATAATATTTGTTATTATCAGTATCCTCTACAATTGCCATTATTGGTGCATATTAAAGTTATCATTAATATTTCCTCCTAAATTTCTAAAGTTATCATTAATAGTACCTTCTAAACATGTGAAATTATGAGTACATATTTGAGTTATCATTAATAGTACTTTCTAAACATATAATTATCCTTCATATTCTAAGCTTGTCACTATTGGTACACTTTAAAGTTATCATTAATAGAATATTCTTTAAATTTAATTATTAGTATATTTTAAACTTGTCATTAATAGTACAATTAAAGTTATCATTAATAGTGTCCTTAATCTGATCATTATTAGTATGTTCTATAATTATCATTATTAGTATTAGTTATCATCAACAGTATCTTGTAAACTTATTATTAGTATGTTCCATATACATTTAACTTACCATTAACAGTACTTTCTAAACTTGTCATTATTAGTATATCATAAACTTACCCATAATAGTATATTCTCAACTTTCATAATTAGTACACATTATAAGTAGCTTCCAAACTTGTATAAACTTGTATATTCTATAGTTGTCACTCATAGTACATATTCAAGTCATTATTAAAAGAATCTTCTGATATTGTCGTTATTGGTATATCCTAAACTTGTCATTAATAGCACTCGTTAATACCATAATCTTAACTTGTCATTATTAGTACACATTAAAGTTTTTATTAGTTGTACCTTAAAAGTGTCATTAATCGTATATTTTAAACTTATCATTACTAGAACATATTAAAGTTATCATTGATAATTCCTTTTCAACTTGTCATTATTAGTATAATTCAAACATTAATTAGTAATCATTATTAGTCACTATTCAAAAACTCTAAAATTTTCATTATTAGTACACATTAAAGTTTCAATTAATTGTACCTTTTGAATATGACATTATGACACATTAAACTTGTCATAATGTCATTATTCTAAACTTTCTTTAATCGTACATGTTAAAGATATTGCTAAGAGAATATTAAAATTGTTATTACTATTATATTCTTATCTTGATAACACAATAAAGTCATTAAAAGTGCCGATTATTACCACATTCTAAATTTGTCATTATTTGTGCAAATAAAATTTATCATTAATCGCACACTTCTTACTATTAGTATATTCTAAATTTATTATTAGTAATAAACTTTGAGGTTATCACAAATATTACCTTCTAAACTTGTCATCATTAGTATATTCTAAACATGCCATTATTAGTATATTGTATATTATTAGTATATTAGTATATTCTTAGTATATTCTAAACTCGTCAATATTAGTTAACATTAATAGTATCTTCTAAACCTGTCATTACTAGAATATTCTAATTTTTTCATTGTTAGTACACATCAAAGATATCATTAATAGTACCTTTTAAACCTGTCACCATTAGTGTTCTATACTTTCCATTATTAGTACACATTAAAGTTATCATTAATAGACTTCTCATTATACGTATATTATAAACATGTCAATATTGGTATATTCTAAATATGTCTTCATTATTAATATGTTCAAAACTTGTAATAATATATGATATGAAATTTATCAATATGCTAAAGTTGCCATTATTCTAACTTTGTCATTATCATAATTTAAACTAGTATATTCTAAACATGTCATTAATAGTATATTCAAAACTCGTAAATTATTATTTAACTTATCATTAATAGTATATCCTAATCTTTATTATTGGTATATTCCAAATTTGCCATTATTAGTACACATTAAATTTATCATTAAAAGTACCTTCTATCCTTGTTTTATTGGTACATTTTAACTTGGCATTGGTATGTTCTAAAATTATCATTAGTAAAAATTAAGGTAATTAATAGTACCTTCTAAACTTATCATTAACAGTACCTTTTAAATAGTATAGTATAGTAAATAGGATCTTCTAAACCTATCATTATTAGAATGTTCTAAACTTCTCATTGTAAGTACACATCAACCTTTTTAAACTTGTCATCATTAGAATGTTTTATATTTTTCATTATTATTAAAGTTATCATTAATAGTACTATCTAAACTTCAGTACATTCTAAACATGTATATTCTAAACATGTCTTCATTGGTATATTCTAAACTTGTCATCATTAGTATGTTCTAAAATTCATCATTAATAGGACGTTCTAAACTTATCTTTATTAGTATATTCTAAACTTGGCAATATTATGTTAAAGTTGTCTCTATTATTATCATTTAAACTAGAATATTCTAAACATTCTAAACTAATGATAAGTTTAGAACATACTAATAAAAACATTAATAGTACCTTCAAAATTCATAATTAACAGTACCCTCTAAATTTGTAATTATTAGTATATCTTAAACTCGTCATTATTAGTAGTATCTTCTAACCTTGTCATTATCGGAATATTCTAAACTTTTTATTATTAGTACCCATCAAAGATATCATTAATAGTGCCTTTTGAACTTGTCAACATTAAAATGTTCTATACCTTTCATTATTAGTACACATTAAAGTTATCATTAATTGTACTTTCCACATTTCTCATTATACGTATATTCTAAACATGTCTACATTGGAATATTCTAAACTTGTCATTATTAGTATGCTCTAAACCTGTCATTAATAGCTCATATTAAATCTATCATTATTAGTATATTCTAAGCTTGGTAATATTAGTATATGTTAAAATTTTCATTAAACCTTGTCATTATTATTATAGTTTAAAATAGTATATTCTAAAGATGTCGTTATTAGTATATTCAAAACTCGTCATTATAAGTAAACTTATCACTAATAGTATCTTCTAATCTTCTCATTATTACTATATTCCAAGTTTGACATTATTAGTACACATTAAATCTATCATTAATAGTACCCACTAATCCTGTTTTTATTAGTATTTTCTAAACCTGGCATTATTAGTGTGTTCTAAACTTATTATTAGTGAAAATTAAAGTATCCTTTTAACTTGTAATTATTAATAGTACCTTCTAAACATCATTATTAGTATATTCTAAACTTGTCATTGTTAGCACACATTAACGTTATTATCAATATTACCTTCTTAATTTGACATCATTAGTATATAAACTTGCCTTATTAGTACACATTAAATAGTATCACATCAATAGTATACTCTAAATTTGTTATTATCTGTATATTCTAAACTTGTCATTATTAGTAGGCGCACCTGGCACCACACTGCTGGCTGGGGAGGTGGAATCGGTCTTCCATGAGTCGTCCTAGCCCGTGCGGCTACAGAACTGATCTTCCGTGGATATCCGTACCCTCCCTTGTCACGCTGTCCCCTTTTACCCTCCTTTGATCTCCGACTGTTTTCTTTTCATCTTTTCCTCTTTCTATGCATGAATGCTTCCCCAATCCTTCCCCTGGGAGATCGGGGGTGGGACCGCTGTGAGCGGGTAAATGGATGGCCCCCTTCCACAAGCTGTGGTGTAGGAAGGTAGAGATTAATCCCATGGGATATCTCACTGGCCTCCCTACTGCCCGTTTCCGTCACCACACGGGCGGTTCCATCCCCCATCTCCCGAGTATGAGTGTTGTCAGCTTACGGGATCCCGTTCTTGTTTGATCCTTGTAGCGGACGGAATGTTTGAATTTTTTATTTCCGTTTTTAGCTTTTCCATATACCTACCACACCTCTCACTCTTTCCTGGGCGGCACAGTCATTTTTTGTCTCCCCTGCACTATTTTCATGTTGCCATTATTTCTATTATGTTTTATTTCTTTGTTTGTTTATTTTTTAATGTAAGGCTAAGATAGAGTACAATTGTGTTTAATTTCCATTATTTCTATTTTAAATTTTCCTTTGTTTTGACCCCTCCCCGTTATTATTTTGTTCATTATTTCACTTTCATTTTATGTTCCCTCTAACACTGACTACTCTATCTACTGCTATGTTATAATTTTTGTTCTTTATGTTATAAGAAAGAATTTTTTAATAAAGGCATAAATGGCTCCTACGGCTGGCATGGCGCAGGCAGACCCTCCATCGATCTGCCCCCCTGCCTGTTGGGATGATAGTAGCAATGTATGAAAGCTGTTTTTAATCTGTACCTGTACGCTCATCGTACTCTCTACACCCTTTTCGGGACACCTTGCAGGTGCAGGGTTGGCCTTGGGTCCACTATCCCTCTCTGTGGGGGGAAAATAGTCTAAACTTGTCATTATTAGTATATTCTAAACATGTTATTAGTTCACATTAAAGTCAGCATTAATAGTAACCTCTAATTATTAGTATCATCTATTCATAAAACGGTCTAAATTTGTCATTATTAGTATGTTCTAAACTTGTCCTTATTAGTTCAAATTAAAGTTATATCTGATAGCACCTTCTAAACTTCTAATTATGAGTATATTCTAAATTATCAATACACATTAAAGTTACTATTAATAGTACCTTCTTCTAAATTTGTCATTATTAGGACACATTAAAAATTTCCTTAATGGTACCTTGTAAGCTTGTCATTATTAGTATATTCTAAACATGTAGACACTAAAGTTATCATCAATACTGTATTCTAAACTTCTAATCAGTACTTGCCATTGTTAGTATATTCTAAACTTTTCACAATTATTACCCATGAAAGTTTTCATTAATAGTACCTTCTAAACTTCTGAATGTTAGTATATTCTAAACATGTTATTATATTAAACTTGTCATTTTCAGAATACCTTATAGCTATCAGTAATAGTTCCTTCTAAACCTGTTACTATTTACATATTATCTAAACTTATAATAATTAGTAGACAGGAAACTTTCATTATTAAAAAATTGCCATTATTATTATATTATAAACTTTTCATTAATAATACAAATTAATGTTTTTGTTATCAGAACCTTCTAAACTTATCATTATTGGTATCTTCTAAAATTCTCATTATTAGCACTCATTAACAATGCCTTCTGAACCTATGTATTAGTATATTTAAAGCTTGTCATTTTTCGAACACATTAGATTTATCATTAATAGTCCCTTCTAAATTTGTCATTATTAGTATATTATAAAATTGCCATTATCACTATATTCGTTCGTATATTCATTTTATTAAAGTTATCATAAATATTGCCTACTAAACTCATCATCATTAGTATATTCTAAACATAGCACACATTAAAGTTGTTATTAATACTGTAGTATAATTTAAACTTGTACATTAAAGTTATCTTAATAGTACCTGCTATATATGTAGTTTAATGTGTACTAATAATGACAAGTTCATAATGTACTAACAATGACAAATTAAGAAGGTGCTATTAACTATAAATTTAATCAGTCCTAATAATGACAAAATTTTAATATACACTAATAATCACAGGTTTAGAATATACTTACAATGATATATAGAATATGCTAAGATTGACAAGTTCAGAAGATACTGTTAATGGTAACTTTAATGTTCAGAAATAATGACAAGTGTGTAATATGCTAATAACGATAAGTTTAGAAGGTTCTACTAATATTAACTTCTAAACTTTGACAAGTTTTGTTAATAATAACTTTTATGTGTACTTATAATCAGAAGTTTACAATATACATAATCAGAGGTTTAGAAGGTACAGGTATGTGTACTAATAATGAAAAGATTAGAATATACCAATAATTAAAAGTTTAAAAGGTACTGTTCAAGATAACTTTAATTTGTACTGATAATAAGCAAGTTTGCAATATACTAATAAAGACAAGTTTAGAAGATAAATAATAAATTCAGTATATACTAATAGTAAAATACTAATAATAAAAAGTTTAGAATATGGTAATAACAAGTATAGAAGTTGCTATTAATGATAACTTTAATGTGTTACAAGTTTAGAATATAGTGATAATGAGAAGTTTAGAAGGTAGTATTATTGACAATTTCATAATGCACTAATAATGAAAAGTTTGGAAGATATTATTAATGATAACGTTAATGTGTACTAATAAATACAAATTTGGAATCTAATAATAATAACTTTAATGTGTTATCAAAATAAAAATATTGGAATATACTGATAATGAGAAGTTTAGAATAATTTAGTAATGACAGTTTTAGAATGTACTTTTAATGATAACTTGAATAGTAACCTTAAAGTGAATTAATAATGACATATTTAGAGTATACTAATAATAAGTTTAGAATATACAAATAGACAGGGTAAGTAATATTGATGACAACTTTAATATATACCAACAATGAGATGCTTAGAATATACTAAAAATGAAAGTTTTAGAAGGAACTATTAATGATAACCTTAAAGTTTAGTAATGATAATGCTATCAATGATAACTTTTCAATATACTAATAATGACAAGTTTAGAAAATACCATTAATTTAGAATGTACTAATACTGAAAGGTATACAAGTAATAAAAAGATTAGAATAAAAGGTAATGACAACTTTAGAAGAATCTAATATTGACATGTTTAAGATATAGCAATAATCATAAATTGAAAAGATCCTATTAATGATAACTTAAATATGAACTAATAACGGCACGTAATAATGAGAAGTTTAGAAGGTACTTTTAATGAAATACAAGTAATAAAACATTTAGAATAAAAGATAATGACAAGTTTAGAAGAATCTAATACTCACATGTTTAAAATATAGCAATAATGATAAGTTTAAAATATCCTATTAATGAAAACTTAAATATGTACACGTAATAATGAGAAGTAGAAAGTACTGTTAATGAAAACTTTCATGTGTACTAATAATGAAAGTTTACAATATACTAATTAAGACAAGTTTAGAATATACTAATGATAACAAGTTGAGAAGTTACTATAACTGTTAACTATAATATAATAATAATGACAAGTACTATTAATGATAAATCTAATGTGTTCTAAAAATGACAAGCTTAGAATATACTAATATATAGGTTCTGAAGGCACTGTTAATGAGTGCTAATAATGACAATTTTAGAACATACCAATAGTGATACGTTTAGAAGGTACAAAAAAAATAATTTGTATTATTAATGAAAAGTTTATCATATGATGATAATAGCAACTTTTTAATAATGAAAGTTTCCTGTCTGCTAATTATGATAAGTTTAGAATATACAAATAGTAACAGAACTATTACTGATAGCTATAAGGTATTCTAAAAATGACAAGTTATAATATTCTTATAATGGCATGTTTAGAATATACTAACATTGAAAAGTTTAGAAGGTACTATTAATGAAAACTTTAATGTGTAACAATAATGAAAAGTTTAGAATATACTAACAATGGCAAGCACTACTAATATTAAAAATGAGAAGTTTAGAATACAGTATTGATGATAACTTTAGTGTCTACATGTTAATAATGACAAGCTTACAATGTACCATTAATAATGACAAATTTAGAATATGCTAATAATGACAATTTTGTGATATTACGGTTAGATTTACGGTTAGAATACACTAAAAATAGCATTTTTGTAATATACAAGAAAATATAAGTTCAGAAGGTACCTTAATGACAACTTTTAGAAGGTACCATTAATGATAACTTTAATGTGTACTAATATAAACAAAGTACTATTTACTAATAAGGGTAAGTTTAGAAGGTACTATAATCAATAACGTTAACTTGTACTAATAAAGACAAGATTAGAATATACTAATAATGCCAAGTTTAGAAGGTACTATTAAGGATAACTTTAATGTCTACTAATAGTGGTAAGTTTAGTATATACTATTAATGTGAAGTTTAGAGTATACTAATAATGACAACTTTGGAGAGCACCTTCTAAACTTATTATTATTAGTATATTCTAAATTCATTATTAGCACATATTATAGTTAACAATTATAGTAACATCTCAACTTGTTATTATTAGTATATTCTAAACTTAACAGTACCTTCTAAACTTCTTATTATTACGTGCCATTATTAGTATACATTAAAGATATCATTTAATAGGATCTTTTAAAATGATCATTATTGCTATATTTTAAACATGTCAATATTAGTTTCTTCTAAACTTGTCATTATTTTTTATTCTTAACTTTTTATTATTTGTATATTATAAACTTTACAGTATTAGTACACTCTAAAGTTATCATTAATAGTATAGTCTAACCATCTCATTATTGGTACACATTAAAATGATCATTAATAGTACCTACCCGTCCTTTATTTGTATATCCTAAACTTAGTATTAGTATACTCTAAATATGTCATTTTAGTTCACTTTAAAGTTACTATTGATAGTACCTTTAACCTGTCATTACTAGTACACATTAGCTTATTACCTATTGGTATATTCTAAACTTTTAACTTTTCATTTTTAGAACACATTAAAGTTATTATTGATAGCCTATACATTTGTATTTGTATTTGTTTTGTATTTATATATATGTATATATATATTTTTTGTATTTTGTAGTTTTTTATTTGTTTGTATTTATTAGTATAACATTAACGTTATCATTGGTAATATTTTCCAAACTTTACATTATTAGTGCATTGTAAATTTCTCATTATTACTATATTCTAAACTTGTCACTATTAGTACACATTAAAGATCTCAATAGTACCTTCTAAACTTATCATTACAATATTCTAAACTTTTTATTATTAGTACACATTAAATTCATTAGAGTGCATTCTAAACTTGTCTTTATTAGTATATTACAAACTTACTTATTATCAGTACAAATTAAAGTTTTCTTGAACAGTACTCTTTAAACTTGTAATTATTGGTACATTCTAATCTTTCCATTATTAGTACAAATACATGTACCTTCTAAAACTGATTAATAATACCTTCTAAACTTGTCAAAGTTAAATGCATTATTAACATATCTTTAAAACAAGTCATTATTAGTATATTACAAACTTGCCATTATTAGTATCTTTTCATTATTAGTACACATTAAAGTCATTGTTGGTATATTCTAGTCTTTCCATTATTAGTACACATAAAAGTTATCATTAACTGTGCCTTGCATTATAAGTATATTGTAAACTTGTCACATTAAAGCTATTATTAATAATACCTTCTAAACTTGTACATGTTATTCTTAGTATATTCTAAACTTGTTACTATTAGTGCATATTAAAGCTATCATTAAAAGTATATTCTATACATGTCATTACTAGTATTTTGTAAACTTTTCACTATTAGTACTCATTTAAGTAATTATTAGTACATATTAAAGACATGTAAACTTGTCATATTCTAAACTTTTCATTATCATTTCACATAGATTTATCACTAATAGTGCTTTGGAAAATTGTCATTATTAGTATATTCTAAACTTCACATTAATAGTATATACTAAACTTACCACTATTAGTAGACATTAAAGTTATCCTTAATAGTACCTTTTAAACTTGGCATTATTAGTATATTCTAAGCTTGTCTTTATTAGTACAAGTTAACGTTATTAATTATAGTACCTTCTAAACTTACCCTTATTAGTAAATAGTACTTTGTTTATATTGGTACACATTAAAGTTATCATTAATAGTACTTGCTAAAAGTTGTCATTAAGGTACCTTCTGAACTTATCTTTTGTATATTACAAAAATGCTATTTTTAGTGTATTCTAAAATTGTCATTATTACCACATTAGCACATATAAAATCTAACCGTAATATCACAAAATTGTCATTACTAGCATATTCTAAATCTGTCATTATTAGTGCACATTAAAGTTCTAAACTTGTCATTACTAGCATATCCTAAACATGTTAAAATTATCATTAATAATACCTTCTAAACTTGTCATAATTAGAATATTATTAGTAATAACATGTTTAGAAGGTTACATTAAGGATAACCTTAATGTGTAGTAATAATGACACGTTTAAAATATACTATTAATGCAAGGTTTAGAAAATACTAACAATAGCATAGTAGAAGTTGCTATTAATGATAACTATAATACGTACTAATAAATAGTTTTGAATATACTAACAATAACATGTTTAGAAGACACTACTAATGATAACTTCAATATTATTACGTGCCATACTCAAAAGTATAGAATATGCTAATAATGACAAGTTTAGAATAATGATAAACCAATTTAATGATAAACCAATTTAAGAATATACTAATAATAATAAGGATACAAGGTCCTAGTAATGGTAACTTAATTTCATGTATACTAATAAAGTTTAGAATACCGAAGAAGATATGTTTAGTATTTACTAATAATGATGTTTCGAATTTACGAACAATGACCACTTAAAAAGTATTTTTAGTGATAGCTAATGTTCACTAATAATGAGGGTTTAGAACATAAAACTGACAAGCTTTAATGGGTACTAGTTAAATATTGACAAGATTGACAAGTTTAGAAGATACTGTTAAAGATAAATTTAATGTGTAGAAATAGTGACAATCGTGGATTATACTAAGAAGGATAAGTTTAGAAGGTTCTATTAATAATAACTTTATTTTGCACTAATAATGACAAGTTTAGCATATAAGTTTAGGTTTAATGATAAAACAAATTTAAGGTGTATCAATAATCACAAGTTTAGAATATAATAATGATGATTTTAGAATATACTAATAATGATAATTTTAGAATATACTAATAATAATAAGTTTAGAATATACTAATAATGAAAGTTGAATATCCGAACAATGACAAAATTATAATGACAATTTTAAAGGCACTATTGATTGTAACTTTAATGTGTACTAATAATCACAGGTTTACAATATTTTAATAATGACATGCACAGAAGGCTACATTGATGATAATGTTATTGTGTAGTAATAATGACACGTTTGAAATATATTAACAACGTAAGGTTTAGAAAATACATTATAAGCATGTTCTAAATACATTAGAAAATACATTAGAAAATACATTATAAGCATGTTCTAAATTTGTCATCAGTAGTATATTCTACACTTGTCATTATTGGTACAAATTAAAGCTTGTCAATACTTTCTAATGTTGTCATTGTTCGAAACATATCAGTATTTTTATATACTAAACATATCTTCTTGGGTATTCCAAAATTTTCATTATTCGTACACATTAGAGTTATCATTATTAGGACCTTGTATACATATCATTAAAAGTATGTTCTAAACTTGGCAATACTAATATATTCCAAAGTTTATCATTATTGTAATCTTGTCATTATTGGTATATTCTAGACTTGTGAGTATCAATACATATTAAAGTTACCATTAGTAGTTTCTTCTAAACATGATATTAATAGGCTATTCAAAACTAATCATTATTAGTACGTATTATATTGATCATTGATAGCAACTTCTGATTTTGCTATTACTAATATATTCCAAAGTTTATCATTATTCCAAACTTGTCATTATTGGTATATTCTAAACTTGTGAGTATTAATACATGTTAAAGTTACCATTAGTAGTGTCTTCTAAACATGATATTAGGTTATTCAAAACTAATCATTAGTACGTATTATATTTATTATTAATAGCAACTTCTGATTTTGCTATTACAAGAATTGTCTAAACTTTGCATTATTAGTATGATTCAAACGTGTCATTATTACTACACATTAACGTTATCATTAATATAACCTCCAAAACTTGTCATTATGTCAAAATTGTAAACTTGTGATTATTGGTACATATTAAAGTTATCATTAACAGTGCCTTTAAACTTTTCAATATTAGTATTTTTCAAACATTAATTATTAGAAGACATCAAAGTTTTCATTTATAGTACATTCTAAATTTGCCATTAGTACGTTCTGGTCATTATTATTACAAATTAAAGTTATGATATATATTACCTTCTAAAGTTGTCATTAATAGTAATTTCTAAAATAAATCAATATGTTCGAAACATGTATTTATTAATACACATTAAAGTTATCATTAATAGTATCTTGTAAACTTGTCATTATTTCTACACATCAAAGTTATCTTGAGGATAAACCTGTCAATCTTAGTAGATTCTAAACTTTTAATTGTATATACATTCTAAACCTGTGGTTATTAGCAGATATCTCAAGTTTATCATTTCTCAAGTTTATCATTATTCTAAACTTGTCATTATTGGTATATTCTAAACTTGTGAGTATTAATACATGTTAAAGTTACCATTAGTCATTGTCACGGCACCACCTCTAACCTTAAAGCAATTAGTTAGTAAATAAAGGATCTAGGAGGACAACAACAGATCTTGCCTCATCCCTTAAAGGTGGAGTGACAATAAACGGATATCTATTTCACTTCCTCCAAAACACTTCCTTCTGTAAATATATCTTATCCCCTTTCAGTTAGGAAAAATCATCATCCCACATTAATTATCATCATAAATGGAGGATACAAAAAGATAGTAGGTAATTATATCTATACCTATATTGAATAAGCCTAATAGTACAGAACTAAATGTATACATTTATCATTGCATCTCAATTCAAGTCCATTCTTATCATATGAGGCAATTATTCAATGTTTTCACTGCTACTCAGTTGAGCTACTGCCTCCACATCAACATAATCATTGTATTACAGTAACATTCCATGTAATTAAAAGCAGCAATTCCTATTATCATCATGGGTTCCACAAACATGCACAAATTATACAATATCTATCTAACCACCTCAAACAAGTTCTGCTCCTATAAACACATGAAGATTGGATCCTTGCTAATCACTTCAATCTGTATTATGTATACATCCTTACCAGATATGCAGTCATAACCTCCCCCAGCAAAAGGACTAAGCGTCCATTTCCAATTTCACGCAGCAGAGAAAGAGGAGGAACAAAGCACCCTTTGTTTGGATTTGAATTCACACCTTGTTCGAACAATCTTGGCACCCTCCTAACGACACGTTCAATATCGTACAATACACACCGTACATGGGTCATACACCAAAAGCAACTACAATACGTATTTCTATAAATTCTTACATAACTAGAGCACCGTGGATCTCAAAAGTATAAACGTATCTCTAGATACATTTTATCTAAAACACTTTAATATCAGACCGTGAATTCGCGTCCGTATGTAAACATTAGCTACACTAGCTAGGCACTACAAGCATTTAGAAAAATAGAGAATGTAATTAGCACCAGGGGGTGACTATGGTAACAACATGAAATTTTTCATTAACAGTACTTTCTAAACTTCTCATTATTACGTGTCATTATTTGCACATATTTAAGTTATCATTAATAGGATCCTTTAAACTTATCATTATTGCTATATTTTAAACATGTGAGTATTACATTCTTCTAAACTTGTCATTATCTTTTATTCTAAACGTTTTATTACTTGTATTACTTGTCAATCTTAGCATATTCTAAATATCATTGTAAGTATATTCTAAACCTGTGATTATTAGTATATATTAAAATTTTGTCATTATTAGGACTCATTAACTATAGTTAATAGCACCTTTGTCATTGTCATTTGTCATTGTTAGTACATTATAAACTTGTCATTATTACTACACATCAAACTTATCCAAACTTGTTCTTTATTAGTATATTATAAACCTGTTATTATTGCTACATATTAAAGTTATTATTAGTAGTATCTTCTAAATTTTTATTACTTGTATATTCTAGTATTGATAGTACACATTAAGAGATTTTTTCTCAACTTTTCGTTATAAGTACGCATTAACGTTGTTATCAATATTATCTTCTTAACTTGACATCATTAGTATATTGTAAATATGCCTTCATTGATGTATCTAAACTTGTCATTATTAATATGTTGAAAACTTGTTATAATATATCATATGAAATTTATCATTAATAGGACGTTATCATTAGTATATTCTAAGCCTGGCAATATGCTTAAAATGTCATTATCATAATTTAAACTAGTATATTCTAAACATGTCATTAATAGTATATTCAAAACTCGTAATTATTAGTTAACTTATCATTAATAGTATATCCTAATCTTTATTATTGGTATATTTCAAATTTGCCATTATTAGTACACATTAAATTTATCATTAAAAGTACCTATTCTTGTTTTATTAGTACATTTTAACTTATCATTGGTAAAAACTAAAGTAATTAATAGTACCTTCTAAACTTATCATTAATAGTACATTTTAAATAGTATAGTATAGTAAATAGTATCTTCTAAACCTATTATTATTAGAATGTTCTAAACTTCTCAACACTTCTCAACACATCAACCTTTTTAAACTTATCATTAGAATGTTTTATATTTTTCATTATTAGTACACATTAAAGTTATCATTAATAGTACTATCTAAACTTCAGTATATTCTAAACATGTATATTCTAAACATGTCTTCATTGGTATATTCTAAACTTGTCATCATTAGTATGTTCTAAACTTATCTTTATTAGTATATTCTAAACTTGGCAATATTATGTTAAAGTTGTCTTTATTATTATCATTCAAACTAGAATATTCTAAATATTCTAAACTAATACATACTAATAAAAAACATTAATAGTACCTTCAAAATTAATAATTAACAGTACCCTTTAAATATGTAATTATTAGTATATTTTAAACTCATTATTAGTAGTATCTTCTAAACTTGTCATTATCAGAATATTCTAAACTTTTCATTATTAGAATGTTCTATACCTTTCATTATTAGTACACATTAAAGTTATCATTAATAGTACTT
Organism: Oratosquilla oratoria; assembly: GCF_046742065.1. Classification (NCBI taxonomy): domain Eukaryota; kingdom Metazoa; phylum Arthropoda; class Malacostraca; order Stomatopoda; family Squillidae; genus Oratosquilla; species Oratosquilla oratoria. Next base: position 911,225 of record NW_027467729.1, read on the forward strand.
TCCAAATTTCTCATTATACGTATATTCTAAATATGTCTACATTGGAATATTCTAAACTTGTCATTATTAGTATGCTCTAAACTTGTCATTAATAGCTCATATTAAATCTATCATTATTAGTGTATTCTAAACTTGGTAATATTAGTATATGTGAAAGTTTTCATTAAACCCTGTCATTATTATTATAGTTTAAACTATTATATTGTAAAGATGTCGTTATTAGTATATTCAAAACTCGTCATTATTAGTAAACTTATCACTAATAATATCTTCTAATCTTCTCATTATTACTATATTCCAAGTTTGACATTATTAGTACACATTAAATCTATCATTAATAGTGCCCACTAATCCTGTTTTTATTAGTATTCTCTAAACCTGGCATTATTAGTGTGTTCTAAACTTATTATTATTGAAAATTAAAGTTATTAATAGTACCTTATACACTAATCATTAACAGTATCCTTTTAATTTGTAATTATTAGTATATTCTAAACTTATTACACATTAAAGTTATGATTATTAGTATTTTCTAAACCTGGCATTATTAGTGTGTTCTAAACTTATTATTAGTGAAAATTAAAGTTATTAATAGTACCGTATACACTAATCATTAACAGTATACTTTTAACTTGTAATTATTAGTATATTCTAAACTTATTACAAATTAAAGTTATCATTATCGTTAAAAACTTATCACTATTAAACTTTAATGTGTACTAATAAAAACAAGTTTAGAATATATATTCCAAACTTGTTTTTATTAGTACACATTATATTCTAGTTTTTCCATTATTAGTACACATAAAAGTTATCATTAACTGTGCCTTGCATTATCAGTATATTGTAAACTTGTCACATTAAAGCTATACCTTCTTAAATTGACATCATTTGCATATTACAAAATTGCTATTTCTAAATTTATCATTATTAGTGCACATTAAAGTTATCATGCAATAGTACCTTCTAAACTTGTTATTATTAGTATATTCCAAACTTGTTATTACTAGTACACATTAAAACTATCATTAATAATACTTTCTAAACTTGTCATAATTAGAATATCATAAATTTGTCCCTATTAATATACATTATGCTGACATTCTATGGTTGTCATTGTTAGTATATTCTAAACTTTTCATTATTAACACAGATCAATTTATTCAATATTAGTACATATCAAATATATTTAATAGAACCTTCTAAAATTGTCATTATTAAAACATATTAAAGTTATTACAAATATCATTTGTTGTATATATCATTAATAGTACTATCGACAATATTCATTATTAATATATTCTAAACTTTTGATATTAAAGTTATCATCAATAGTTCCGACTACGTTATTCTTAGTATTCTAAACTTGTTGCTATCAGTGCATATTAAAGTTATTAAAAGTATATTCTAAACATGTCATTACTAGTATTTTGTAAATTTTTCACTATTAGTACTCATTAAAGTAATTGTTAGTACACATTAAAGATTTTGATAATAGTACCTGCTAAACGCTATACTTTTTTTTATATAAATTTCCCATATAAATTAAATTTTTCATTAGTTTTGAATATACTAACAATGACATGTTTAGAAGACACTACTAATGATAACTTTAATATGTACTAATACTCAAGTTTAGAATATAGTAATAATGACAAGTTTAGGATAATGATAAACTCGGAATATATTATTATTACCAAGTGTAGGATATACTAATAATGGTAAGGATACAAGGTCCTAGTAATGATAACTTCAATGTATACTAATAAAGTTTAGAATACCAAAGAAGATATGTTTAGTATCTCCTAATAGTGATGTTTCGAATTTACGAACAATGACAACTTTTAGATAAAAACTTTAATGTTTTCTGATAATTAATGTTTGGTATATATTAATAATGACAAGTTCAAAGGCACTATTAATGATAACTTGAATATGTACACATATTCACATGTTATCATATGTTATTATTCACATGTTATTATAAGACATGTATTATGTACACATAATCACATGTTTACAATAGTGTAATAAAGTTTAAAAGGTTATATTAATAATAATGTTAATGTGTAACAATAATGACACGTTTTAAATATATTGATAATGTAAAGTTTAATAAATTCTAATAATAACATAATTAGAAGTTCCTATCAATGATAACTATAATACGTACTAATAATGATTAGTTTTGAAAAAAGCTAACAATGTCATATTAAAAAGCCAGTAATAATGGTAACTTTAACATGTACTAATACTCACAATTTTAGAATATACTAATAATGACAAGTTTTAAATAATTATAAACTTTGGAATATATTAGTATTGCCAAGTTTAGAATATACTAATAATGGTCCTAATAATGATAACTTTAATGTGTACTAATAATGACAAGTTTAGAATAATAAAGAAGATATGTTAGTATTTACTAATACTGATATTTTTCGAATATACGAACAATGACAACTTTAGAAAGTATTGTTAATGATAACTTAAACGTGTACTAATAAAGAGAAGCTTTTAATGATAACTCAGATATGTGTTAATAATAATATACACAAATTGACAAGTGTAGAGGGTACTATTGATAATGAATTGAATGTGTACTAAAATGACAAATTTAGAAAGATACTATTAATGATAACTTTAATGTGTAGTTACAAAGACAAGTTTATAAGGTACTATTAATGATAACTTTAATGTGTACTAATAATGACAAGTTTAAAATGCAGTAACAATGACAAGTTCAGAAAGTTCTATTAATATAAATTTTAATAAATTCCAATAACGACAAATTTAAAAACACCAATAATGAGAAGTTTAAATTATATTAAAATGAGGTGTTTAGAAGGTACTATTAATGATAACTTATATGGCAAATGGCAAATGACGACAAGTTTAGAACATACTAAAGAAAAGTTAAGAAAGTTAATGATAACTTCAGTGTGTACTAATACTGTCAAGAAAAATGCAGTGAAAATATATTAAATGGCATGTTTAGATGAAAACTTTAGAAGATAAATTTAGAATATACTGATGATAACAAGTTTAATATAATGATAATGGCGATTTTAGAAGGTGGTAATATGTGGTAATGTGGTAATATTGACAAGTTTAGAATACATTGAAAATAGCATTTTTGTAATATACAAGTAAAGGTAAGTTCAGACTGTATCTTAATGACAACTTTTAGAAGGTACTATTAATGATAACTTTAATGTGTACTAATATAATTAAAATCACTATATACTAATAAGGGTAAGTTTAGAAGGTACTATAATTGATAACGTTAACTTGTACTAATAACGACAAGCTTGGAATAATGCCAAGTTTAGAAGGTACTATTACGGATAACTTTAATGTCATATTAATACTGATAATACACTATTAATGAGAAGTTTAGAATATAATAATAATGACAAGTTTGGAAAGCACTATTAAAGATAAAATCTATGCGAAATGATAATGAAAGTTTAGAATATGACAAAGGGTACTGTTTCGAAGGTACTATTAATGACTTTAATTTTTACTAGTGATAAGTTTAGAACATACAAATAATGTCAAGTCTAGAATGTACTAGTTTAAACGATAACAATAATGATAAGGTTTAATGACAATTTTAACATATACTAATATTGCCAAGTTTAGAATATACTTATAATGATAAGTTTAAAACGTCCTATTAATGATAAAATTGATATCAAGTATTAATGACAAGTTTAGAATATACCAATGAAGACATGTTTAGTCTATACAGAGGTTTAGAAAGTACTATTAATGATAACTTTAATGTGTACTAATAATGAAAAGTATAAAACATTCTAATGATGACAAGTTTAAAAGGTACTATTAATGATATCTTTGATGTGTACTTACAATGACAAGTTTACAATATTCTAATAATGACAGGTTTAGAAGATACTACAAAAAATAACTAATGATGACGAGTTCAGAATATACTAATTATTACAAGTTTAAAGGGTGCTGTTAATGATAAGTTTAGAAGGTACTATTAATTACTTTATTTTTTACTAATGATAAGTTTAGAACATACTAATAATGTCAATTTTAGAATGTACTAATAAAAACAAGATTAGAAGATATTTTTAATGATAAATTCAATGTGTAGTAATAATGTCAAATTTGGAATATACTAATAATAATAATTAGGATATATTATTAATGATAAGTTTACTAATAATAACGAGTTTTGAATATACTAATAATGATATGTTCAGAATATACTAGTTTGAATTATAATAATAATGACAAGGTTAGAATAATGACAACTTTAACATAGTCTAAAATTGCCAGACTTAGAATATACTAATGATAACGTCCTATTAATGATAAATTTAATATGAACTATTAATGACAAGTTTAGAACATACTAATAATGACAAGTTGAAGACACATTTAGAACATACCAATATGTTTAGAATATATGTTTAGAATATATGTTTAGAATATACGTATAATGAGAAGTCTAGAAAGTACTATTAATGATAACTTTAATGTGTACTAATAATGAAAAGTATAGAACACTCTAATGGTGACAGGTTTAAAAGGTACTATTAATGATATCTTACAATGGCAAGTTTAGAACATTCTAATAATGACAGATTTAGAAGATACTATTTAGAATACTATTTAGAATAATTATTAGAATATACTAATAATGACATGTTTAGAATATACTAATGATGACAAGTTTAGAAGATGATATTTATGATAACTTCAATGTTTACTAATAATAACAAATTTAGAATATACTGATAATAAGAGGTGTGCCATTACTTATAAATCTTATTTGCACAAAAAATGTCAAATTTAGAATGTGGTAATAATTGGTACTTTTGATAATTTTATTGTGTTGTAATAATGTCAAGATTAGAATATAATAGTAATAATAACTTTAATGTATATTGATACTGACAAGATTAAGATTCTTTTAGCAATATCTTTAACGAGTATTATTAAAGAAAGTTTAGAATATACTAATAATGACAAGTTTAATGTGTCATAATGTCATATTTAAAAGGTACAATTAATTGAAACTTTAATGTGTACTAATAAAGAAAATTGTAAAGTTTTTGAATAATGACTAATAATAACAAGTAATAATGATTACTAATTAATGTTTGAATTATACTAATAATGACAAGTTGAAAAGGAATTATGAATGATAACTTTAATATGTCCTAGTAATGACAAGTTTAGAATATACGATTAATGACACTTTTAGGTACTTCTAATAAAAAACTTTAATGTGTACTAATAATGACAAATTAAGATTATGTTATTAATGATAATTTTAACGAGTGCAAGTTTAGGATATACCAATAACGACAAAATTAATAGATTCTTTTGATAATAACTTAAATATGTACTAAGAATGACAACTTTAGAATATACAAGGTTATACAAGTTTGGAATCTCCTATTAATGATAACATTAATGTGTACTAATTATAAAAGTTGAGAATATACTAATAATGACAAGTTTAGAAAGTACTATTAATGGTAAGTTTAATGTATAGTGATATACGTTAAGAATATACTTATAATGACAAGTATAGAAGATACTAATAATGACAAGTTTACAAGATACTCTTAATAATAACTAATACTAATAATGATGATTATAGAACATGCTAATAATGATCATATTAAAGATACTATTAATGAGAACTTTAAAGTTTACTATTAATTACAAGTTTAGAATATACTAATAATGAAATTTAGAATATTTTATTAATGATAACTTTAAAGTGTACCAATAGTGGCAACCTTAGAATATGCAGGTACATGTTGAGAAAGTACTCTTAATGATAACTCTAATATGTACTCATAATCACATGTTTAGAATATACTAATATCGATAAGTTTAGAAGGTACTATTAATGATAACTTTAATATGCACAAATAATGGCAATTGTAGAGGATACTGATAATAACAAATAATAGAAAATATTATGAAAGTTGAAAATATACTATTATGGGCAAGTTTATAATATACTAATAATGACAAGTTTAGAAAGTACTATTAATGGTAAGTTTAATGAATAGTAATACGGTAAGAATAGTAATACGTTAAAATTAGTAATACGTTAAGAATAGTAATACGTTAAGAACAAGTTGAGAACATACTAATAATGAGAAGTTTAAAATACAAATAATGATCGGATTAAATATACTATTAATGATAACTTTAATGTGTACTATTAATGACAATTTCAGAATATATTAATAATGAAATTTTAGAATATTCTACTAATGATAGCTTTAAAGTGTACCAATAGCTTAGAATATGAAAGATAATTATATGTTTAAAAATTACTATTAATGATAATTCTAATATGAACTCAAGTGTACTAATAATCACGTATTTTGTAATAATAAGGGCATGTTTAGAAGGTATTATTAATAATAACTTTAAAATGCACTAATAATGGCAATTGTAGAGGATATTCTTAGTATATTCTAAACTTGTTACTATCAGTGCATGTTAAAGTTATCATTAAAGGTATATTCTAAACATGCCATTAGTAGTATTTTGTATTTTTTTCACTATAAGTACTCATTAAAGTAATTATTAGTACATATTAAAGTTCCTGCTAAACGCTATACGTTTTCTTTCTAAATTTCCCATTTTATTATAAATTAAATTATACTTTGTCATATTCTAAACTTTTCATTATCATTTCGCATAGATTTTATCTTTAATAGTGCTTTCCAAACTTGTCATTATTAGTATATTCTAAACTTTATCCTTAATAGTACCTTCTAAACTTGGCATTATTAGTATATTCCAAGCTTGTCTTTATTAGTACAAGTTAACGTTATCAATTATAGTACCTTCTAAACTTACCCTTATTAGTATATAGTGCTTTGTTTATATTAGTACACATTAAAGTTATCATTAATAGTACCTTCTAAAAGTTGTCATTAAGGTACAGTCTGAACTTATCTTTACTTGTATATTACAAAAATGCTATTTTTTATGTATTCTAAACTTGTCAATATTACCCCATATTAGCACCTTCTAAAATCGTCATTATTATTATATTAAACTTGTCATTATCAGTATATTCTAAATTTATCTTCTTAAGTTTTCTTCTAAACATGCCATTTTTATTTTTATATTTTTACTGTACCTTTCAAATTTGTGATTACTAGCATATCATAATCTTGACAGTATTAGTGCACATTGAAGTTATCATTAATAGTAGTTTCTTAACTTTTCATTAGTATGTTCTAAATTTGTCGTCATTTGCCATTTGTCATGTAAGTTTTCATTAATAGTACCTTCTAAACATCTCATTTTTAGTATAATTTAAACTTCTCATTATTGGTGTTTTCTAGATTTGTCAATATTGGATTTTATTAAAGTTTACAGTAATAGAACTTTCTGAACTTGTCATTGTTACTGCATTGTCATTATTAGTACACATTAGAGTTATCTTTCTAACTACACATTAAAGTTATCATTAGTATCATTAGTATCTGAACTTGTCATTGTTACTGCATTGTTACTTGTCATTATTAGTACACATTAAAGTTATCATTAATAGTACCTTATAAACTTGTCTTTGTAACTACACATTAAAGTTATCATTAATAGTATCATTAGTATCATTAGTATCATTAGTATCATTAAAGTATCATTAGTATCATTAGTATCATTAAAGTTATCATTAATAGTATCTTTCTAAATTTGTAATTTTAGTACACATTTAATTCATTATCAATAGTACCCTCTACACTTGCCAATTTTTGTATATTATAAACTTATTATTAACACATATCTAAGTTATAATTAAAAGCTTCTCCTTATTAGTACACGTTAAAGTTATCATTAACAATACTTTCTTAAGTTGTCATTGTTCGTATATTCGTAAAATTATTAGTAAATACTAACATATCTTCTTTGTCATTGTTAGTACACATTAAAGCTATCATTATTAGGACCATTATTAGTATTGCCAAGTTTAGAATATACTAATAATATGTATACAAGGTCCTAATAATGATAACTCTAATAATGACAAGTTTGGAATACCCAAGAAGATATGTTTAGTATATACTAATACTGATATGTTTCGAACAATGATAACATTAGAAAGTATTGTTAATGATGATTTTAATATGTACTAATAATGAGGGTTTAGAACATGCAAATATTGACAAGCTTTAATTTGTACCAATAATGACAAGTGTAGAATATACTAATGATGACAAATTTAGAACATGCAGGTTTATTAGTATTTTCTAAAGCTTACGTTGTTAATATATTTCAAACGTGTCATTATTACTACACATTAACATTATCAATAATGTAACCTTCTGTACATGTCATTATTATTGTAAACCTGTGATTATTAGTACACATTAAAGTTATAATCAATAGTCATTATAATTTGGTCATTGTTCGGATATTCAACTTTCATTAGTATATTCTAAACATTATTATTAGTATATTCTAAAATTATCATTATTAGTATATTCTAAAATCATCATTATTATATTCTAAAGTTGTGATTATTGATACAAACTTGTCTTATCATTAAACCTTGTAAACTTATACTAAACTTGTCATTATTAGTACAGAATAAAGTTATCATTAATAGAACCTTTTAAACTTATCGTTAGTATAATCCACAATTGTCACTATTTCTACACATTAAAGTTATCTTTGACAGTATCTTCTAAACTTGTCAATCTTGTCAACATTCAACACTTGACATTATTAGTACCCATTAAAGCTTGTCAATTTTATGCTCTAAACCCTCATTATTAGTACACATTAGTTATCACTAAAAATACTTTCTTAAGTGGTCATTGTTCGTAAATTCGAAACATCATTATTAGTAAATATCTTCTTCGGTATTCTAAACTTTATTAGTATACATTAAAGTTATCATTACTAGGACCTTGTATCCTTATCATTATTAGTATATTCTTAACTTGGTAATAATAATATATTCCGAGTTTATCATTATTCTAATCTTGTCATTATTAGTATATTCTAAACTTTTGCATATTAGTACATATCAAAGTTATCATTAGTAGTGTCTTCTAAACATGTTATTGTTAGTATTTTCTAAACCTTGCATTAATAGTATATTTTAAACGTGTCATTATTACTACACATTAACGTTATCCTTAATGTAACCTTCTAAACATGTCATTACTAATAATATTCTAATTATGACAAGTTTAGAAGGTATTATTAATGATAATTTTAACGTGTTTAGAATATACTAAATGACAAGTTTAGAAGGTACTATTGCATGATAACTTTAATGTGCACTAATAATGACAGATTTAGAATATGCTAGTAATGACAATTTTGTGATATTACGGTTAGATTTAATATGTGCTAATGTGGTAATAATGACAATTTTAGAATACACTAAAAATAATTTTTTTGTAATATACAAGAAAAGATAAGTTCAGAAGGTACCTTAATGACAACTTTTAGAAGGGACCATTAATAACGTTAACTTGTACTAATAAAGACAAGCTTAGAATATACTAATAATGCCAAGTTTAGAAGGTACTATTTAGGACAACTTTAATGTCTACTAACAGTGGTAAGTTTAGTATATTCTTTTAATGTGAAGTTTAGAATATACTAATAATGACAAGTTTGGAGAGCACTATTAGTGATAAATCTATGTGAAATGATAATGAAAATTTTAGAATATGACAAGTTTATATGTTAATGAAAAATTTAAAAAAAATGTAGTGTTTAACAGGTACTGTTAGTAAAACTTTTAATGTGTACTAATAATTACTTAAATGAGTACTAATAGTGAAAAGTTTACAAAACATTAGTAATGACATGTTTAGAATGTACTTTTAATTATAACTTTAATATGCACTAATAGTAACAAGTTTAGAATACACTAAGAATAACATGTACAAGTTCAGAAGGTATTATTAATAATAGCTTTAGTGTGACAAGTTTACAATATACTTATAATGCAAGGCACAGTTAATGATAACTTTTATGTGTACTAATAATGGAAAGACTAGAATATACCAACAATGACTTTAATGTGTAGCATTAATGAAAAAATAAAAGATACTAATAATGGCAAGTTTGCAATATACTAATAATGACTAGTTTTAAAGATATATTAATAATGCACTTTAAAGTTATTAGTAGAATGTCCTAAAATTTCATTATTAGCACATTCTGAAATTGTCATTAAGAGTACACATTAAAGTTATCATTAATAGTAACTTTAATCTGATCATTATTTGTATTGTAAACTTGTCATTATTAGTATGTTCTCAACTTATTATTATAAGTATATTCTTAACGTATCATTATTACTATTCATTACGCTTACCATTAATAGTACTTTCTAAACTTGTTATTATTTGTAATATTATAAACTTACCCCTAATAGTATATTTTCAACTTTCATAATATTTTCTAATATTTGTTATCAGTATCCTCTACAATTGCCATTATTAGTGCATATTAAAGTTATCATTATTAGTACCTTCAAGACTTGTCGTTATTAGTATATTCTAAACATGTGATTATGAATACATATTAGTTATCATTAATAGTACTTTCTCAATATGTACTTTCAAATTTTAAAATTTCATTATCAGTATATTCTAAACTTGCCATTAATAGTTAACTTTAAAGTTCTCATTAATAGTATCTTTGATATGATCATTATTAGCATGTTTTTAGAACATGCTAATAATGATAATCATTATTTGTATTAGTTATTATTAATAGTATCTTGTAAACTTGTCATTATTAGTTTCTTCTATACTTGTCATTATAAGTATATTCTTAACGTATCGTAATCACTATAAATTAAACTTATAATTAATAGTAGCCTCAAACTTGTATAACCTTGTATATTCTAAAGTTTTCATTATTAGTACATATTTAAGTTATTATTAAAAGAATCTTCTGATTTTGTCGTTATTGGTATATCCTAAACTTGCACTCGTTAAAATTATCATTAATACCATAATTTTAATTTGTCATTATTAGTACACATTAAAGTTTTTATTAGAAGTACATAAAAGAGTCTTGTCATTACTAGAACATATTAAAGTTATCATTGATAATTCCTTTTCAACTTGTCATTATTAGTATAATTCAAACATTAATTAGTAATCATTATTAGTGTATTCTAAACTTGTTATTATTAGTCATTATTCAAAAACTCTAAAGTTTCATTATTAATACACATTAAAGATTCAATTAATTGTACCTTTTAAATATGACATTATGACACATTAAACTTGTCATTATTTTTCTAAACATTCTTTAATAGTACACGTTAAAGATATTGTTAAGATAATCTTAATCTTGTCAGTATCAATATACATTAAAGTTATTATTACTATTATATTCTAATCTTGACATTATTACAACACAATAAAATTGTCAAAAGTACCGATTATTACCACATTCTAAATTTGTTATTATTATTAAACATTGAAGTTATCATAAATATTACCTTCTAAACTTGTCATCATTAGTATATTCTAAACATGTCATTATTAGTATATTCTAATAATTATTCTAAATAGTATTCTAAATAGTATCTTCTAAATCTGTCATTATTATAGTGTTCTAAACCTGTCATTATAAGATATCCCTTTAAACCTGTCACCATTAGATTGTTCTATACTTTTCATTATTAGTACACATTAAAGTCATCATTAATAGTACTTTCTAGACTTCTCATTATACGTATATTCTAAACATGTTAATATTGGTATATTCTAAATGTCTATATTAGTATGTTCATATTAAATTTATCATTAATAGGACGTTACTATTAGTATATTCTAAGTCTGGCAATTTTAGTATATGTTATAGTTGTCATTATTCTAACCTTGGCATTGTAATTCAAACTAGTATATTCTGAACATATTATTATTAGTATATTCAAAACGCGTTGATATTATTAGTAAACTTATCATTAATAGTATATCCTAATTATTATTAGTAGTATCTTCCAAATTTGCCATTAGTACACATTTAAGGTGTATCAATAATCACAAGTTTAGAATATAATAATGATGATTTTAGAATAAACTAATAATGATAATTTTAGAATATACTAATAATAATAATAATTTTAGAATATACTAATAATGAAAGTTGAATATCCGAACAATGACAAAATTATAATGACAATTTTAAAGGCACTATTGATTTTAACTTTAATGTGTACTGATAATGACAGATTTACAATATTTTAATGACATGCACAGAAGGCTACATTGATGATAATGTTATTGTGTAGTAATAATGACACGTTTGAAATATATTAACAACGTAAGGTTTAGAAAATACATTATAAGCATGTTCTAAATACATTGAAAAATACATTAGAAAATACATTATAAGCATGTTCTAAATTTGTCATCAGTAGTAAATTCTACACTTGTCATTATTGGTACAAATTAAAGCTTGTCAATACTTTCTAATGTTGTCATTGTTCGAAACATATCAGTATTATTAAATACTAAACATATCTTCTTGGGTATTCCAAAATTTTCATTATTCGTACACATTAGAGTTATCATTATTAGGACCTTGTATACATATCATTATTAGTATATTCTAAACTTGGCAATACTAATATATTCCAAAGTTTATCATTATTCTAAACTTGTCATTATTGGTATATTCTAGGTCTTGAGAGTATCAATACATATTAAAGTTACCATTAGTAGTTTCTTCTAAACATGATATTAATAGGCTATTCAAAACTAATCATTATTAGTACGTATTATATTGATCATTAATAGCAACTTCTGATTTTGCTATTACTAATATATTCCAAAGTTTATCATTATTCTAAACTTGTCATTATTGGTATATTCTAAACTTGTGAGTATTAATACATGTTAAAGTTACCATTAGTAGTGTCTTCTAAACATGATATTGTTAGGTTATTCAAAACTAATCATTATTAGTACGTATTATATTTATTATTAATAGCAACTTCTGATTTTTCTATTACAAGAATTTTCTAAACTTTGCATTATTAGTATGATTCAAACGTGTCATTATTACTACACATTAACGTTATCATTAATATAACCTCCAAAACTTGTCATTATTACAAAATTGTAAACTTGTGATTATTGGTACATATTAAAGTTATCATTAACAGTGCCTTTAAACTTTTCAATATTAGTATTTTTCAAACATTAATTATTAGAAGACATCAAAGTTTTCATTTATAGTACATTCTAAATTTGCCATTAGTACGTTCTGGTCATTATTATTACAAATTAAAGTTATGGTATATATTAACTTCTAAAGTTGTCATTATTAGTAATTTCTAAAATTAATCAATATGTTCGAAACATGTATTTATTAATATAACATGTATTTATTAATATAACCTGTATATACATAACCTGTGGTTATTAGCAGATATCTCAAGTTTATCATTTCTCAAGTTTATCATTATTCTAAACTTGTCATTATTGTCATTATTTATCATTTCTCAAGTTTATCATTATTCTAAACTTGTCATTATTGGTATATTCTAAACTTGTGAGTATTAATACATGTTAAAGTTATCATTAATAATGTCTTCTAATCATGATATTGTTAGGTTATTCAAAACTAATCATTATTAGTACGTATTATATTTATTATTAATAGTAACTTCTGATTTTGCTATTACCAGAACTTTGCACTATCAATATGATTCAAACGTGTCATTATTACTACACATTAACGTTATCATTAATAGAACCTCCAAACCTTGTCATTATTACAAAATTATAAACTTGTGATTATTGGTACATATTAAAGTTATTATTAACAGTGCCTTTAAACTTTTCAATATTGGTATTTTTCAAACATTAATTATTAGAAGTTTTCATTTATAGTACATTCTAAATTTGTCATTAGTACGTTCTGGTCATTATTAGTACAAATTAAAGTTATGATATATATTACCTTCTAAAGTTGTCATTATTAGTAATTTCTAAACTTAATCAATATGTTATCATTAATACTTAAAACTTAAATACTTAAAACTTATATGCTAAACTTGCCATTATTATTACAAAATAAAGTTATCATTACTAGAACCTTCTAAACTTATCATTATTAGTATATTCCAAACTTTTTATTAGTGCATTTCTTCTATACATGTCGTTATTAGTATATTCTAATTTTGTCATTATTAGGACACCTTAAAGTTATAGCTAATAGCACCTTCTTGATTCGTTATTGTTGTTATATTATAAACTTTTCATTATTAGTACACATTAAACTTATCAATCATAACACCTTCCAAACTTGTCAGTATTAGTGCATTCTAAACTTTGACAAATTAGAAAGATACTATTAATGATAACTTTAATGTGTAGTTACAAAGACAAGTTTATAAGGTACTATTAATGATAACTTTAATGTGTACTAATAATGAAAAGTTTAAAATGCAGTAACTATGACAAGTTCAGAAAGTTCTATTAATATAAATTTTAATAAATTCCAATAACGACAAATTTAAAAACACCAAGAATGAGAAGTTTAAATTATATTAAAATGAGGTGTTTAGAAGGTACTATTAATGATAACTTATATGGCAAATGGCAAATGACGACAAGTTTAGAACATACTAAAGAAAAGTTAAGAAAGTTAATGATAACTTCAGTGTGTACTAATACTGTCAAGAAAAATGCAGTAAAAATATATAAAAAATGGTATGTTTAGATGAAAACTTTAGAAGATAAATTTAGTATACTGATGATAAGTTTAATATAATGATAATGGCGATTTTAGAAGGTGCTAATATGTGATAATGTGGTAATATTGACAAGTTTAGAATACATTGAAAATAGCATTTTTGTAATATACAAGTAAAGGTAAGTTCAGACTGTATCTTAATGACAACTTTTAGAAGGTACTATTAATGATAACTTTAATGTGTACTAATATAAATAAAAACACTATATACTAATAAGGGTAAGTTTAGAAGGTACTATAATTGATAACGTTAACTTGTACTAATAACGACAAGCTTGGAATAATGCCAAGTTTAGAAGGTACTATTACGGATAACTTTAATGTCTATTAATAGTGATAAGTTTAGTATACACTATTAATGAGAAGTTTAGAATATAATAATAATGACAAGTGTGGAAAGCACTATTAAAAATAAAATCTCTGCGAAATGATAATGAAAAGTTTAGAATATGACAAAGGGTACTGTTAATGATGTTTCGAAGGTACTATTAATGACTTTAATTTTTACTAGTGATAAGTTTAGAACATACTAATAATGTCAAGTCTAGAATGTACTAGTTTAAACGATAACAATAATGATAAGGTTTAATGACAATTTTAACATATACTAATATTGCCAAGTTTAGAATATACTTATAATGATAAGTTTAAAACGTCCTATTAATGATAAAATTGATATCAAGTATTAATGACAAGTTTAGAATATACCAATGAAGACATGTTTAGTCTATACAGAGGTTTAGAAAGTACTATTAATGATAACTTTAATGTGTACTAATAATGAAAAGTATAAAACATTCTAATGATGACAAGTTTAAAAGGTACTATTAATGATAACTTTAATGTGTACTTATAATGACAAGTTTACAAAAAATAACTAATGATGACGAGTTCAGAATATACTAATTATTACAAGTTTAAAGGGTGCTGTTAATGATAAGTTTAGAAGGTACTATTAATTACTTTATTTTTTACTAATGATACGTTTAGAACATACTAATAATGTCAATTTTCGAATGTACTAATAAAAACAAGATTATAAGGTACTTTCAATGATAAATTCAATGTGTAGTAATAATATCAAATTTGGAATATACTAATAATAATAATTAGGATATACTATTAATTATAAGTTTACTAATAATAACGAGTTTTGAATATACTAATAATGATATGTTCAGAATATACTAGTTTGAATTATAATAATAATGACAAGGTTAGAATAATGACAACTTTAACATAGTCTAAAATTGCCAGACTTAGAATATACTAATGATAACGTCCTATTAATGATAAATTTAATATGAACTATTAATGACAAGTTTAGAACATACTAATAATGACAAGTTGAAGACACATTTAGAACATACCAATATGTTTAGAATATATGTTTAGAATATATGTTTAGAATATACGTATAATGAGAAGTCTAGAAAGTATCAATGATAACTTTAATGTGTACTAATAATGAAAAGTATAGAACACTCTAATGGTGACAGGTTTAAAGGGTACTATTAATAATACCTTATAATGGCAAGTTTAGAACATTCTAATAATGACAGATTTAGATGATACTATTTAGAATACTATTTAGAATAATTATTATAATATACTAATAATGAAATGACATGTTCAGAATATACTAATGATGACAAGTTTAGAGGGTAATATTTATGATAACTTCAATGTTTACTAATAATAACAAATTTAGAATATACTGATAATAAGAGGTCTGCCATTACTGATAAATCTTATTTGCACAAATAATGTCAATTTTAGAATGTGGTAATAATTGGTACTTTTGATCATTTTATTGTGTTGTAATAATGTCAAGATTAGAATATAATAGTAATAATAACTTTAATGTATATTGATACTGACAAGATTAAGATTCTTTTAGCAATATCTTTAACGAGTATTATTAAAGAAAGTTTAGAATATACTAATAATGACAAGTTTAATGTGTCATAATGTCATATTTAAAAGGTACAATTAATTGAAACTTTAATGTGTACTAATAAAGAAAATTGTAAAGTTTTTGAATAATGACTAATAATAACAATAATGATTACTAATTAATGTTTGAATTATACTAATAATGACAAGTTGAAAAGGAATTATCAATGATAACTTTAATATGTCCTAGTAATGACAAGTTTAGAATATACGATTAATGACACTTTTAGGTACTTCTAATAAAAAACTTTAATGTGTACTAATAATGACAAATTAAGATTATGTTATTAATGATAATTTTAACGAGTGCAAGTTTAGGATATACCAATAACAACAAAATTAATAGATTCTTTTGATAATAACTCAAATATGTACTAAAAACGATAACTTTAGAATATACAAGGTTATACAAGTTTGGAAGCTACTATTAATGATAACATTAATGTGTACTGACTATAAAAGTTGAGAATATACTAATAATGACAAGTTTAGAAAGTACTATTAATGGTAAGTTTAATGTATAGTGATTATGATACGTTAAGAATATACTTATAATGACAAGTATAGAAGATACTAATAATGACAAGTTTACAAGATACTCTTAATAATAACTAATACTAATAATGATGATTATAGAACATGCTAATAATGATCATATTAAAGATACTATTAATGAAAACTTTAAAGTTTACTATTAATTACAAGTTTAGAATATACTAATAATGAAATTTAGAATATTTTATTAATGATAACTTTAAAGTGTACCAATAGTGGCAACCTTAGAATATGCAAGTACATGTTGAGAAAGTACTCTTAATGATAACTCTAATATGTACTCATAATCACATGTTTAGAATATACTAATATCGATAAGTTTAGAAGGTACTATTAATGATAACTTTAATATGCACTAATAATGGCAATTGTAGAGGATACTGATAATAACAAATATTAGAAAATATTATGAAAGTTGAAAATATACTATTATGGGTAAGTTTATAATATACTAATAATGACAAGTTTAGAAAGTACTATTAATGGTAAGTTTAATGAATAGTAATACGTTAAGAATAGTAATACGTTAAAGTTAGTAATACGTTAAGAATAGTAATACGTTAAGAATATACTTATAAGAACAAGTTGAGAACATACTAATAATGAGAAGTTTAAAATACAAATAATGATCAGATTAAAGATACTATTAATGATAACTTTAATGTGTACTATTAATGACAATTTCAGAATATACTAATAATGAAATTTTAGAACATTCTACTAATGATAACTTTAAAGTGTACCAATAGCTTAGAATATGAAAGATAATTACATGTTTAGAAAGCACTATTAATGATAATTCTAATATATACTCAAGTGTACTAATAATCACATAATTTGTACTAAAAAGGACAAGTTTAGAAGGTACTATTAATGATAACTTTAATATGCACTAATAATGGCAATTGTAGAGTATTCTTAGTATATTCTAAACTTCTTACTATCAGTGCATATTAAAGTTATCATTAAAAGTATATTCTAAACATGCCATTACTAGTATTTTGTATATTTTTCACTATTAGTACTCATTAAAGTAATTATTAGTACATATTAAAGTTCCTGCTAAACGCTATACGTTTTCTTTCTAAATTTCCCATTTTATTATAAATTAAATTATACTTTGTCATATTCTAAACTTTTCATTATCATTTCGCATAGATTTTATCTTTAATAGTGCTTTCCAAACTTGTCATTATTAGTATATTCTAAACTTCTCATTAAAGTTATCCTTAATAGTACCTTCTAAACTTGGCATTATTAGTATATTCCAAGCTTGTCTTTATTAGTACAAGTTAACGTTATCAATTATAGTACCTTCTAAACTTACCCTTATTAGTATATAGTGCTTTGTTTATATTAGTACACATTAAAGTTATCATTAATAGTACCTTCTAAAAGTTGTCATTAAGGTACAGTCCGAACTTATCTTTACTTGTATATTACAAAAATGCTATTTTTTATGTATTCTAAACTTGTCAATTTTACCACATTACCACATATTAGCACCTTCTAAAATCGTCATTATTATTATATTGAACTTGTCATTATCAGTATATTCTAAATTTATATTATTTTTTTCTAAACATTTTACTGTACCTTTCAAATTTGTGATTACTAGCATATCATAAGCTTGACAGTATTAGTACACATTGAAGTTATCATTAATAGTAGTTTCTTAAATTTTTATTAGTATGTTCTAAATTTGTCGTCATTTGCCATTTGCCATGTAAGTTTTCATTAATAGTACCTTCTAAACATCTCATTTTTAGTATGATTTAAACTTATCATTATTGGTGTTTTCTAGATTTGTCAATATTTGATTTTATTAAATTTTACAGTAATAGAGCTTTCTGAACTTGTCATTGTAACTGCATTGTTACTTGTCATTATTAGTACACATTAAAGTTATCTTTCTAACTACACATTAAAGTTATCATTAGTATCATTAGTATCTGAACTTGTCATTGTTACTGCATTGTTACTTGTCATTATTAGTACACATTAAAGTTATCATTAATAGTACCTTATAAACTTATCTTTCTAACTACACATTAAAGTTATCATTAATAGTATCATTAGTATCATTAGTATCATTAGTATCATTAAAGTATCATTAGTATCATTAGTATCATTAAAGTTATCATTAATAGTATCTTTCTAAATTTGTCATTTCAGTACACATTTAATTCATTATCAATAGTACCCTCTACACTTGCCAATTTTTGTATATTATAAACTTATTATTAACACATATCTAAGTTATAATTAAAAGCTTCTCCTTATTAGTACACGTTAAAGTTATCATTAACAATACTTTCTAAAGTTGTCATTGTTCGTATATTCGAAAAATATCAGTATTAGTAAATACTAACATATCTTCTTTGTCATTGTTAGTACACATTAAAGCTATCATTATTAGGACTATTATTAGTATTGCCAAGTTTAGAATATACTAATAATGATATGTATACAAGGTCCTAATAATGATAACTCTAATGTGTACTAATAATGACAAGTTTGGAATACTAATACTGATATGTTTCGAACAATTATAACATTAGAAATTATTGTTAATGATGATTTTAATATGTACTAATAATGAGGGTTTGGAACATGCAAATATTGAAAAGCTTTAATTTGTACTAATAATGACAAGTGTAGAATATACTAATGATGACAAATTTAGAACATGCAGGTTATTAGTATTTTCTAAACCTTACGTTGTTAATATATTTCAAACGTGTCATTATTACTACACATTAACATTATCAATAATGTAACCTTCTGTACATGTAATTATTAAAATATTGTAAACCTGTGATTATTAGTACACATTAAAGTTATAATCAATAGTCATTATAATTTGGTCATTGTTCGGATATTCAACTTTCATCATTAGTATATTCTAAACATTATTATTAGTATATTATAAAATTATCATTATTAGTATATTCTAAAATCATCATTATTATATTCTAAAGTAGTGATTATTGATACAAACTTGTCTTATCATTAAATTTTGTAAACTTATATATTAAACTTGTCATTATTAGTACAGAATAAAGTTATCATTAATAGAACCTTTTAAACTTATCGTTAGTATAATCCACAATTGTCACTATTTCTACACATTAAAGTTATCTTTAACAGTATCTTCTAAACTTGTCAATCTTGTCAATATTTAACACTTGACATTATTAGTACCCATTAAAGCTTGTCAATTTTATGCTCTAAACCCTCATTATTAGTACACATTAGTTATCACTAAAAATACTTTCTTAAGTGGTCATTGTTCGTAAATTCGAAACATCATTATTAGTAAATATCTTCTTCGGTATTCTAAACTTTATTAGTATACATTAAAGTTATCATTACTAGGACCTTGTATCCTTATCATTATTAGTATATTCTTAACTTGGTAATAATAATATATTCCGAGTTTATCATTATTCTAATCTTGTCATTATTAGTATATTCTAAACTTTTGAATATTAGTACATATTAAAGTTATCATTAGTAGTGTCTTCTAAACATGTTATTGTTAGTATTTTCTAAACCTTGCATTAATAGTATATTTTAAACGTGTCATTATTACTACACATTAACGTTATCCTTAATGTAACCTTCTAAACATGTCATTACTAATAATATTCTAATTATGACAAGTTTAGAAGGTATTATTAATGATAATTTTAACGTGTTTAGAATATACTAATAATGACAAGTTTAGAAGGTACTATTGCATGATAACTTTAATGTGCACTAATAATGACAGATTTAGAATATGCTAGTAATGACAATTTTGTGATATTACGGTTAGATTTAATATGTGCTAATGTGGTAATAATGAGAAGTTTAGAATACACTAAAATAGCATTTTTGTAATATACAAATGATAAGTTCAGAAGGTAAATTAATGACAACTTTTAGAAGGTACTATTAATGATAACGTTAACTTGTACTAATAAAGACAAGCTTAGAATATACTAATAATGCCAAGTTTAGAAGGTACTATTAAGGATAACTTTAATGTCTACTAATAGTGGTAAGTTAATGTGAAGTTTAGAATATACTAATAATGACAAGTTTCGAAAGCACTATTAGTGTTAAATCTATGTGAAATGATAATGAAAATTTTAGAATATGACAAGTTTATATGTTAATGAAAAATTTAAAAAAAATGTAGTGTTTAACAGGTACTGTTAGTAAAACTTTTAATGTGTACTAATAATTACTTAAATGAGTACTAATAGTGAAAAGTTTACAAAACATTAGTAATGACATGTTTAGAATGTACTTTTAATTATAACTTTAATATGCACTAATAGTAACAAGTTTAGAATACACTAAGAATAACATGTACAAGTTCAGAAGGTATTATTAATAATAGCTTTAATGTGACAAGTTTACAATATACTTATAATGCAAGGCACAGTTAATGATAACTTTTATGTGTACTAATAATGGAAAGACTAGAATATACCAACAATGACTTTAATGTGTAGAAATAATGAAACAAATAAAAGATACTAATAATGGCAAGTTTGTAATATACTAATAATGACTAGTTTTAAATACATATTAATAATGCACTCTAAAGTTATCATTAGTAGAATGTCCTAAAATTTCATTATTAGCACATTCTGAAATTGTCATTAGGAGTACACATTAAAGTTATCATTAATAGTAACTTTAATCTGATCATTATTTGTATTGTAAACTTGTCATTGTTAGTATGTTCTCAACTTATTATTATAAGTATATTCTTAACGTATCATTATTACTATTCATTACGCTTACCATTAATAGTACTTTCTAAACTTGTTATTATTTGTAACATTATAAACTTACCCATAATAGTATATTTCAACTTTCATAATATTTTCTAATATTTATTATCAGTATCCTCTACAATTGCCATTATTAGTGCATTTTAAAGTTATCATTATTAGTACCTTCTAAATTTGTCGTTATTATATTCTAAACATGTGATTATGAGTACATATTAGTTATTATTAATAGTACTTTCTCATCATGTTCTTTCATATTTTAAAATTTCATTATCAGTATATTCTAAACTTGCCATTAATAGTACACTATAAAGTTCTCATTAATAGTATCTTTAATATGATCATTATTAGTATGTTCTATAGAACATACTAATAATGATAATCATTATTAGTATTAGTTATTATTAAGAGTATCTTGTAAACTTGTCATTATTAGTATCTTCTATACTTGTCATTATAAGTATATTCTTAACGTATCATAATCACTATACATTAAACTTATAATTAATAGTAGCCTCAAACTTGTATAACCTTGTATATTCTAAAATTTTCATTATTAGTACATATTTAAGTTATTATTAAAAGAATCTTCTGATTTTGTCGTTATTGGTATATCCTAAACTTGCACTCGTTAAAATTATCATTAATACCATAATTTTAATTTGTCATTATTAGTACACATTAAAGTTTTTATTAGAAGTACCTAAAAGAGTCATTAATCGTATATTCTAAACTTGTCATTACTAGAACATATTAAAGTTATCATTGATAATTCCTTTTCAACTTGTCATTATTAGTATAATTCAAACATTAATTAGTAATCATTATTAGTATATTCTAAACTTGTTATTATTAGTCATTATTCAAAAACTCTAAAGTTTCATTATTAATACACATTAAAGATTCAATTAATTGTACCTTTTAAATATGACATTATGACACATTAAACTTGTCATTATTTTTCTAAACTTTCTTTAATAGTACACATTAAAGATATTGCTAAGAGAACCTTAATCTTGCCAGTATCAATATACATTAAAGTTATCATTACTATTATATTCTAATCTTGACATTATTACAACACAATAAAATTGTCAAAAATACCGATTATTACCACATTCTTATTATCAGTATATTCTAAATTTGTTATTATTAGTAAATATTGAAGTTATCATAAATATTATCTTCTAAACTTGTCATCATTAGTATATTCTAAACATGTCATTATTAGTATATTCTAATAATCATTCTAAATAGTATTCTAAATAGTATCTTCTAAAACTGTCATTATTATAGTGTTCTAAACCTGTCATTATGAGATATCCCTTTAAACCTGTCACCATTAGATTGTTCTATACTTTTCATTATTAGTACACATTAAAGTCATCATTAATAGTACTTTCTAGACTTCTCATTATACGTATATTCTAAACATGTTAATATTGGTATATTCTAAATGTCAATATGAGTATTTTCATATTAAATTTATCATTAATAGGACGTTACTATTAGTATATTCTAAGTATGGCAATTTTAGTATATGTTATAGTTGTCATTATTCTAACCTTGGCATTGTAATTCAAACTAGTATATTCTGAACATATTATTATTAGTATATTCAAAACGCGTTGATATTATTAGTAAACTTATTAATAGTATATCCTAATTATTATTAGTAGTATCTTCCAAATTTGCCATTAGTACACATTTAACGTGTCATTATTACTACACATTAACGTTATCATTAATAGAACCTCCAAAACTTGTCTTTTTTTTTTACAAAATTATAAACTTGTGATTATTGGTACATATTAAAGTTTATTAACAGTGCCTTTAAACTTTTTTAATATTGGTATTTTTCAAACATTAATTATTAGAAGTTTTCATTTATAGTACATTCTAAATTTGTCATTAGTACGTTCTGGTCATTATTAGTACAAATTAAAGTTATAATATATATAACCTTCTAAAGTTGTGATTAATAATAATTTCTAATATTAATCAATGTTATCATTAATACTTAAAACTTAAATACTTAAAACTTATATGCTTAACTTGTCATTATTAGTAGAAAATAAAGTTAGCATTACTAGAACCTTCTAAACTTATCATTATTAGTATATTCCACACTTTTTATTAGTGCATTTCTTCTATACATGTCGTTATTAGTATATTCTAATTTTGTCATTTTTAGGACACCTTAAAGTTATAGCTAATAGCACCTTCTTGATTCGTTATTGTTGTTATATTATAAACTTTTCATTATTAGTACACATTAAACTTATCAATCATAACACCTTCCAAACTTGTCAGTATTAGTGCATTCTAAACTTTTCTTTATTTTCATATTATAAACTTGTCGTTATTGATACATATTAAAACTATTATTAGTAGTATCTCCTAAACTTGTATTATTAGTACACGTTAACAGTACCTTTTAAACATCATTATTAGTATATTCTAAACTTGTCATTATCAGTACACATTAAATTAATAATTAATAGTATATTCTAAAATTGTCATTATCAGTATATTCTTAACTTGTCATTATTAGTACACAGTAAAATTATCAGTAGAAATACCTTCTAAACTTTTCATTATTAGTACATGTTAAAACTATTAGGACCTCGTATACTTATTATTAGTATATTATTCATTCTTAGTATATTCTAAACTTGGCAAAACTAATATATTCCAAAGTTTATCATTTTTCTAAACTTGTCATTATTGGTATATTCTAAACTTGTGAGTATTGGAAAATGTTAAAGTAGTAGTGTCTTCTAAACATGACATTGTTGGTTTATTGAAAATAAATCATTGATAGTATTAGTATTTTCTAAACTTTGCATTATTAATATAATTCAAACGTGTCATTACACATTAACGTTATCATTAATATAACCTTCTAAACATGTCATTATTGCTGTTTTTTAATCTTTTCTTTATTAGTGTTTTATAAATTTGTCATTATCCATACATATAAAAGCTATTATGTATATTCTAATATTATTAGTACACGTTAACAGTACCTTAACAGTAACTTGACATCATTAGTATATTATTCACATGTAAGTAATCATTAATAGTATATTCTAAATTTGTCATTATTACTATATTCTAAACTTGTCAGTTAGTAGACATTAAAATTATCATTAAATATACCTTCCTAATTTTTCATTATTTGGAAATTATTAACCTCTTCTTATTAGAACACATTAAAATTATCGTACATTTTAAATTTGTGATTATTAGTACAAATTAGATATATCATTAGTACATTCTAAAGTTATATCTGATAGCACCTTCTAAACTTATAATTGTGAGTATATTCTTAATTATTAATACACATTAAAGTTACTATTAGTAGTACCTTCTAAATTTGTCATTATTAGGACACATTGAAATTTTCCTTAATGGTACATTGTAAGCTTGTCATTATTAGTATATTCTTAACATGTAGACACTAAAGTTATCATCAATACTGCATTCTAAACTTCTCCCTTTAATATTAGCAGTACTTGCCATTGTACTCTAAAATTTTCATTATTATTACACATTAAAGTTTTCATTAATAGTACCTTCTAAACTTCTCAATGTAGGTATATTCTAAACATGCCATTATTAGTATATTATAACTTGTCATTTTTAGAATACCTTATAGCTATCAGTAATAGTTCCTTCTAAACCTGTTACTATTTGTATATTCTAAACTTATCATAATAAGTAGACAGGAAACTTTCATTTTTAAAAAGTTGCTGTTATCGTTATATGATAAACTTTCCATTAATAATACAAATTAAAGTTTTTTTATTAGTACCTTCTAAACCTATCACTATTGGTATATTCTAAGATTCTCATTATTAGCACTCATTAACAGTGCCTTCAGAACCTATATATTATTCCAATATATTAAACCTATATATTCTAAGCTTGTCATTTTTAGAACACATTAGATTTATCACTAATAGTACCTTCTAAACTTGTCATTATTATTATATTATAGTTAACAGTTATAATAACTTCTCAACTTGTTATTATTAGTATATTCTAAACTTTCATTATTAGTACACATGAAAGTTTTCATTAACAGTACTTTCTAAACTTCTCATTATTACGTGTCATTATTTGTAAATATTTAAGTTATTATTAATAGGATCCTTTAAACTTATCATTATTGCTATATTTTAAACATGTGAGTATTACATTCTTGTAAACTTGTCATTATCTTTTATTCTAAACGTTTTATTACTTGTATTTCATTAACAGTACCTTCTAAACTTCTCATTATTACGTGCCATTATTAGTTCACATAAAGTTATCATTAATAGGATCTTTTCAATTCATCATTATTGCTATATATTAAACATGTCAATATTAGATTCTTCCAAAGTTGTCATTACCTTTTATTCTAAACATTTTATTCTTGTGTATTAAACTTGTCATTAAAGTTATCATTGATAGTATTTTCTAAACTTGTCATTATATTGTATATTCATATATTGTATATTCAATACTTGTTATTAATACTAAACTTTAAGGTTATCATTAATAGTTCCTTTTAAACTCATTTTTAGTATATTCTAAGCATCTCATCATTCGTATATAATAAAGTTGTCATCAATAGTACTTACCCTGTCTTTATTTGTATATTCTAAAATTTAGTATTAGTATACTCTAAATATGTCATTATTAATTCACTTTAAGGTTACTATTACTAGTACACATTCAAGTTATCATTAAAAGTACATTCTAAAATTGTCATTATTTAATTAAAGTATATTCTAAACCTGTGATTATTAATATATATTAAAATTTCGTCATTATTAGGACTCATTAAATTTATAGTTAATAGCACCTTAATTTGTCATTGTTAGTACATTATAAAGTTGTCATTATTACTACACATTAAACTTATCCAAACTTGTTAGTATTAGTGTATTCTAAAATTTTCTTTATTAGTATATTATAAACCTGTTATTATTGCTACATATTAAAGTTATTATTAGTAGTATCTTCTAAACTTTTCATTCCTTGTATATTCTAGTATTGATAGTACACATTAAGAGTTTTCTCTAAACATTAGTATATTCTAAATTTTTCGTTATAAGTACACATTAACGTTGTTATCAATATTACCTTCTTAACTTGACATCATTAGTATATTGTAAACTTGTTTTATCAAAAATACCTTTTAAAAAATTTATTAGTACATGTTAAAACTATCATTAAAGGAATTTTCCAAATGTTTATTTGAACACATTAGAACACATTAAATTTACCATTCTAAACTTGTCATTAATAGTGCACATTAAAGTTATCATTAATATCGCTTTCTAACCATTAGAATATTCTAAACACATCTTAATTGACATGTTCTAAACTTTTTATTTATAGTGTTTATTAAACATATTCTAAACATGGCAATATTAGTGTAATTTAAAGTTACCATTATTCTAAACTTGTCATTGTTATTATATTCTAAACTTGTTAGTATTAATACACATGATTGGTACCACTTTCCAAAGTTGTCATTATTCGTATATTCTAACTGTTATTATTAGTACATATTACAGTTATCATTGATATTACCTTCTAATATTTGTAATTATCAGTATCGTCTATTATTGTCATAATTAGTGCATATTAAAGTTATCATTAATTGTACCTTCTAAGCTTGTCCTTATTAGTATATTCTAAACATGTGATTATGAGTTATCATTAATAGTGCTTTCTAAACGTAATTATCTTTCATATACTAAGCTTTTCACTATTAATACACTTTAAAGTTATCATTAATAGAATATTCTAAAATTTCATTATTAGTATATTCTAAACTTGTCATTAATAGTACAATTACAGTTATCATTAATAGTATCTTTATTCTGATCATTATTAGTGTTCTATAATTATCATTATTAGTATTAGTTATCATTAACAGTATCTTGTAAACTTGCCATTATCAGTATGCTCTAAACTCATTATAAGTATATTCTTAACGTATCATCATTACTGTACATTAAACTTTCTAAACTTGTCATTGTTAGTATATACTTCCCCATAATAGTATATTCTCAACTTTCATAATATTTGTTAGTATCAGTATCCTCTACAATTGCCATTATTAGTGCATATTAAAGTTATCATTAATAGTACCTTCTAAACTTGTCCTTATGTGATTATGTCCTTATGTGATTATAAGTACATATTAGAATTATCATTAATAGTACTTTCTAAACATATTCTAAGCTTGTCACTATTGGTACACTTTAAAGTTATCATTAATAGAATATTCTTTAAATTTCATTATTAGTATATTTTAAACTTGTCATTAATAGTACAATTAAAATTATCATTAATAGTGTCCTTAATCTGATAATTATTAGTATGTTCTATAATTATCATTATTAGTATTAGTTATCTTCAACAGTATCTTGTAAACTTATTAGTATGTTGCATATACATTAAACTTACCATTAACAGTACTTTCTAAACTTGTCATTATTAGTATATTATAAACTTACCCATAATATTATATTCTCAACTTTCATAATTAGTTCACATTATAAGTAGCTTCCAAGCTTGTATAAACTTGTATATTCTATAGTTTTCACTATTACTACATATTTAATTTATTATTAAAAGAATATTCTGAACTTGTCGTTATTGGTATATCCTAAACTTGTCATTAATAGCACTCGTTAATACCATAATCTTAACTTGTCATTATAAGTACACATAAGTTATCATTACTAGAACATATTCAAGTTATCATTGATAATTCCTTTTCAACTTGTCATTATTAGTATAATTCAAACATTAGTTAGTAATCATTATTAGTTATTGTTATTGTTATTGTTATTGTTATTGTTATTATTATTATTATTATTATTATTATTATTATTATTATTATTATTATTATTATTGTTATTGTTATTGTTATTGTTATTGTTATTGTTATTGTTATTGTTATTGTTATTGTTATTGTTATTGTTATTGTTATTGTTATTGTTATTGTTATTGTTATTGTTATTGTTATTGTTATTGTTATTGTTATTGTTAGTCACTATTCAAAAACTCTAAACTTTTCATTATTAGTACACATTAAAGTTTCAATTAATTGTACCTTTTGAATATGACATTATGACACATTAAACTTGTCATAATGTCATTATTCTAAACTTTCTTTAATCGTACATGTTAAAGATATTGCTAAGAGAATCTTGTCAATATCAATATACATTAAAATTATTATTACTATTATATTCTAATCTTGACAACACAATAAAGTCATTAAAAGTACCGATTATTACCACATTCTAAATTTGTCATTATTTGTGCAAATAAAATTAATCATTAATCGCACACTTCTTACTATTAGTATATTCTAAATTTGTTATTATTAGTAAACTTTGAGGTTATCATAAATATTACCTTCTAAACTTGTCATCATTAGTATATTCTAAACATGCCATTATTAGTATATTCTAATAATTCTAGTATATTCTAAACTCGTCAATATTAGTTAACATCTTCTAAACCTCAAAGATATCATTAATAGTACCTTTTAAACCTGTCACCATTAGTGTTCTATACTTTCCATTATTAGTACACATTAAAGTTATGATTAATAGTACTTTCTAGACTTCTCATTATACGTATATCATGTCAATATTGGTATATTCTAAATATGTCTTCATTGATGTATCTAAACTTGTCATTATTAGTATGTTCTAAATTTATCATTAATAGGACGTTATCATTAGTATAATCTAAGCCTGGCAATATGCTAAAGTTGTCATTATTCTAACTTTGTCATTATCATAATTTAAACTAGTATATTCTAAACATGTCATTAATAGTATATTCAAAACTCGTAATTATTAGTTAACTTATCATTAATGGTATATCCTAATCTTTATTATTGGTATATTCCAAATTTGCCATTATTAGTACACATTAAATTTATCATTAAAAGTACCTTCTAATCTTGTTTTATTAGTACATTTTAACTTATCATTAGTAAACATTAAAGTAATTAATAGTACCTTCTAAACTTATCATTAAATGTACATTTTAAATAGTATAGTACTTCTCATTAACAGTACATTTTAAATAGTATAGTACTTCTCATTATAAGTACACATCAACCTTTTTAAACTTATTAGAATGTTTTATATTTTTCATTATTAGTACACATTAAATTATCATTAATAGTACTATCTAAACTTCAGTATATTCTAAACATGTATATTCTAAACATGTCTTCATTGGTATATTCTAAACTTGTCATCATTAGTATGTTCTAAAATTCATCATTAATAGGACGTTCTAAACTTATCTTTATTAGTATATTCTAAACTTGGCAATATTATGTTAAAGTTGTCTTTATTATTATCATTTAAACTAGAATATTCTAAATATTCTAAACTAATGATAAGTTTAACACATACTAATAAAAAAACATTAATAGTACCTTCAAAATTCATAATTAACAGTACCCTTTAAATATGTAATTATTAGTATATTTTAAACTCGTCATATTTTAAACTCGTAGTATCTTCTAAACTTGTCATTATCGGAATATTCTAAACTTTTCATTATTAGTACCCATCAAAGATATCATTAATAGTGCCTTTTAAACTTGTCATCATTAGAATGTTCTATACCTTTCATTATTAGTACACATTAAAGTTATCATTAATTGTACTTTCCAAATTTCTCATTATACGTATATTCTAAACATGTCTACATTGGAATATTCTAAACTTGTCATTATTAGTATGCTCTAAACTTGTCATTAATAGCTTATATTAAATCTATCATTATTAGTATATTCTAAGCTTGGTAATATTAGTATATTATTAGTTTTCATTAAACCTTGTCATTATTATTAAAGTCTAAACTAGTATATTCTAAAGATGTCGTTATTAGTATATTCAAAACTCGTCATTATTAGTAAACTTATCACTAATAGTATCATCTAATCTTCTCATTATTACTATATTCCAAGTTTGACATTATTAGTACACATTAAATCTATCATTAATAGTACCCTCTAATCCTGTTTTTATTAGTATTTTCTAAACCTGGCATTATTAGTGTGTTCTAAACTTATTATTAGTGAAAATTAGTTTTTAATAGTACCTTATACATTAATCATTAACAGTATCCTTTTAACTTGTAATCATTAGTATATTCTGAACTTATTATTATTATTATTATTATCATTATTATTATTACTTTATTATTATTAGTACATCAAAATTATCATTATTAGTATTTTCTAAACCTGGCATTATTAGTGTGTTCTAAACTTATTATTAGTGAAAATTAATGTTATTAATAGAACCTTATACACTAATCATTAACAGTATCCTTTTAACTTGTAATTATTAGTATATTCTAATTTTATTACAAATTAAAGTTATCATTATCGTTAAAAACTTATCACTATTAAACTTTAATGTGTACTAATAAAAACAAGTTTAGAATATATATTCCAAACTTGTTTTTATTAGTACACATTAAAGTTATCATTAATAGTTCCTTTTCAACATGTCGTTATAGGTATGTTCTATATTTGTCATTATTAGTACACAATAAATATATTAATTGTATTTTCACACTCTTCATTATTAGTATATTCTAAAATTCTCATGATTACTACACATTAATGTTATCTTTAAAAATACATTCTAATCTTGTTTTTGTTGTTATATTCTAAACTTGTCAGTATTAGTATATTCTAATTTTTTCATTATTACTCCTAGATTTTCTTTATATATTCTAAACTTGTCATTATTAGTTCATATTAACGTTATCATTATTAGTACCTTCTAAACTTATTATTATTAGTATATTCTAAATTCTAAATTCTTTCCTTCTAAACATCTTTTTATTAGTATATTGTAAACTTCTGATTATTATTACACATTAAAGTTATTATCAATAATACCTTCTAAACTTGTCAAAGTTAAATGCATTATCAATATATCTTTTAAACTAGTCATTATCAGTATATTACAAACTTGCCATTATTAGTATCTTTTAATTTTTCATTAATAGTATACATTGGTATATTCTAGTTTTTCCATTATTAGTACACATAAAAGTTATCATTAACTGTGCCTTGCATTATCAGTAAACTTTTTGTAAACTTAGCTATACCTTCTAAACTTGACATCATTTGTACATTACAAAATTGCTATTTCTAAATTTATCATTATTAGTGCACATTAAAGTTATCATGCAATAGTACCTTCTAACCTTGTTATTATTAGTATATTCCAAACTTGTTATTACTAGTACACATTAAAGCTATCATTAATAATACCTTCTAAACTTGTCACAATTAGAATATCATAAATTTGTCCCTATTAATATACATTATGCTGATATTCTATGGTTGTCATTGTTAGTATATTCCAAACTTTTAAAATTGTCATTATTAAACCATATTAAAGTTATTACAAATATCATTTGTTGTATATATCATTAATAGTACTATCGACAATATTCATTATTAATATATTCTAAACTTTTGATATTAAATTTATCATCAATAGTTCCGACTATGTTATTCTTAGTATATTCTAAACTTGTTACTATCAGTGCATATTAAAGTTATTAAAAGTATATTCTAAACATGTCATTACTAGTATTTTGTAAATTTTTCACTA
This sequence comes from Oratosquilla oratoria, assembly GCF_046742065.1. Lineage (NCBI taxonomy): Eukaryota > Metazoa > Arthropoda > Malacostraca > Stomatopoda > Squillidae > Oratosquilla > Oratosquilla oratoria. The sequence goes on from NW_027467729.1 coordinate 943,968, forward strand.
TTAGTACTCATTAAAGTAATTGTTAGTACACATTAAAGATTTTGATAATAGTACCTGCTAAACGCTATACTTTTTTTTTTATAAATTTCCCATATAAATTAAATTTTTCATTAGTTTTGAATATACTAACAATGACATGTTTAGAAGACACTACTAATGATAACTTTAATATGTACTAATACTCAAAAGTTTAGAATATAGTAATAGTGACAAGTTTAGGATAATGATAAACTCGGAATATATTATTATTACCAAGTGTAGGATATACTAATAATGGTAAGGATACAAGGTCCTAGTAATGATAACTTCAATGTATACTAATAAAGTTTAGAATACCAAAGAAGATATGTTTAGTATCTCCTAATAGTGATGTTTCGAATTTACGAACAATGACAACTTTTAAATAAAAACTTTAATGTTTTCTGATAATTAATGTTTGGTATATATTAATAATGACAAGTTCAAAGGTACTATTAATGATAACTTGAATATGTACACATATTCACATATCATATGTTATTATTCACATGTTATTATAAGACATGTATTATGTACACATAATCACATGTTTACAATAGTGTAATAAAGTTTAAAAGGTTATATTAATAATGTTAATGTGTAACAATAATGACACGTTTTAAATATATTGATAATGTAAAGTTTAATAAAATCTAATAATAACATAATTAGAAGTTCCTATCAATGATAACTATAATACCTACTAAAAATGATTAGTTTTAAAAAAAGCTATTAATGTCATATTAAAAAGCCAGTAATAATGGTAACTTTAACATGTACTAATACTCACAATTTTAGAATATACTAATAATGACAAGTTTTAAATAATTATAAACTTTGGAATATATTAGTATTGCCAAGTTTAGAATGTACTAATAATGGTCCTAATAATGATAACTTTAATGTGTACTAATAAAGAAGATATGGTATTTACTAATACTGATATTTTTCGAATATACGAACAATGACAACTTTAGAAAGTATTGTTAATGATAACTTAAACGTGTACTAATAAAGAGAAGCTTTTAATGATAAGCTTAGATACTTAAAACTTATATGCTAAACTTGTCATTATTAGTACAAAATAAAGTTATCATTACTAGAACCTTCTAAACTTATCATTATTAGTATATTCCACACTTTTTATTATTTCTACACATCAAAATTATCTTGAAGAGTATCTTCTAAACTTGTCAATCTTAGTAGATTCTAAACTTTTAATTGTATACATTGTAAACCTGTGGTTATTAGTGCATTTCTTCTACACATCAAAGATATCATTATTAGTACCTAACTTGTCATAATTAGAATGTTTTATACTTTTCATTATTAGTACACATTAAAGTTATTGGTATATTCTAAACTTGTCATTAATACTTGATATCAATTTTATCATTAATAGGACGTTTTAAACTTATCATTATAAGTATATGTTAAAATTGTCATTAAACCTTATTATTATTGTTATCGTTTAAACATTCTTGACTTGACATTATTAGTATGTTCTAAACTTATCACTAGTAAAAATTAAAGTCATTAATAGTACCTTCGAAACATCATTAACAGTACCCTTTGTCATATTCTAAACTTTTCATTATCATTTCGCATAGATTTTATCTTTAATAGTGCTTTCCAAACTTGTCATTATTATTCTAAACTTCTCATCAATAGTGTATACTAAACTTATCACTATTAATAGACATTAAAGTTATCCGTAATAGTACCTTCTAAACTTGGCATTATTCCAAGCTTGTCGTTATTAGTACAAGTTAACGTTATCAATTATAGTACCTTCTAAACTTACCCTTATTAGTATATAGTGCTTTTATTTATATTAGTACACATTAAAGTTATCATTAATAGTACCTTCTAAAAGTTGTCATTAAGATAGTCTGAACTTACCTTTACTTGTATATTACAAAAATGCTATTTTCAATGTATTCTAAACTTGTCAATATTACCACATTACCACATATTAGCACCTTCTAAAATCGCCATTATCATTATATTAAAATTGTTATTATCAGTATATTCTAAATTTATCTTCTAAAGTTTTCATCTAAACATGCCATTTTTAATATATTTTTACTGCATTTTTCAAATTTGTGATTACTAGCATCTTGACAGTATTAGTACACACTGAAGTTATCATTAACTTTCTTAACTTTTTATTAGTATGTTCTAAACTTGTCGTCATTTGCCATTTGCCATTTAAGTTATCATTAATAGTACCTTCTAAACATCTCATTTTAATATAATTTAAACTTTTCATTATTGGTGTTTTTAAATTTGTCGTTATTGGAATTTATTATAATTTATATTAATAGAACTTTCTAAACTTGTCATTGTTACTGCATTTTAAACTTGTCATTATTAGTACACATTAAAGTTATCATTAATAGTACCTTATAAACTTGTCTTTGTAACTACACATTAAAGTTATCATTAATAGTATCTTTCTAAATTTGTCATTTTAGTACACATTCAATTCATTATCATTAGTACCCTCTACACTTATCAATTTTTGTATATTATAAACTTGTTATTATTAACACATATCTGAGTTATCTTAATGATAACATATTGATTAAGTTTAGAAATTACTAATAATGACAACTTTAGAAGGTAATATATATCATAACTTTAATTTGTACTAATAATGACCAGAACGTATTAATGACAAATTTAGAATGTACTATAAATGAAAACTTCTAATAATTAATGTTTGAAAAATACCAATATTTAAAAGTTTAAAGGCAGTGTTAATAATAACTTATGTACCAATAATCACAAGTTTATAATTTTGTAATAATGACAAGTTTCGGAGGTTTGAATCATATTGATAATGCAAAGTTCTGGTAGAAGATTAGAAGATTAGAAGACATTACTAATGGTAACTTTAACATGTATTAATACTCACAAGTTTAGAATATACCAATAATGACAAGTTTAGAATAATGATAAACTTGAGAAATTATAAACTTGAGATATCTGCTAAGATTGACAGGTTTATCCTCAAGATAACTTTGATTTGTAGAAATAATGACAAGTTTACAAGGTACTATTAATGATAACTTTAATGTGTACATGTTTCGAACATATTGATTAAGTTTAGAAATTACTAATAATGACAACTTTAGAAGGTAATATATATCATAACTTTAATTTGTAATAATAATGACCAGAACGTACTAATGGCAATTTTAGAATGTACTATAAATGAAAACTTTGATGTCTTCTAATAATGTTTGAAAAATACTAATATTGAAAAGTTAATAACTTTAATATGTACCAATAATCACAAGTTTACAATTTTGTAATAATGACAAGTTTTGGAGGTTATATTAATGATAACGTTAATGTGTAGTAATAATGACACGTTTGAATCATACTAATAATGCAAAGTTTAGAAAATTCTTGTAATAGAAAAATCAGAAGTTGCTATTAATAATAAATATAATACGTACTAATAATGATTAGTTTTGAATAACCTAACAATATAATGTTTAGAAGACACTACTAATGGTAACTTTAACATGTATTAATACTCACAAGTTTAGAATATACCAATAATGACAAGTTTAGAATAATGATAAACTTTGGAATATATTAGTAATAGCAAAATCAGAAGTTACTAATAATGATTAGTTTTGAATAGCCTATTAATATCATGTTTAGAAGAAACTACTAATGGTAACTTTAATATGTATTGACACTCACAAGTCTAGAATATACCAATAATGACAAGTTTAGAATAATGATAAACTTTGGAATATATTAGTATTGCCAATTTTTTAATATACTAATAATGATATGTATACAAGGTCCTAATAATAATAACTCTAACGTGTACGAATAATGAAAATTTTGGAATACCCGAGAAGATATGTTTAGTATATAATAATACTGATATGTTTCGAACAATGACAACATTAGAAAGTATTGACAAGCTTTAATTTGTACCAATAATGACAAGTGTAGAATATACTACTGATGACAAATTTAGAACATGCTTATAATGTATTTTCTAATGTATTTTCTAATGTATTTAGAACATGCTTATAATGTATTTTCTAAACCTTACGTTGTTAATATATTTCAAACGTGTCATTATTACTACACAATAACATTATCATCAATGTAGCCTTCTGTGCATGTCATTATTAAAATATTGTAAATCTGTGATTATTAGTACACATTAAAGTTATAATCATAGTGCCTTTAAAATTGTCATTATAATTTTGTCATTGTTCGGATATTCAACTTTCATTATTAGTATATTCTAAACTTATTATTATTAGTATATTCTAAAATTATCATTATTAGTATATTCTAAAATCATCATTATTATATTCTAAACTTGTGATTATTGATACACCTTAAACTTGTTTTATCATTCAACCTAAACTTATATGCTAAACTTGTCATTATTAGTGCAAAATAAAGTTATCATTAATAGAACCTTCTAAACTTATCCTTATTAGTATAATCCACGATTGTCACTATTTCTACACATTAAATTTATCTTTAACAGTATCTTCTAAACTTGTCAATCTTGTCAATATTTAACTAGTACCCATAGCTTGTCAGTTTTATGTTCTAAACCCTCATTATTAGTGCACATTAGCTATCACTAAAAATACTTTTTAAGTGGTCATTGTTTGTAAATTCGAAACATCATTATTAGTAAATACTAAACATATCATCTTCGGTATTCTAAACTTTATTAGTATAAATGAAATTAAGTTACCATTACTAGGACCTTGTATCCTTATTATTATTAGTACTGTATATTCTTAAATTGGTAATAATAATATATTCCGAGTTTATCATTATTCTAAACTTGTCATTATTAGCATATTCTATGCTTTTGAGTATGGCACGTAATAATATTGAAGTTATCATTAGTAGTGTCTTCTAAACATGTTATTGTTAGTATATTCAAAACTATTTATTAGTACGTATTATAGTTATCATTAATAGCAACTTCTACTATGCTATTGTTAGTATTTTCTAAACCTTGCATTAATAGTATATTTTAAACGTGTCATTATTACTAATTATAACAAGTTTAGAAGGTATTATTAATGATAATTTTAACACGTTTAGGATATGCTAGTAATGACAAGTTTAGAAGGTACTATTGCATGATAACTTTAATGTGCACTAATAATGACAGATTTAGAATATGCTAGTAATGACAATTTTGTGATATTACGGTTAGATTTAATATGTGCTAATGTGGTAATAATGACAATTTTAGAATACACTAAAAATAGCATTATTGTAATATACAAAAGATAAGTTCAGAAGGTACCTTAATGACAACTTTTAGCAAGTACTATTAATGATAATTTTAATGTGTACCAATATAAACAAAGTACTATTTACTAATAAGGGTAAGTTTAGAAGGTACTATAATTAATAACGTTAACTTGTACTATATAAATACAAGCTTAGAATGTACTAATAATGGCAAATTTGGAATATACTATTAATGATAAGTTAACTAATAATTACGAGTTTTGAATATACTATTAATGACATGTTTAGAATATACTAGTTTAAATTATGATAATGACAAAGTTAAAATAATGGCAACTTTAGCATATTGCCGGGCTTAGAATATACTAATGATAACGTCCTATTAATGATAACTTTAATGTGTACTAAGAATGTAAAGTATAGAACACTCTAATGGTGACAGGTTTAAAAGGTACTATTAATGATATCGTTGATGTGTACTAATAATGAAAAAATAGAATATTCTAGATACTATAAATGTTAACTAATATTGACGAGTTTAGAATATACTAAGAATTATTAGAATATACTAATAATGGCATGTTTAGAATATACTAATGATGACAAGTTTAGAAGGTAATATTTGTGATAACCTCAAAGTTTACTAATAATAACAAATTAAGCTTAGTATATGAAAGATAATTACGTTTAGAAAGCACTATTAATGATAACTCATAATCACATGTTTAGAATACACTAATAAGGACAAGCTTAGAAGGTACTATTAATGATAACTTTAATATGCACTAATTGTGGTAATAATAGACGATACTGATAATTACAAATATTAGAAGGTAATATCAATGATAACTGTAATATTTACTAATAATGACAGTTAGAATATACGAATAATGACAACTTTGGAAAGTGCTACCAATCATGTGTATTAATACTAACAAGTTTATAATATAATAACAATGACAAGTTTAGAATAATGGCAACTTTAGAATACACTAATATTGCCATGTTTAGAATATGTTTAATAAACACTATAAATTAAAAGTTTAGAACATGTCAATTAAGATGTGTTTAGAATATTCTAATGGTTAGAATATTAATGATAACTTTAATGTGTACTAATAAGGATAATTATAGAATATACTAATAATGATCAGATTAAAGATATTATTAATGATAACTTTAATGTGCACTATTAATGACAAGTTTAGAATGGTAATTTTAATGTGTTCTAATGTGTTCAAATAAACATTTGGAAAATTCCTTTAAAGATGGTTTTAACATGTACTAATAATTTTTTTTAAAAGGTATTTTTGATAAAACAAGTTTACAATATACTAATGATGTCAAGTTCAGAAGGTAATATTGATAACAACGTTAATGTGTACTTATAACGAAAAGTTTAGAATATACTAATGTTTAGAAAAAACTCTTTTAATACTAGAATATACAAGTAGTGAAAAGTTTAGAAGATACTAATAATAATAACTTTAATATGTAGCAATAATAACAGGTTTATAATATACTAATAAAGAAAAGTTTAGAATACACTAATACTAACAAGTTTGGATAAGTTTAATGTGTAGTAATAATGACAAGTTTATAATGTACTAACAATGACAAATTAAGAAGGTGCTATTAACTATAAATTTAATGAGTCCTAATAATGACAAAATTTTAATATATACTAATAATCACAGGTTTAGAATATACTTACAATGATATTTAGAATATGCTAAGATTGACAAGTTCAGAAGATACTGTTAATGGTAGCTTTAATGTTTAGAAATAATGGCAAGTGTGGAATATACTAATAACGATATGTTCTACTAATATTAACTTTTAAACTTTGACAAGTTATTGTTAATAATAACTTTTATGTGTACTTATAATCAGAAGTTTGCAATATACTAATAATCAGAGGTTTAGAAGGTACAGGTATATGTACTAATAATGAAAAGATTAGAATATACCAATAATTAAAAGCACTGTTCAAGATAACTTTAATTTGTACTGATAATAAGCAAGTTTACAATATACTAATAAAGACAAGTTTAGAAGATAAATAATAAATTCAGTATGTACTAATAGTAAAATACTAATAATAAAAAGTTTATAATATGGTAATAACAACAAGTATAGAAGGTACTATTAATGATAACTTTAATGTGTTACAAGTTTAGAATATAGTGATAATGAGAAGTTTAGAAGGTAGTATTATTTACAATTTCATAATGCACAAATAATGAAAACGTTAATGTGTACTAATAAATACAAATTTGGAATCTAATAATAATAACATTAATGTGTTATCAAAATAAAAAGTTTGGAATATACTGATAATGAGAAGTTTAGAATAATTCAATAATGACAATTTTAGAATGTACTTTAAATGATAACTTGAATGTGTACTAGTAATAGTAACCCTAAAGTGAATTAATAATGACATATTTAGAGTATACTAATAATAAGTTTAGAATATACAAATAAAGACAGGGTAAGTACTATTGATGACAACTTTATTATATACTAACGATGAGATGCTTAGAATATACTAACAATGACAGTTTAAAAGGAACTATTAATGATAACCTTAAAGTTTAGTAATAATAACAAGTTTTGAATATACTAATAATGACAAGTTTAGAAAATACTATCAATGATAACTTTAATGACAAGTTTAATACACAAGTAATAAAATGTTTAGAATAAAAGGTAATGACAACTTTAGAATAATCTAATATTGACATGTTTAAAATATAGCAATAATGATGAATTGAAAAGATCCTATTAATGGCACGTAATAATGAGAAGTTTAGAAGGTACTGTTAATGAAATACAAGTAATAAAACGTTTAGAATAAAAGATAATGACAAGTTTAGAAGAATGTAATACTCTCACGTTTAAAATATAGCAATAATGATAAGTTTAAAGGATCCTATTAATGATAACTTAAATATGTACAAATAATGACACGTAATAATGAGAAATTTAGAAAGTACTGTTAATGAAAACTTTCATGTGTACTAATAATGAAAGTTTACAGTTTACAAGTTTAGAATATACTAATAATAACAAGTTGAGAAGTTACTATAACTGTTAACTATGATATAATAATAATGACAAGTTTAGAAGGTACTATTAGTGATAAATCTAATGTGTTCTAAACATGACAAGCTTAGAATATATAGGTATAATATATTGGAATAATATATAGGTTCTGAAGGCACTGTTAATGAGTGCTAATAATGAGAATTTTAGAATATACCAATAGTGATAAGTTTAGAAGGTATTAATAAAAAAATTCAATTTGTATTATTAATGAAAAGTTGATCATATAACGATAATAGCAACTTTTTAATAATGAAAGTTTCCTGTCTACTAATTATAAGTTTAGAATATACAAATGGTAACAGGTTTAGAAGGAACTATTACTGATAGCTATAAGGTATTCTAAAAATGACAAGTTATAATATACTAATAATGGCATGTTTAGAATGTACCTACATTGAGAAGTTTTGAGGTACTATTAATGAAAACTTTAATTTGTAATAATAATGAAAAGTTTAGAATATACTAACAAATGGCAAGTAGTGTCTACATGTTTAGAATATACTAATAATGACAAACTTACAATGTACCATTAAGGAAAATTTTAATGTGTCCTAATAATGACAAATTTAAAAGGTACTACTAATAGTAACTTTAATGTGTATTAATAATTAAGAATATACTCACAATTATAAGTTTAGAAAGTGCTATCAGATATAACTTTAATTTGAACAAATAATGACAAGTTTAGAACACTAATAATGACAAATTTAGACCGTTCTATGAATAAATAATGTCATGTTTAGAAGTTACTATTAATGATGACTTTAATGTGCATTAATAACATGTTTAGAATATACTAATAATGAGAAGTTTATAAGGTATGATCAATTATAACTTTAATGTACTAATAAGAAGAACTTTAGAATGTACTAAATGACAGGCTTAGACGGATCTACTAATGATATATTTAATTTGTACTAATAATCACAAATTTAAATTGTACGATAATTTTAATGTTCTAATAAGAAGAGGTTTATAATATCCAAATAATGAAAAATTAGGAAGATATATTTAATGATAATTTTAATGTCTACTAACAATGACAAGTTTAGAATATAGTAATAATGACAAATTTAGAACATACTATTAATGATTACTAACATGTGTATAATATACTAATGATGTCAAGTTACTGTTAAGGTAGAAGGTACTGTTAACGTGCACTAATAATACTAGAATATACGAATAATGACAAGTTTAGAAGATACTACTACTAATAGCTTTTATATGTATTGATAATGACAAATTTATTAAATACTAATAAAGAAAAGTTTAAAAAACAGCAACAATGACATGTTTAGAAGGTTATATTAATGATAACGTTAATGTGTAATGACACGTTTGAATTATATTAATAATGCAAAGTTTAGAAAATACTAATACTATCAATGATTTGTTTTGAATAAACCAACAATGTCATGTTTAGAAGACACTACTACTTTAACATGTACTAATACTCACAAGTTTAGAATATACCAAAATGACAAGTTTAGAAAAATGATAAACTTTGGAATATATTAGTTTTGCCAAGTTTAGAATATACTAAGAATGAATAATATACTAATAATAAGTATACGAGGTCCTAATAGTTTTAACATGTACTAATAATGAAAAGATTAGAAGGTATTTCTACTGATAACTTTACTATGTACTAACAATGACAAGTTAAGAATATACTGATAATGACAATTTTAGAATATACTATTAAGGATTAATTTAATGTGTACTAATATGGCAAGTTTATACTATACTAATGATGTCAAGTTAAGAAGGTAATGTTGATATTAACGTTAATGTGTACTGATAATGGCAAGTTTAGAATATACTGATAATGATGTTTAAAAGGTACTGTTAACGTGTAGTAATAATACAAGTTTAAGAGATACTACTAATAATAGTTTTAATATGTATCAATAACGACAAGTTTATAATATAAAAATAAAGAAAATTTTAGAATGCACAAGTTTGGAAGGTGTTATGATTGATAAGTTTAATGTGTACTAATAATGAAAAATTTATAATATATCAACAATAACGAATCAAGAAGGTGCTATTAGCTATAACTTTAAGGTGTCCTAATAATGTTTAGAATGTATATAGAATTAAAAGTTTAGAATCTACTAAGATTGACAAGTTTAGAAGATACTCTTCAAGATAATTTTGATGTGTAGAAATAATAAAAAGTGTGGAATATACTAATAATGATAAGTTTAGAAGGTTCTAGTAATGATAACTTCATTTTGTACTAATAATGACAAGTTTAGCATATAAGTTTTAAGTATTTAAGTTTTAAGTATTAATGATAACATATTGATTAAGTTTAGAAATTACTAATAATGACAACTTTAGAAGGTAATATATATCATAACTTTAAATTGTACTAATAATGACCAGAACGTACTAATGACAAATTTAGAATGTACTATAAATGAAAACTTCTAATAATTAATGTTTGAAAAATACCAATATTGAAAAGTTTAAAGGCACTGTTAATAACTTTAATATGTACCAATAATCACAAGTTAATGTTTAGTAATAATGACACGTTTGAATCATATTGATAATGCAAAGTTCTGGTAATAGCAAAATCAGAAGTTACTATTAATAATAAATATAATACGTACTAATAATGATTAGTTTTGATATCTAACAATATCATGATTAGAAGACATTACTAATGGTAACTTTAACATGTATTAATACTCACAAGTTTAGAATATACCAATAATGACAAAATTGAGAAATGATAAACTTGAGATATCTGCTAATAACCACAGGTTAATAGATAAAAGTTTAGAATCTACTAAGATTGACAGGTTTATCCTCAAGATAACTTTGATGTGTAGAAATAATGACAAGTTTACAAGGTACTATTAATGATAACTTTAATGTGTATTAATAAATACATGTTTCGAACATATTGATTAATTAGAAAGTATTGACAAGCTTTAATTTGTACCAATAATGACAAGTGTAGAATATACTACTGATGACAAATTTAGAACATGCTTATAATGTATTTTCTAATGTATTTTCTAATGTATTTTCTAATGTATTTAGAACATGCTTATAATGTATTTTCTAAACCTTACGTTGTTAATATATTTCAAACGTGTCATTATTACTACATCAATGTAGCCTTCTGTGCATGTCATTATTAAAATATTGTAAACGTGTGATTATTAGTACACATTAAAGTTATAATCAATAGACTTTAAAATTGTCATTATAATTTTGTCATTGTTCGGATATTTAACTTTCATTATTAGTATATTCTAAACTTATTATTATTAGTATATTCTAAAATTATCATTATTAGTATATTCTAAAATCATTATTTTCTAAACTTGTGATTATTGATACACCTTAAATGTGTACTAATAATGGCAAATTTGGAATATAGCAATAATAATAATTAGGATATACTATTAATGATAAGTTTACTAATAATATCAACGAGTTTTGAATATACTAATAATAATATGTTCAGAATATGCTAGTTTGAATTACAATGATAATGACAAGGTTAGAATAATGACAACTTTAACATAGTTTAAATTTGCCAGACTTAGAATATGCTAATGATAACGTCTGGTTAGTAAATAAAGGACCTAGGAGGACAACAACAGATCTTGCCTCATCCCTTAAAGGTGGAGTGACAATAAACGGATATCTATTTCATTTCCCTCTTTACACTTCCTTCTGTAAATATATCTTATCCCCTTTCAGTTAGGAAAAATCATCATCCCACATTAATAATCATGGCAAATGGAGGATACAAAAAGATAGTAGGTAATTTTCTCTATACCTATATTGAATAAGCCTAACAGTACAGAGCTAAATGAATGCATTTATCCTTGCATCTCAAACCGGGTTCATTCTTATCATATATATTCAATGTTTCCACTGCTACTCAGTTGAGCTACTGCCTCTACATCAACATAGTCATCATATTGCATTCCATGCAATTTACACCAATTCCTATTATCCTCACAGTTCTACAAACACGTACAAATTATACAATCTCCATCTAACCACTTCAACAAGTTCTGCTCCTATAAACACATGAAAATTGGATCCTTGCTAATCATCTCAAATAATATACATCCTACCAAGACATGCAGTCACAACTTACCAGAAATCATTGCTCTCTCCCTCCTGCGTGTTTTCCATTATATCTATTCCCGTTATTCCTCCCATTTATTCTTTTCCCAACTATTACTTCCAACAGCAAAAGGACTAAACGTCTATCTCCATCATGCAGCAGAGAAAGAGACGGAAAGAACAACGCTTTCATTGTTCTAAGCGTTTGAGTTGGCACCACAGTTCCAACAATACTCTTGGCATCATCCTAACGATACATTCAATATCGTAAAATACACACCGTACATGGATCATACATCAAAAGCAATTACAATATGTATTTCTATAAATTCTTACATAACTAGAGCACCGTGGATCTCAAAAGTATAAACGTATCTCTAGACACATTTTATCTAAAACACTTTAATGTCAAACCGTGAATTCGCGTCTGTATATAAACATTAGCTAAGCACTGCCAGCGTTTGGGAAAATAGAAAATGTAATTAGCACCAGGGGGTGACTATGGTAACACCCTCCCCCTTCAAGACATGAGGCGATCCTTGGATTGACTCATGTTGGAGAAGGAAGACGGGACAGTGTATCCGCCAGGATATTATCCGCTCCCTTGACACTCCGGATAATTAGATCATAATCCCTCTCCGTCAAACCTATTTGCCGGTACCCTTTCAACATATCTAGCTTACTGACAAACTTCGCCTTTCCCACACAATCGATACAGTCATCCAACCTTGGTATCGGGTACGAATCACTCTTAGTCACTTGGTTCACTTTCCGAAAGTCTGTACAGAACCTGTACGAATCACTACCTGCCTTCTGCACTAACACACACGGGGAACTCCACGCACTGTTACTTTCCTCAATTAATCCATTTTCCAACATATACTGGACTTCCTTTTTCATAATTTCCCTTTTCTTTGGATTCACTCGGTATGGGTGTTGCTTTATCGGCCTGGCATCACCTACATCGACATCATGTTCCACCACAGTACATCTTCTCGGAGTATCCGAAAATAAGGTTCCACACTTATGTATTTCATGGATGATATCATCTCTCCTTTCACTGCTCAGATGATTCAGCTTAGCTCCTAGGTTCTCCAACACCATCGAGTTCTCCAAGTTCTTCTCCTCGCACCTGCTGAATTTCTCCTCCTCTCCATCATCCATTTCTTGTTCTGCATTCACCACACCGCAACTCAACTCAGTCATCTCTTCTCCTCCTCCCTTCCATGATATGGTTTGATCATGTTCACATGGCACAACTGGTTCTTCTTCTGCCTACCAGGAGTGTTGACTATGTAGTTCAGCTCTCCTACCTTCTTCTCAACTGTCCATGGACCACAATATCTTGCCTTCAAGGGATCCCCTTGGATAGGTAATAACACCAAAACTCTGTCACCTGGTTTGAATTCTCTAACTCTCGCCTTCTTGTCATACCACTTCTTCATCTCCTGTTGTGCATTCTTCAGATTCTCTGCAACAAGTTCCCTCGCCTTCATCAATCTACTCTTGAATTCTGATACATACGTTAACAAATGCGGGTCATCACTCTTGCCGAGCCACTTCTCTTTCATCATGCTCAAAGGACCTCTCACATCATGGCCGTACACTAGTTCGAATGGACTGAATCCAGTCGATTCCTGTACTGCATCTCTGACCGCAAATAAAGCTAGTGGGACTCCCTCATCCCAATCTATACCAAGATCCTCACAGTATACTCTCAGAATGTTCTTAAGAGTTTGGTGGAATCTCTCCAAGCTACCTTGTGATTGTGGATGGTAAGCACTTGCCAACTTCTGTTCAATATGCAAGCCCTTCAATATCTTCCTGAACATGCCGGAAGTGAAGTTACTTCCTCTGTCGGATTGTATCACCTCTGGGAGTCCTACCCAAGAGAAATATTTCACCAACTCTCTCACTATACTCTTGGCATGAATGCTCCTTAGTGGAATAGCTTCTGGGAATCTCGTGGCTACACACATTATTGTCAGTAGATAGGAATTTCCTCTCCTAGTTCTCGGTAAAGGTCCAACGCAGTCTATCACTATTTTGCTGAACGGCTTGCAAAATGCTGGTATGGGCTGCAATGGTGCTCGTGGGATCACTTGATTCGGTTTACCCACTCTCTGGCACACGTCACAAGTTCTACAGAACTCCGCAACATCTTTCTTCAGACTTGGCCAATAGAAATGAGTCAACAGTTTCCCTGCTGTTTTCCTCACTCCTAGATGTCCTGCCAAACTAGACTCGTGAGACAAGGCTATCAATGTATGCCTATACTTCTTCGGTACCACTATCTGCATTTTCATTTCCCAATGTTCTGTTGCGGGTACACTCGCAGGTCTCCACTTCCTCATCAATACATGGTCGTGAAGATAGAATCCAGTAGAACTATCATCAGACACGCCATTTCTATTTGCTTCTCCAAAGCATTCCTTCAAAGTAGGATCATTGCGCTGGCATGGCTCTGGTCACTACACAAGCTGGGTAAATTCTTTGGATACTTCCATCATCCGCACTCTCCTCACTTGCATTTACTTCACCTCCGCTCAGAGATTCCTTACTCCCTGCAACTGGCGTTCCTTCTCCATTTCCACAGTCACTTTGGACCTTCTTCCGAATTCCAATATCTAAGACATCTCCTTCACCTTGCACGTCGACATTCCCATCCTTCACATTCCCGAGGGGTTTAGCAATCATTATTGGCTCTGGGACCACCTTATCTCCGGCTAAGTCATTTCCCAAAAGCATATCCACACCATTTATAGGGAGTTCTTCACGGACTCCAACTTTCACCTTGCCACTAACATATCCTGTGTCTATTTCTACATAATGCAATGGGGTATTCGTTCCTGCAACCACACCTCTTATTCTAGCCTCTTCACCGGTATATGAACTTTCGGTCCAATCCAATGTCTCTCGGAGGACTAGACTCAGATTCGCCCCTGTATCCCTTAGGATTTTTATTTGCTTCTTTGATCCTCCAGGTAATGATATCGTTCCTTCTGTTATGAACGGTTGGAAACTATCCACAATTTTTTCCTTCCTCTTAGGTTCTACATCCAAGCTCACTTGTGGTTTCCTCCATGCCACAGTCAATCCAGTAGATTTGGACACTTTCCTACACTGATACTGCACATGACCACTCTCTCCACATCCGTAACATTTCACATGCGACCTTTCCTGCCTGTTCACATAACCGTTAAAATTCTGCTGCCTCATAGGGTTATACTGGGGTGGGTTCCTAGGTTTGCTTCTCTCTTGATACTGCGGAACATAATGGGGTTGTGATCTCTGGGGGTTGTAATGGTCCTGCCTATAATCAAAGTGGCCTACTCTTTGGTCATTCCTTCCATGAGCATGTCCCACATTCCTTATTCCAACTGGCTTGTGGCTCACTTGCCCTGTACGCATCTTCCGCATAACAGTCAATTCATCCGCTAACAGTGCTGCATCCGTTATATTCTTAATCCGACTCCTACAGATTTCATATCTGATATCAGGGTGCGCCATCTCTGTAAAGTGTTCCAACAACATCAACTGTTTCAGGTCCTCAAAGTCTTCTACTCTCTCCGATTTGCACCACCGTTCGAATCGCATGGTACTCTCCCTGGCCAACTCGCCATATGTCTGTCCATCTGTCTTCTTCATATTTCTGAGTTTCCTCCTATATACTTCAGGTGTCATCTCACTTGTCTTGAGCACAGCCTCCTTCACTCTGTGGTATCGGACTGAATAATGTAATGATAAACCTGCAAAGGCCTCCCTCGCTTTTCCCGTGAATTTCGCTTGAACCAACATCGCCCATCCGCTCTCTCTTTCTGATGGTGGCCAGTTTTTCGAACTGGATAAAGAAATCTTCTGCCTCTCCTTCTATAAATTCGGGTAACTGACTGACCCTATCATCTCCTCCGCCTCCTGCGTTTCTTCCTCCTTGTGCACCAAAGACTTCTATCTCTTTTAATCTTATTTTGTTTTCCATCTCCTTGAGTTTTAATTCCTTATCTGCTCGGATTTTCTCTATCTCAACTTGCGCTCGCCAGTCACATTTATCCGACTCTACATTGCCACTTAACTGCCCTTCTTCTTTCTCTGACTCATTCCCACTAATTCCGCCAAGAAATTCCTTCCTAACCAAGGCTGTCATGATTTGTTTCTGTAAATGACCCTTGGGAGCGTCTGACACCGTAATCTCATATACCTCCGCTAACTTGTGCAAGTCGTCTACCTTAAGCTGGTACAAATTATGCATATCGGGATTTTCCACAAATAGCTTTTATATGTATGGATAATGACAAATTTATTAAATACTAATAAAGAAAAGTTAAAAAAACAGCAACAATGACATGTTTAGAAGGTTATATTAATGATAACGTTAATGTGTAATGACACGTTTGAATTATATTAATAATGCAAAGTTTAGAAAATACTAATACTATCGATGATTTGTTTTGAATAAACCAACAATGTCATGTTTAGAAGACACTACTACTTTAACATGTACTAATACTCACAAGTTTAGAATATACCAATAATGACAAGTTTAGAAAAATGATAAACTTTGGAATATATTAGTTTAGCCAAGTTTAGAATATACTAAGAATGAATAATATACTAATAATAAGTATACGAGGTCCTAATAGTTTTAACATGTACTAATAATGAAAAGATTAGAAGGTATTTCTACTGATAACTTTACTGTGTACTAACAATGACAAGTTAAGAATATACTGATAATGACAATTTTATAAGGAACTATTAAAGTTTAGTAATAATGACAAGTTTAGAATATACTAGTAATGACAAGTTTAGAAAGTACTATTAATGATAACTTTAGAGTGTACTAATACTGTAAAGTTTATAATATACAAATAATAAAAAGTTAAGAATAAAAAATAATGACAAGTTTAGAAGAAACTAATATTGACATGTTTAAAATATAGCAATAATGATCATTTTAAAAGATCCTATTAAATGATATATTTAATGTATACTAATAATGACACGTAATAATAAGAAGTTTAGAAGGTGCTGTTAAGTTTAGAATATACTAATAATAACAAGTTGAGATGTTACTATAATTGTTAACTATAATATGTGCTACAATGTGTTACAAGTTTAGAAGGTACTGTTAAGTTTAGAATATACTAATAATAACAAGTTGAGATGTTACTATAATTGTTAACTATAATATGTGCTACAATGTGTTACAAGTTTAGAATATAGTGATAATGAGAAGTTTAGAAGGAAGTATTATTGACAATTTCATAATGCACGTTAATGTGTACTAATAAATACAAATTTGGAATCTAAAAATAATAACTTCAATGTGTTATCAAAATAAAAAGATTGGAATATACTGATAATGAGAAGTTTAGAATAATTTAGTAATGACAGTTTTAGAATGTACTTTTAATGATAACTTGAATAGTAACCTTAAAGTGAATTAATAATGACATATTTAGAGTATACTAATAATAAGTTTAGAATATACAAATAGACAGGATATATTGATGATAACTTTAATATATACCAACAATGAGATGCTTAGAATATACTAAAAATGAAAGTTTTAGAAGGAACTATTAATGATAACCTTAAAGTTTAGTAATGATAATGCTATCAACGATAACTTTTCAATGTACTAATAATGACAAGTTTAGAAATTAGAATAAAAGGTAATGACAACTTTAGAAGAATCTAATATTGACATGTTTAAGATATAGCAATAATCATAAATTGAAAAGATCCTATTAATGATAACTTAAATATGAACTAATAACGGCACGTAATAATGAGAAGTTTAGAAGGTACTTTTAATGAAATACAAGTAATAAAACATTTAGAATAAAAGATAATGACAAGTTTAGAAGAATCTAATACTCACATGTTTAAAATATAGCAATAATGATAAGTTTAAAAGATCCTATTAATGAAAACTTAAATATGTACACGTAATAATGAGAAGTTTAGAAAGTACTGTTAATGAAAACTTTCATGTGTACTAATAATGAAAGTTTACAATATACTAATTAAGATATGATAAATGATAAATCTAATGTGTTCTAAAAATGACAAGCTTAGAATATACTAATATATAGGTTTTGAAGGCACTGTTAATGAGTGCTAATAATGAGAATTTTAGTGATACGTTTAGAAGGTACTAAAAAAAATAATTTGTATTATTAATGAAAAGTTTATCATATGATGATAATAGCAACTTTTTAATAATGAAAGTTTCCTGTCTACTAATTATGATAAGTTTAGAATATACAAATAGTAACAGGTTTAGAAGGAACTATTACTGATAGCTATAAGGTATTCTAAAAATGACAAGTTATAATATTCTTATAATGGCATGTTTAGAATATACTAACATTGAAAAGTTTAGAAGGTACTATTAATGAAAACTTTAATGTGTAATAATAATGAAAAGTTTAGAATATACTAACAATGGCAAGTACTACTAATATTAAAAATGAGAAGTTTAGAATACAGTATTGATGATAACTTTAGTGTCTACATGTTTAGAATATACTAATAATGACAAGCTTACAATGTACCATTAATAATGACAAATTTAGAATATGCTAATAATGACAATTTTGTGATATTACGGTTAGATTTACGGTTAGAATACACTAAAAATAGCATTTTTGTAATATACAAGAAAAGATAAGTTCAGAAGGTACCTTAATGACAACTTTTAGAAGGTACCATTAATGATAACTTTAATGTGTACTAATATAAACAAAGTACTATTTACTAATAAGGGTAAGTTTAGAAGGTACTATAATTAATAACGTTAACTTGTACTAATAAAGACAAGCTTAGAATATACTAATAATGCCAAGTTTAGAAGGTACTATTAAGGATAACTTTAATGTCTACTAATAGTGGTAAGTTTAGTATATACTATTAATGTGAAGTTTAGAGTATACTAATAATGACAAGTTTGGAGAGCACCTTCTAAACTTATTATTATTAGTATATTCTAAATTCATTATTAGCACATATTATAGTTAACAATTATAGTAACATCTCAACTTGTTATTATTAGTATATTCTAAACTTAACAGTACCTTCTAAACTTCTTATTATTACGTGTCATTATTAGTATACATTAAATATATCATTTAATAGGATCTTTTAAAATGATCATTATTGCTATATTTTAAACATGTCAATATTAGTTTCTTCTAAACTTGTCATTATTTTTTATTCTTAACTTTTTATTATTTGTATATTATAAACTTTACAGTATTAGTACACTCTAAAGTTATCATTAATAGTACTTTCTAAACTTGTCATTACTAGTATATTCTAAACTTGTCATTATTACTAAACTTTAATAGTTCCTTATAAAATTGTCATATATAGTATAGTCTAACCATCTCATTATTGGTACACAAAGTTATCATTAATAGTACCTACCCGTCCTTTATTTGTATATCCTAAACTTAGTATTAGTATACTCTAAATATGTCATTATTAGTTCACTTTAAAGTTACTATTAATAGTACCTTTAACCTGTCATTACTAGTACACTATTAGCTTATTCTAAACCTATTGGTATATTCTAAACTTTTAACTTTTCATTTTCAGAACACATTAAAGTTATTATTGATAGCCTATACATTTGTATTTGTATTTGTTTTGTATTTATATATATGTATATATATATTTTTTGTATTTTGTAGTTTTTTATTTGTTTGTATTTATTAGTATAACATTAACGTTATCATTGGTAATATTTTCCAAACTTTACATTATTAGTGCATTGTAAACTTGTCAATGATAGTACCTTCTAAATTTCTCATTATTACTATATTCTAAACTTGTCACTTGTACACATTAAAGATCTCAATAGTACCTTCTAAACTTATCATTACAATATTCTAAACTTTTTATTATTAGTACACATTAAATTCATTAGAGTGCATTCTAAACTTGTCTTTATTAGTATATTACAAACTTACTTATTATCAGTACAAATTAAAGTTTTCTTGAACAGTACTCTTTAAACTTGTCATTATTGGTACATTCTAATCTTTCCATTATTAGTACACATACCTGTACCTTCTAAAACTCTGATTAATAATACCTTCTAAACTTGTCAAAGTTAAATGCATTATTAACATATCTTTAAAACAAGTCATTATTAGTATATTACAAACTTGCCATTATTAGTATATTTTATTATTTTCATTATTAGTACACATTAAAGTCATTGTTGGTATATTCTAGTCTTTCCATTATTAGTACACATAAAAGTTATCATTAACTGTGCCTTGCATTATAAGTATATTGTAAACTTGTCACATTAAAGCTATTATTAATAATACCTTCTAAACTTGTACATGTTATTCTTAGTATATTCTAAACTTGTTACTATTAGTGCATATTAAAGCTATCATTAAAAGTATATTCTATACATGTCATTACTAGTATTTTGTAAACTTTTCACTATTAGTACTCATTTAAGTAATTATTAGTACATATTAAAGACATGTAAACTTGTCATATTCTAAACTTTTCATTATCATTTCACATAGATTTATCACTAATAGTGCTTTGGAAAATTGTCATTATTAGTATATTCTAAACTTCACATTAATAGTATATACTAAACTTACCACTATTAGTAGACATTAAAGTTATCCTTAATAGTACCTTCTAAACTTGGCATTATTAGTATATTCTAAGCTTGTATTTATTAGTACAAGTTAACGTTATTAATTATAGTACCTTCTAAACTTACCCTTATTAGTAAATAGTACTTTGTTTATATTGGTACACATTAAAGTTATCATTAATAGTACTTGCTAAAAGTTGTCATTAAGGTACCTTCTGAACTTATCTTTTGTATATTACAATAATGCTATTTTTAGTGTATTCTAAAATTGTCATTATTACCACATTAGCACATATAAAATCTAACCGTAATATCACAAAATTTTCATTACTAGCATATTCTAAATCTGTCATTATTAGTGCACATTAAAGTTATCATGCAATAGTACCTTCTAAACTTGTCATTACTAGCATATCCTAAACATGTTAAAATTATCATTAATAATACCTTCTAAACTTGTCATAATTAGAATATTATTAGTAATAACATGTTTAGAAGGTTACATTAAGGATAACCTTAATGTGTAGTAATAATGACACGTTTAAAATATACTATTAATGCAAGGTTTAGAAAATACTAACAATAGCATAGTAGAAGTTGCTATTAATGATAACTATAATACGTACTAATAAATAGTTTTGAATATACTAACAATAACATGTTTAGAAGACACTACTAATGATAACTTCAATATTATTACGTGCCATACTCAAAAGTATAGAATATGCTAATAATGACAAGTTTAGAATTATGATAAACTCGGAATATATTATTATCACCAATTTAAGAATATACTAATAATAATAAGGATACAAGGTCCTAGTAATGGTAACTTAATTTCATGTATACTAATAAAGTTTAGAATACCGAAGAAGATATGTTTAGTATTTACTAATAATGATGTTTCGAATTTACGAACAATGACCACTTAAAAAGTATTTTTAGTGATAGCTAATGTTCACTAATAATGAGGGTTTAGAACATAAAACTGACAAGCTTTAATGGGTACTAGTTAAATATTGACAAGATTGACAAGTTTAGAAGATACTGTTAAAGATAAATTTAATGTGTAGAAATAGTGACAATCGTGGATTATACTAATAAGGATAAGTTTAGAAGGTTCTATTAATGATAACTTTATTTTGCACTAATAATGACAAGTTTAGCATATAAGTTTAGGTTTAATGATAAAACAAGTTTAAGGTGTATCAATAATCACAAGTTTAGAATATAATAATGATGATTTTAGAATATACTGATAATGATAATTTTAGAATATACTAATAATAATAAGTTTAGAATATACTAATAATGAAAGTTGAATATCCGAACAATGACAAAATTATAATGACAATTTTAAAGGCACTATTGATTGTAACTTTAATGTGTACTAATAATCACAGGTTTACAATATTTTAATAATGACATGCACAGAAGGCTACATTGATGATAATGTTATTGTGTAGTAATAATGACACATTTGAAACATATTAACAACGTGGTTTAGAAAATACATTATAAGCATGTTCCAAATACATTAGAAAATACATTAGAAAATACATTATAAGCATGTTCT
The DNA here is from genome assembly GCF_046742065.1 of Oratosquilla oratoria. Taxonomy (NCBI): domain Eukaryota; kingdom Metazoa; phylum Arthropoda; class Malacostraca; order Stomatopoda; family Squillidae; genus Oratosquilla; species Oratosquilla oratoria. Next base: position 966,674 of record NW_027467729.1, read on the forward strand.
AAATTTGTCATCAGTAGTATATTCTACACTTGTCATTATTGGTACAAATTAAAGCTTGTCAATACTTTCTAATGTTGTCATTGTTCGAAACATATCAGTATTATTATATACTAAACATATCTCCTTGGGTATTCCAAATTTTTCATTATTGGTACACATTAGAGTTATCATTATTAGGACCTTGTATACATATCATTAAAAGTATGTTCTAAGCTTGGCAATACTAATATATTCCAAAGTTTATCATTATTCTAAACTTGTCATTATAGGTATATACTAGACTTGTGAGTATCAATACATATTAAAGTTACCATTAGTAGTTTCTTCTAAACATGATATTAATAGGCTATTCAAAACTAATCATTATTAGTACGTATTATATTGATCATTAATAGCAACTTCTGATTTTGCTATTACTAATATATTCCAAAGTTTATCATTATTCTAAACTTGTCATTATTGGTATATTCTAAACTTGTGAGTATTAATACATGTTAAAGTTACCATTAGTAGTGTCTTCTAAACATGATATTAGGTTATTCAAAACTAATCATTAGTACGTATTATATTTATTATTAATAGTAACTTCTGATTTTGCTATTACTTTGCATTATTAGTATGATTCAAACGTGTCATTATTACTACAAATTACTACACGTTATCATTAATATAACCTCCAAAACTTGTGATTATTGGTACATATTAAAGTTATCATTAACAGTACCTTTAAACTTTTCAATATTAGTATTTTTCAAACATTAATTATTAGAAGACATCAAAGTTTTCATTTATAGTACATTCTAAATTTGCCATTAGTACGTTCTGGTCATTATTATTACAAATTAAAGTTATGATATATATTACCTTCTAAAGTTGTCATTAATAGTAATTTCTAAAATTAATCAATATGTTCGAAACATGTATTTATTAATACACATTAAAGTTATCATTAATAGTACCTTGTAAACTTGTCATTATTTCTACACATCAAAGTTATCTTGAGGATAAACCTGTCAATCTTAGTAGATTCTGAACTTTTAATTGTATATACATTCTAAACCTGTGGTTATTAGCAGATATCTCAAGTTTATCATTTCTCAAGTTTATCATTATTCTAAACTTGTCATTATTGGTATATTCTAAACTTGTGAGTATTAATACATGTTAAAGTTACCATTAGTCATTGTCACGGCACCACCTCTAACCTTAAAGCAATTAGTTAGTAAATAAAGGATCTAGGAGGACAACAACAGATCTTGCCTCATCCCTTAAAGGTGGAGTGACAATAAACGGATATCTATTTCACTTCCTCCAAAACACTTCCTTCTGTAAATATATCTTATCCCCTTTCAGTCAGGAAAAATCATCATCCCACATTAATTATCATCATAAATGGAGGATACAAAAAGATAGTAGGTAATTATATCTATACCTATATTGAATAAGCCTAATAGTACAGAACTAAATGTGTACATTTATCATTGCATCTCAATTCAAGTCCATTCTTATCATATGAGGCAATTATTCAATGTTTTCACTGCTACTCAGTTGAGCTACTGCCTCTCAACATAATCATTGTATTACAGTAACATTCCATGTAATTAAAAGCACCAATTCCTATCATCATCATGGGTTCCACAAACATGCACAAATTATACAATCTCTATCTAACCACCTCAAACAAGTTCTGCTCCTATAAACACATGAAAATTGGATCCTTGCTAATCACTTCAATCTGTATTATGTATACATCCTTACCAGATATGCAGTCATAACCTCCCCCAGCAAAAGGACTAAGCGTCCATTTCCAATTTCACGCAGCAGAGAAAGAGGAGGAACAAAGCACCCTTTGTTTGGATTTGAATTCACAACTTGTTCGAACAATCTTGGCACCCTCCTAACGACACGTTCAATATCGTACAATACACACCGTACATGGGTCATACACCAAAACGCAACTACAATACGTATTTCTATAAATTCTTACATAACTAGAGCACCGTGGATCTCAAAAGTATAAACATATCTCTAGATACATTTTATCTAAAACACTTTAATATCAGACCGTGAATTCGCGTCCGTATGTAAACATTAGCTACACTAGCTAGGCACTACAAGCATTTAGAAAAATAGAGAATGTAATTAGCACCAGGGGGTGACTATGGTAACAACATGAAAGTTTTCATTAACAGTACTTTCTAAACTTCTCATTATTACGTGTCATTATTTGCACATATTTAAGTTATCATTAATAGGATCCTTTAAACTTATCATTATTGCTATATTTTAAACATGTGAGTATTACATTCTTCTAAACTTGTCATTATCTTTTATTCTAAACGTTTTATTACTTGTATTACTTGTCAATCTTAGCATATTCTAAATATCATTGTAAGTATATTCTAAACCTGTGATTATTAGTATATATTAAAATTTTGTCATTATTAGGACTCATTAACTATAGTTAATAGCACCTTTGTCATTGTCATTTGTCATTGTTAGTACATTATAAACTTGTCATTATTACTACACATTAAACTTATCCAAACTTGTTAGTATTAGTGTATTCTAAACTTTTCTTTATTAGTATATTATAAACCTGTTATTATTGCTACATATTAAAGTTATTATTAGTAGTATCTTCTAAATTTTTATTACTTGTATATTCTAGTATTAATAGTACACATTAAGAGTTTTTTTCTAAACTTTTCGTTATAAGTACGCATTAACGTTGTTATCAATATTATCTTCTTAACTTGACATCATTATATTGTAAACTTGTTTTATCAAAAATACCTTTTAACAATTTATTAGTACATGTTAAAAATATCATTAAAGGAATTTTCCAAATATTTATTTGAACACATTAGAAAACATTCTAAACGTCATTAATAGTGCACATTAAAGTTATCATTAATAATATCTTTAATCTGATCATTATTAGTATATTCTATAATTATCCTTATTAGTACACATTAAAGTTATCATTAATATCACTTTCTAACCATTAGAATATTCTAAACACATCTTAATTGACATGTTCTAAACTTTTTATTTATAGTGTTTATTAAACATATTCTAAACATGGCAATATTAGTGTATTCTAAAGTTGCCATTATTCTAAACTTGTCATTGTTATTATATTCTAAACTTGCTAGTATTAATACACATGATTGGTACCACTTTCCAAAGTTGTCATTATTCGTATATTCTAACTGTTATTATTAGTACATATTACAGTTATCATTGATATTACCTTCTAATATTTGTAATTATCAGTATCGTCCATTATTGCCATAATTAGTGCATATTAAAGTTATCATTAATAGTACCTTCTAAGCTTGTCCTTATTCTAAACATGTGATTATGAGTTATCATTAATAGTGCTTTCTAAACGTAATTATCTTTCATATACTAAGCTTTTCACTATTAATACACTTTAAAGTTATCATTAATAGAATATTCTAAAATTTCATTATTAGTATATACTAAACTTGTCATTAATAGTACAATTATAGTTATCATTAATAGTATCTTTATTCTGATCATTATTAGTGTTCTATAATTATCATTATTAGTATTAGTTATCATTAACAGTATCTTGTAAACTTGCCGTTATTCTTAACGTATCATCAATACTGTACATTAAACTTTCTAAACTTGTCATTGTTAGTATATTATAAACTTCCCCATAATAGTATATTCTCAACTTTCATAATATTTGTTATTATCAGTGTCCTTATTAGTTAGTCTAAACATGTGATTATGAGTACATATTAGAGTTATCATTAATAGTACTTTCTAAACATATAATTATCTTTCATATTCTAAGCTTGTCACTATTGGTACACTTTAAAGTTATCATTAATATAATATTCTTTAAATTTCATTATTAGTATATTTCAAACTTGACATTAATAGTACAATTAAAGTTATCATTAACAGTGTCCTTAATCTGATAATTATTAGTATGTTCTATAATTATCATTATTAGTATTAGTTATCATCAACAGTATCTTGTAAACTTATTATTAGTATGTTGCATATACATTAAACTTACCATTAACAGTACTTTCTAAGCTTGTCATTATTAGTATATTACAAACTTACCCATAATAGTATATTCTCAACTTTCATAATTAGTACACATTATAAGTAGCTTCCAAACTTGTATAAACTTGTATATTCTATAGTTGTCACTCTTACTACATATTTAAGTTATTATTAAAAGAATCTTCTGATCTTGTCGTTATTGGTATATCCTAAACTTGTCATTAATAGCACTCGTTAATACCATAATCTTAACTTGTCATTATTAGTACACATTAAAGTTTTATTAGTTGTACCTTAAAGTGTCATTAATCGTATATTTTAAACTTATCATTACTAGAACATATTAAAGTTATCATTGATAATTCCTTTTCAACTTGTCATTATTAGTATAATTCTAAACCTGTTATTGTTAGTCACTATTCAAAAACTCTAAACTTTTCATTATTAGTACACATTAAAGTTTCAATTAATTGTACCTTTTGAATATGACATTATGACACATTAAACTTGTCATAATGTCATTATTCTAAACTTTCTTTAATCGTACATGTTAAAGATATTGCTAAGAGAATCTTGTCAATATCAATATACATTAAAATTATTATTACTATTATATTCTAATCTTGACAACACAATAAAGTCATTAAAAGTACCGATTATTACCACATTCTAAATTTGTCATTATTTGTGCAAATAAAATTTATCATTAATCGCACACTTCTTACTATTAGTATATTCTAAATTTGTTATTATTAGTAAACTTTGAGGTTATCACAAATATTACCTTCTAAACTAAACCATTATTAGTATATTCTAATAATTCTTAGTATATTCTAAACTCGTCAATATTTATAGTATCTAGAATATTCTAATTTTTTCATTATTAGTACACATCAAAGATATCATTAATAGTACCTTTTAAACCTGTCACCATTAGAGTGTTCTATACTTTCCATTATTAGTACACATTAAAGTTATCATTAATAGTACTTTCTAGACTTCTCATTATACGTATATCACATGTCAATATTGGTATATTCTAAATATGCCTTCATTGATGTATCTAAACTTGTCATTATTAGTATGTTCTAAACTTGTCATAATATATCATATGAAATCTATCATTAATAGGACATTATCATTAGTATATTCTCAGCATGGCAATATGCTAAAGTTGTCATTATCATAACTAGTATATTCTAAACATGTCATTAATAGTATATTCAAAACTCGTAATTATTATTATCATTAATAGTATATCCTAATCTTTATTATTGGTATATTCCAAATTTGCCATTATTAGTACACATTAAATTTATCATTAAAAGTACCTATTCTTGTTTTATTAAAACATTTTAACTTATCATTAGTAAAAACTAAAGTAATTAATAGTACATTCTAAACTTATCATTAACAGTACATTTTAAATAGTATAGTATAGTAAATAGGATCTTCTAAACCTATTATTATTAGAATGTTCTAAACTTCTCATTATAAGTACACATCAACCTTTTTAAACTTATCATTAGAATGTTTTATATTTTTCATTATTAGTACACATTAAAGTTATCATTAATAGTACTATCTAAACTTCAGTATATTCTAAACATGTATATTATAAACATGTCTTCATCGGTATACTTCAATTTAAATTCATCATTAATAAGACGTTCTAAACTTATTTTTATTACTATATTCTAAACTTGGCAATATTATGTTAAAGTTGTCTTTATTATTATCGTTTAAACTAGAATATTCTAAATATTCTAAACTAATACATACTAATAAAAAACATTAATAGTACCTTCAAAATTAATAATTAACAGTACCCTTTAAATATGTAATTATTAGTATATTTTAAACTCATAATTAGTAGTATCTTCTAAACTTGTCATTATCAGAATATTCTAAACTTTTCATTATTAGAATGTTCTATACCTTTCATTATTAGTACACATTAAAGTTATCATTAATTGTACTTTCCAAATTTCTCATTATACGTATATTCTAAACATGTCTACATTGGAATATTCTAAACTTGTCATTATTAGTATGCTCTAAACTTGTCATTAATAGCTCATATTAAATCTATCATTATTAGTATATTCTAAACTTGGTAATATTAGTATATGTTAAAGTTTTCATTAAACCTTGTCATTATTATTATAGTTTAAACTAGTATATTCTAAAGATGTCGTTATTAGTATATTCAAAACTCGTCATTATTAGTAAACTTATCACTAATAATATCTTCTAATCTTCTCATTATTACTATATTCCAAGTTTGACATTATTAGTACACATTAAATCTATCATTAATAGTACCCACTAATCCTGTTTTTATTAGTATTTTCTAAACCTGGCATTATTAGTGTGTTCTAAACTTATTATTAGTGAAAATTAAAGTTACCTTATACACTAATCATTAATAGTATCCTTTTAATTTGTAATTATTAGTATATTCTAAACTTATTACACATTAAAGTTATCATTATTAGTATTTTCTAAACCTGGCATTATTAGTGTGTTTAAACTTGTTATTAGTGAAAATTAAAGTTGTTAATAGTACCGTATACACTAATCATTAACAGTATACTTTTAACTTGTAATTATTAGTATATTCTAAACTTATTACAAATTAAAGTTATCATTATCGTTAAAAACTTATCACTATTAAACTTTAATGTGTACTAATAAAAACAAGTTTAGAATATATATTCCAAACTTGTTTTTATTAGTACACATTATATTCTAGTTTTTCCATTATTAGTACACATAAAAGTTATCATTAACTGTGCCTTGCATTATCAGTATATTGTAAACTTGTCATATTAAAGCTATACCTTCTAAACTTGACATCATTTGTATATTACAAAATTGCTATTTCTAAATTTATCATTATTAGTGTACATTAAAGTTATCATGCAATAGTACCTTCTAAAGTTGTTATTATTAGTATATTCCAAGCTTGTTATTACTAGTACACATTAAAACTATCATTAATAATACCTTCTAAACTTGTCATAATTAGAATATCATAAATTTGTCCCTATTAATATACATTATGCTGACATTCTATGGTTGTCATTGTTAGTATATTCTAAACTTTTCATTATTAACACAGATCAATTTATTCAATATTAGTACATATCAAAGATATTTAATAGAACCTTCTAAAATTGTCATTATTAAAACATATTAAAGTTATTACAAATATCATTTGTTGTATATATCATTAATAGTACTATCGACAATATTCATTATTAATATATTCTAAACTTTTGATATTAAAGTTATCAATAGTTCCGACTATGTTATTCTTAGTATTCTAAACTTGTTGCTATCAGTGCATATTAAAGTTATTAAAAGTATATTCTAAACATGTCATTACTAGTATTTTGTAATTTTTCACTATTAGTACTCATTAAAGTAATTGTTAGTACACATTAAAGATTTTGATAATAGTACCTGCTAAACGCTATACTTTTTTTTATATAAATTTCCCATATAAATTAAATTTTTCATTAGTTTTGAATATACTAACAATGACATGTTTAGAAGACACTACTAATGATAACTTTAATATGTACTAATACTCAAGTTTAGAATATAGTAATAATGACAAGTTTAGGATAATTATAAACTCGGAATATATTATTATTATTACCAAGTGTAGGATATACTAATAACTTTAGAATAATCTAATATTGACATGTTTAAAATATAGCAATAATGATGAATTGAAAAGATCCTATTAATGGCACGTAATAATGAGAAGTTTAGAAGGTACTGTTAATGAAATACAAGTAATAAAACGTTTAGAATAAAAGATAATGACAAGTTTAGAAGAATGTAATACTCTCACGTTTAAAATATAGCAATAATGATAAGTTTAAAGGATCCTATTAATGATAACTTAAATATGTACAAATAATGACACGTAATAATGAGAAATTTAGAAAGTACTGTTAATGAAAACTTTCATGTGTACTAATAATGAAAGTTTACAGTTTACAAGTTTAGAATATACTAATAATAACAAGTTGAGAAGTTACTATAACTGTTAACTATGATATAATAATAATGACAAGTTTAGAAGGTACTATTAGTGATAAATCTAATGTGTTCTAAACATGACAAGCTTAGAATATATAGGTATAATGTATTGGAATAATATATAGGTTCTGAAGGCACTGTTAATGAGTGCTAATAATGAGAATTTTAGAATATACCAATAGTGATAAGTTTAGAAGGTACATAAAAAAACTTTAATTTGTATTATCAATGAAAAGTTGATCATATAACGATAATAGCAACTTTTGAAAAATGAAAGTTTCCTGTCTACTTATTATGATAAGTTTAGAATAACTGGTTTAGAAGGAACTATTACTGATAGCTATAAGGTATTCTAAAAATGACAAGTTATGATATATTAATAATGGCACGTTTAGAATACACCTACATTGAGAAGTTTTGAGGTACTATTAATGAAAACTTTAATTTGTAATAATAATGAAAAGTTTAGAATATACTAACAAATGGCAAGTAGTGTCTACATGTTAAGAATATACTAATAATGACAAGCTTACAATGTACCATTAAGGAAAATTTTAATGTGTCCTAATAATGACAAATTTAGAAGGTACTACTAATAGTAACTTTAATGTGTATTAATAATTAATAATATACACACAATTATAAGTTTAGAAGGTGCTATAAGATATAAATTTAATTTGAACAAATAAGGACAAGTTTAGAACATACTAATAATGACAAATTCTATGAATAGATAATGTCATGTTTAGAAGTTACTATTAATGATGACTTTAATGTGCATTAATAACATGTTTAGAATATACTAATAATGAGAAGTTTAGAAGGTACGATCAATTATAACTTTAATGTACTAATAAGAAGAAGTTTAGAATGTACTAAATGACAGGCTTAGACGGATCTACTAATGATATATTTAATTTGTACTAATAATCACAAATTTAAAATGTACGATAATTTTAATGTTCTAATAAGAAGTTTATAATCCAAATAATGAAAAATTAGGAAGGTATATTTAATGATAATTTTAATGTCTACTAACAATGACAAGTTTAGAATATAGTAATAATGACAAATTTAGAATATACTATTAATGATTACTTACATGTGTATAATATACTAATGATGTCAAGTTACTGTTAAGGTAGAAGGTACTGTTAACGTGTACTAATAATACTAGAATATACGAATAATGACAATTTTAGAAGATACTACTACTAATAGCTTTTATATGTATGGATAATGACAAATCTATAAAATACTAATAAAGAAAAGTTAAAAAACAGCAATAATGACATGTTTAGGTTATATTAAGGACGTTAATGTGTAATGACACGTTTGAATTATATTAATAATACAAAGTTTAGAAAATACTAATACTATCAATGATTTGTTTTGAATAAACCAACAATGTCATGTTTAGAAGACACTACTACTTTAACATGTACTAATACTCACAAGTTTAGAATATACCAAAATGACAAGTTTAGAAAAATGATAAACTTTGGAATATATTAGTTTTGCCAAGTTTAGAATATACTAAGAATGAATAATATACTAATAATAAGTATACGAGGTCCTAATAGTTTTAACATGTACTAATAATGAAAAGATTAGAAGGTATTTCTACTGATAACTTTACTATGTACTAACAATGACAAGTTAAGAATATACTGATAATGACAATTTTAGAATATACTATTAAGGATTAATTTAATGTGTACTAATATGGCAAGTTTATACTATACTAATGATGTCAAGTTAAGAAGGTAATGTTGATATTAACGTTAATGTGTACTGATAATGGCAAGTTTAGAATATACTGATAATGATGTTTAAAAGGTACTGTTAACGTGTAGTAATAATACAAGTTTAAGAGATACTACTAATAATAGTTTTAATATGTATCAATAACGACAAGTTTATAATATAAAAATAAAGAAAATTTTAGAATGCACAAGTTTGGAAGGTGTTATGATTGATAAGTTTAATGTGTACTAATAATGAAAAATTTATAATATATCAACAATAACGAATCAAGAAGGTGCTATTAGCTATAACTTTAAGGTGTCCTAATAATGTTTAGAATGTATATAGAATTAAAAGTTTAGAATCTACTAAGATTGACAAGTTTAGAAGATACTCTTCAAGATAATTTTGATGTGTACAAATAATAAAAAGTGTGGAATATACTAATAATGATAAGTTTAGAAGGTTCTAGTAATGATAACTTCATTTTGTACTAATAATGACAAGTTTAGCATATAAGTTTTAAGTATTTAAGTTTTAAGTATTAATGATAACATATTAAGTTTAGAAATTACTAATAATGACAACTTTAGAAGGTAATATATATCATAACTTTAAATTGTACTAATAATGACCAGAACGTACTAATGACAAAATAAATGAAAACTTCTAATAATTAATGTTTGAAAAAATACCAATATTGAAAAGTTTAAAGGCACTGTTAATAACTTTAATATGTACCAATAATCACAAGTTAATGTTTAGTAATAATGACACGTTTGAATCATATTGATAATGCAAAGTTCTGGTAATAGCAAAATCAGAAGTTACTATTAATAATAAATATAATACGTACTAATAATGATTAGTTTTGATATCTAACAATATCATGATTAGAAGACATTACTAATGGTAACTTTAACATGTATTAATACTCACAAGTTTAGAATATACCAATAATGACAAAATTGAGAAATGATAAACTTGAGATATCTGCTAATAACCACAGGTTAATAGATAAAAGTTTAGAATCTACTAAGATTGACAGGTTTATCCTCAAGATAACTTTGATGTGTAGAAATAATGACAAGTTTACAAGGTACTATTAATGATAACTTTAATGTGTATTAATAAATACATGTTTCGAACATATTGATTAATTAGAAAGTATTGACAAGCTTTAATTTGTACCAATAATGACAAGTGTAGAATATACTACTGATGACAAATTTAGAACATGCTTATAATGTATTTTCTAATGTATTTTCTAATGTATTTAGAACATGCTTATAATGTATTTTCTAAACCTTACGTTGTTAATATATTTCAAACGTGTCATTATTACTACATCAATGTAGCCTTCTGTGCATGTCATTATTAAAATATTGTAAACGTGTGATTATTAGTACACATTAAAGTTATAATCAATAGACTTTAAAATTGTCATTATAATTTTGTCATTGTTCGGATATTTAACTTTCATTATTAGTATATTCTAAACTTATTATTATTAGTATATTCTAAAATTATCATTATTAGTATATTCTAAAATCATTATTTTCTAAACTTGTGATTATTGATACACCTTAAATGTGTACTAATAATGGCAAATTTGGAATATAGCAATAATAATAATTAGGATATACTATTAATGATAAGTTTACTAATAATATCAACGAGTTTTGAATATACTAATAATAATATGTTCAGAATATGCTAGTTTGAATTACAATGATAATGACAAGGTTAGAATAATGACAACTTTAACATAGTTTAAATTTGCCAGACTTAGAATATGCTAATGATAACGTCTGGTTAGTAAATAAAGGACCTAGGAGGACAACAACAGATCTTGCCTCATCCCTTAAAGGTGGAGTGACAATAAACGGATATCTATTTCATTTCCCTCTTTACACTTCCTTCTGTAAATATATCTTATCCCCTTTCAGTTAGGAAAAATCATCATCCCACATTAATAATCATGGCAAATGGAGGATACAAAAAGATAGTAGGTAATTTTCTCTATACCTATATTGAATAAGCCTAACAGTACAGAGCTAAATGAATGCATTTATCCTTGCATCTCAAACCGGGTTCATTCTTATCATATATATTCAATGTTTCCACTGCTACTCAGTTGAGCTACTGCCTCTACATCAACATAGTCATCATATTGCATTCCATGCAATTTACACCAATTCCTATTATCCTCACAGTTCTACAAACACGTACAAATTATACAATCTCCATCTAACCACTTCAACAAGTTCTGCTCCTATAAACACATGAAAATTGGATCCTTGCTAATCATCTCAAATAATATACATCCTACCAAGACATGCAGTCACAACTTACCAGAAATCATTGCTCTCTCCCTCCTGCGTGTTTTCCATTATATCTATTCCCGTTATTCCTCCCATTTATTCTTTTCCCAACTATTACTTCCAACAGCAAAAGGACTAAACGTCTATCTCCATTTTCATGCAGCAGAGAAAGAGACGGAAAGAACAACGCTTTCATTGTTCTAAGCGTTTGAGTTGGCACCACAGTTCCAACAATACTCTTGGCATCATCCTAACGATACATTCAATATCGTAAAATACACACCGTACATGGATCATACATCAAAAGCAATTACAATATGTATTTCTATAAATTCTTACATAACTAGAGCACCGTGGATCTCAAAAGTATAAACGTATCTCTAGACACATTTTATCTAAAACACTTTAATGTCAAACCGTGAATTCGCGTCTGTATATAAACATTAGCTAAGCACTGCCAGCGTTTGGGAAAATAGAAAATGTAATTAGCACCAGGGGGTGACTATGGTAACACCCTCCCCCTTCAAGACATGAGGCGATCCTTGGATTGACTCATGTTGGAGAAGGAAGACGGGACAGTGTATCCGCCAGGATATTATCCGCTCCCTTGACACTCCGGATAATTAGATCATAATCCCTCTCCGTCAAACCTATTTGCCGGTACCCTTTCAACATATCTAGCTTACTGACAAACTTCGCCTTTCCCACACAATCGATACAGTCATCCAACCTTGGTATCGGGTACGAATCACTCTTAGTCACTTGGTTCACTTTCCGAAAGTCTGTACAGAACCTGTACGAATCACTACCTGCCTTCTGCACTAACACACACGGGGAACTCCACGCACTGTTACTTTCCTCAATTAATCCATTTTCCAACATATACTGGACTTCCTTTTTCATAATTTCCCTTTTCTTTGGATTCACTCGGTATGGGTGTTGCTTTATCGGCCTGGCATCACCTACATCGACATCATGTTCCACCACAGTACATCTTCTCGGAGTATCCGAAAATAAGGTTCCACACTTATGTATTTCATGGATGATATCATCTCTCCTTTCACTGCTCAGATGATTCAGCTTAGCTCCTAGGTTCTCCAACACCATCGAGTTCTCCAAGTTCTTCTCCTCGCACCTGCTGAATTTCTCCTCCTCTCCATCATCCATTTCTTGTTCTGCATTCACCACGCCGCAACTCAACTCAGTCATCTCCTCGGGTACTTCCGTCTTCTCCTCCTCCCTTCCATGATATGGTTTGATCATGTTCACATGGCACAACTGGTTCTTCTTCTGCGACAAGTTCCCTCGCCTTCATCAATCTACTCTTGAATTCTGATACATACGTTAACAAATGCGGGTCATCACTCTTGCCGAGCCACTTCTCTTTCATCATGCTCAAAGGACCTCTCACATCATGGCCGTACACTAGTTCGAATGGACTGAATCCAGTCGATTCCTGTACTGCATCTCTGACCGCAAATAAAGCTAGTGGGACTCCCTCATCCCAATCTATACCAAGATCCTCACAGTATACTCTCAGAATGTTCTTAAGAGTTTGGTGGAATCTCTCCAAGCTACCTTGTGATTGTGGATGGTAAGCACTTGCCAACTTCTGTTCAATATGCAAGCCCTTCAATATCTTCCTGAACATGCCGGAAGTGAAGTTACTTCCTCTGTCGGATTGTATCACCTCTGGGAGTCCTACCCAAGAGAAATATTTCACCAACTCTCTCACTATACTCTTGGCATGAATGCTCCTTAGTGGAATAGCTTCTGGGAATCTCGTGGCTACACACATTATTGTCAGTAGATAGGAATTTCCTCTCCTAGTTCTCGGTAAAGGTCCAACGCAGTCTATCACTATTTTGCTGAACGGCTTGCAAAATGCTGGTATGGGCTGCAATGGTGCTCGTGGGATCACTTGATTCGGTTTACCCACTCTCTGGCACACGTCACAAGTTCTACAGAACTCCGCAACATCTTTCTTCAGACTTGGCCAATAGAAATGAGTCAACAGTTTCCCTGCTGTTTTCCTCACTCCTAGATGTCCTGCCAAACTAGACTCGTGAGACAAGGCTATCAATGTATGCCTATACTTCTTCGGTACCACTATCTGCATTTTCATTTCCCAATGTTCTGTTGCGGGTACACTCGCAGGTCTCCACTTCCTCATCAATACATGGTCGTGAAGATAGAATCCAGTAGAACTATCATCAGACACGCCATTTCTATTTGCTTCTCCAAAGCATTCCTTCAAAGTAGGATCATTGCGCTGGGCCTCGATAAGTTCCTTCCTGCCAACATTGAAATCAGGGGATATCTCTAATTTCATCTCCACGCTTTCATCTTTCACAGGCTTATGTTCCTTTTCCTCATCAATTATATCACCTAAACCCATATCCTCATCGTTAGTTTCCTTATTCCTCATCATGGCTCTGGTCACTACACAAGCTGGGTAAATTCTTTGGATACTTCCATCATCCGCACTCTCCTCACTTGCATTTACTTCACCTCCGCTCAGAGATTCCTTACTCCCTGCAACTGGAGTTCCTTCTCCATTTCCACAGTCACTTTGGACCTTCTTCCGAATTCCAATATCTAAGACATCTCCTTCACCTTGCACGTCGACATTCCCATCCTTCACATTCCCGAGGGGTTTAGCAATCATTATTGGCTCTGGGACCACCTTATCTCCGGCTAAGTCATTTCCCAAAAGCATATCCACACCATTTATAGGGAGTTCTTCACGGACTCCAACTTTCACCTTGCCACTAACATATCCTGTGTCTATTTCTACATAATGCAATGGGGTATTCGTTCCTGCAACCACACCTCTTATTCTAGCCTCTTCACCGGTATATGAACTTTCGGTCCAATCCAATGTCTCTCGGAGGACTAGACTCAGATTCGCCCCTGTATCCCTTAGGATTTTTATTTGCTTCTTTGATCCTCCAGGTAATGATATCGTTCCTTCTGTTATGAACGGTTGGAAACTATCCACAATTTTTTCCTTCCTCTTAGGTTCTACATCCAAGCTCACTTGTGGTTTCCTCCATGCCACAGTCAATCCAGTAGATTTGGACACTTTCCTACACTGATACTGCACATGACCACTCTCTCCACATCCGTAACATTTCACATGCGACCTTTCCTGCCTGTTCACATAACCGTTAAAATTCTGCTGCCTCATAGGGTTATACTGGGGTGGGTTCCTAGGTTTGCTTCTCTCTTGATACTGCGGAACATAATGGGGTTGTGATCTCTGGGGGTTGTAATGGTCCTGCCTATAATCAAAGTGGCCTACTCTTTGGTCATTCCTTCCATGAGCATGTCCCACATTCCTTATTCCAACTGGCTTGTGGCTCACTTGCCCTGTACGCATCTTCCGCATAACAGTCAATTCATCCGCTAACAGTGCTGCATCCGTTATATTCTTAATCCGACTCCTACAGATTTCATATCTGATATCAGGGTGCGCCATCTCTGTAAAGTGTTCCAACAACATCAACTGTTTCAGGTCCTCAAAGTCTTCTACTCTCTCCGATTTGCACCACCGTTCGAATCGCATGGTACTCTCCCTGGCCAACTCGCCATATGTCTGTCCATCTGTCTTCTTCATATTTCTGAGTTTCCTCCTATATACTTCAGGTGTCATCTCACTTGTCTTGAGCACAGCCTCCTTCACTCTGTGGTATCGGACTGAATAATGTAATGATAAACCTGCAAAGGCCTCCCTCGCTTTTCCCGTGAATTTCGCTTGAACCAACATCGCCCATCCGCTCTCTCTTTCTGATGGTGGCCAGTTTTTCGAACTGGATAAAGAAATCTTCTGCCTCTCCTTCTATAAATTCGGGTAACTGACTGACCCTATCATCTCCTCCGCCTCCTGCGTTTCTTCCTCCTTGTGCACCAAAGACTTCTATCTCTTTTAATCTTATTTTGTTTTCCATCTCCTTGAGTTTTAATTCCTTATCTGCTCGGATTTTCTCTATCTCAACTTGCGCTCGCCAGTCACATTTATCCGACTCTACATTGCCACTTAACTGCCCTTCTTCTTTCTCTGACTCATTCCCACTAATTCCGCCAAGAAATTCCTTCCTAACCAAAGGCTGTCATGATTTGTTTCTGTAAATGACCCTTGGGAGCGTCTGACACCGTAATCTCATATACCTCCGCTAACTTGTGCAAGTCGTCTACCTTAAGCTGGTACAAATTATGCATATCGGGATTTTCCACAAATAGCTTTTATATGTATGGATAATGACAAATTTATTAAATACTAATAAAGAAAAGTTAAAAAAACAGCAACAATGACATGTTTAGAAGGTTATATTAATGATAACGTTAATGTGTAATGACACGTTTGAATTATATTAATAATGCAAAGTTTAGAAAATACTAATACTATCGATGATTTGTTTTGAATAAACCAACAATGTCATGTTTAGAAGACACTACTACTTTAACATGTACTAATACTCACAAGTTTAGAATATACCAATAATGACAAGTTTAGAAAAATGATAAACTTTGGAATATATTAGTTTAGCCAAGTTTAGAATATACTAAGAATGAATAATATACTAATAATAAGTATACGAGGTCCTAATAGTTTTAACATGTACTAATAATGAAAAGATTAGAAGGTATTTCTACTGATAACTTTACTGTGTACTAACAATGACAAGTTAAGAATATACTGATAATGACAATTTTATAAGGAACTATTAAAGTTTAGTAATAATGACAAGTTTAGAATATACTAGTAATGACAAGTTTAGAAAGTACTATTAATGATAACTTTAGAGTGTACTAATACTGTAAAGTTTATAATATACAAATAATAAAAAGTTAAGAATAAAAAATAATGACAAGTTTAGAAGAAACTAATATTGACATGTTTAAAATATAGCAATAATGATCATTTTAAAAGATCCTATTAAATGATATATTTAATGTATACTAATAATGACACGTAATAATAAGAAGTTTAGAAGGTGCTGTTAAGTTTAGAATATACTAATAATAACAAGTTGAGATGTTACTATAATTGTTAACTATAATATGTGCTACAATGTGTTACAAGTTTAGAAGGTACTGTTAAGTTTAGAATATACTAATAATAACAAGTTGAGATGTTACTATAATTGTTAACTATAATATGTGCTACAATGTGTTACAAGTTTAGAATATAGTGATAATGAGAAGTTTAGAAGGAAGTATTATTGACAATTTCATAATGCACGTTAATGTGTACTAATAAATACAAATTTGGAATCTAAAAATAATAACTTCAATGTGTTATCAAAATAAAAAGATTGGAATATACTGATAATGAGAAGTTTAGAATAATTTAGTAATGACAGTTTTAGAATGTACTTTTAATGATAACTTGAATAGTAACCTTAAAGTGAATTAATAATGACATATTTAGAGTATACTAATAATAAGTTTAGAATATACAAATAGACAGGATATATTGATGATAACTTTAATATATACCAACAATGAGATGCTTAGAATATACTAAAAATGAAAGTTTTAGAAGGAACTATTAATGATAACCTTAAAGTTTAGTAATGATAATGCTATCAACGATAACTTTTCAATATACTAATAATGACAAGTTTAGAATAAAAGGTAATGACAACGTTAGAAGAATCTAATATTGACATATTTAAGATATAGCAATAATCATAAATTGAAAAGATCCTATTAATGATAACTTAAATATGAACTAATAACGGCACGTAATAATGAGAAGTTTAGAAGGTACTTTTAATGAAATACAAGTAATAAAACATTTAGAATAAAAGATAATGACAAGTTTAGAAGAATCTAATACTCACATGTTTAAAATATAGCAATAATGATAAGTTTAAAAGATCCTGTTAATGAAAACTTAAATATGTACACGTAATAATGAGAAGTTTAGAAAGTACTGTTAATGAAAACTTTCATGTGTACTAATAATGAAAGTTTACAATATACTAATTAAGATATGATAAATGATAAATCTAATGTGTTCTAAAAATGACAAGCTTAGAATATACTAATATATAGGTTTTGAAGGCACTGTTAATGAGTGCTAATAATGAGAATTTTAGTGATACGTTTAGAAGGTACTAAAAAAAATAATTTGTATTATTAATGAAAAGTTTATCATATGATGATAATAGCAACTTTTTAATAATGAAAGTTTCCTGTCTACTAATTATGATAAGTTTAGAATATACAAATAGTAACAGGTTTAGAAGGAACTATTACTGATAGCTATAAGGTATTCTAAAAATGACAAGTTATAATATTCTTATAATGGCATGTTTAGAATATACTAACATTGAAAAGTTTAGAAGGTACTATTAATGAAAACTTTAATGTGTAATAATAATGAAAAGTTTAGAATATACTAACAATGGCAAGTACTACTAATATTAAAAATGAGAAGTTTAGAATACAGTATTGATGATAACTTTAGTGTCTACATGTTTAGAATATACTAATAATGACAAGCTTACAATGTACCATTAATAATGACAAATTTAGAATATGCTAATAATGACAATTTTGTGATATTACGGTTAGATTTACGGTTAGAATACACTAAAAATAGCATTTTTGTAATATACAAGAAAATATAAGTTCAGAAGGTACCTTAATGACAACTTTTAGAAGGTACCTTAATGACAACTTTAATGTGTACTAATATAAACAAAGTACTATTTACTAATAAGGGTAAGTTTAGAAGGTACTATAATTAATAACGTTAACTTGTACTAATAAAGACAAGCTTAGAATATACTAATAATGCCAAGTTTAGAAGGTACTATTAAGGATAACTTTAATGTCTACTAATAGTGGTAAGTTTAGTATATACTATTAATGTGAAGTTTAGAGTATACTAATAATGACAAGTTTGGAGAGCACCTTCTAAACTTATTATTATTAGTATATTCTAAATTCATTATTAGCACATATTATAGTTAACAATTATAGTAACATCTCAACTTGTTATTATTAGTATATTCTAAACTTAACAGTACCTTCTAAACTTCTTATTATTACGTGTCATTATTAGTATACATTAAATATATCATTTAATAGGATATTTTAAAATGATCATTATTGCTATATTTTAAACATGTCAATATTAGTTACTTCTAAACTTGTCATTATTCTTTATTCTTAACTTTTTATTATTTGTATATTATAAACTTTACAGTATTAGTACACTCTAAAGTTATCATTAATAGTACTTTCTAAACTTGACATTACTAGTATATTCTAAACTTGTCATTATTACTAAACTTTAATAGTTCCTTATAAAATTGTCATATATAGTATAGTCTAACCATCTCATTATTGGTACACAAAGTTATCATTAATAGTACCTACCCGTCCTTTATTTGTATATCCTAAACTTAGTATTAGTATACTCTAAATATGTCATTATTAGTTCACTTTAAAGTTACTATTAATAGTACCTTTAACCTGTCATTACTAGTACACTATTAGCTTATTCTAAACCTATTGGTATATTCTAAACTTTTAACTTTTCATTTTCAGAACACATTAAAGTTATTATTGATAGCCTATACATTTGTATTTGTATTTGTTTTGTATTTATATATATGTATATATATATTTTTTGTATTTTGTAGTTTTTTATTTGTTTGTATTTATTAGTATAACATTACATTATTAGTGCATTGTAAACTTGTCAATGATAGTACCTTCTAAATTTCTCATTATTACTATATTCTAAACTTGTCACTATTAGTACACATTAAAGATCTCAATAGTACCTTCTAAACTTATCATTACAATATTCTAAACTTTTTATTATTAGTACACATTAAATTCATTAGAGTGCATTCTAAACTTGTCTTTATTAGTATATTACAAACTTACTTATTATCAGTACAAATTAAAGTTTTCTTGAACAGTACTCTTTAAACTTGTCATTATTGGTACATTCTAATCTTTCCATTATTAGTACACATACCTGTACCTTCTAAAACTCTGATTAATAATACCTTCTAAACTAGTCAAAGTTAAATGCATTATTAACATATCTTTAAAACAAGTCATTATTAGTATATTACAAACTTGCCATTATTAGTATATTTTATTATTTTCATTATTAGTACACATTAAAGTCATTGTTGGTATATTCTAGTCTTTCCATTATTAGTACACATAAAAGTTATCATTAACTGTGCCTTGCATTATAAGTATATTGTAAACTTGTCACATTAAAGCTATTATTAATAATACCTTCTAAACTTGTACATGTTATTCTTAGTATATTCTAAACTTGTTACTATTGGTGCATATTAAAGCTATCATTAAAAGTATATTCTATACATGTCATTACTAGTATTTTGTAAACTTTTCACTATTAGTACTCATGTAAGTAATTATTAGTACATATTAAAGACATGTAAACTTGTCATATTCTAAACTTTTCATTATCATTTCACATAGATTTATCACTAATAGTGCTTTGGAAAATTGTCATTATTAGTATATTCTAAACTTCACATTAATAGTATATACTAAACTTACCACTATTAGTAGACATTAAAGTTATCCTTAATAGTACCTTCTAAACTTGGCATTATTAGTATATTCTAAGCTTGTATTTATTAGTACAAGTTAACGTTATTAATTATAGTACCTTCTAAACTTACCCTTATTAGTAAATAGTACTTTGTTTATATTGGTACACATTAAAGTTATCATTAATAGTACTTGCTAAAAGTTGTCATTAAGGTACCTTCTGAACTTATCTTTTGTATATTACAAAAATGCTATTTTTAGTGTATTCTAAAATTGTCATTATTACCACATTAGCACATATAAAATCTAACCGTAATATCACAAAATTGTCATTACTAGCATATTCTAAATCTGTCATTATTAGTGCACATTAAAGTTATCATGCAATAGTACCTTCTAAACTTGTCATTACTAGCATATCCTAAACATGTTAAAATTATCATTAATAATACCTTCTAAACTTGTCATAATTAGAATATTATTAGTAATAACATGTTTAGAAGGTTACATTAAGGATAACCTTAATGTGTAGTAATAATAACACGTTTAAAATATACTATTATTGCAAGGTTTAGAAAATACTAACAATAGCATAGTAGAAGTTGCTATTAATGATAACTATAATACGTACTAATAAACAGTTTTGAATATACTAACAATAACATGTTTAGAAGACACTACTAATGATAACTTCAATATTATTACGTGCCATACTCAAAAGCATAGAATATGCTAATAATGACAAGTTTAGAATAATGATAAACTCGGAATATATTATTATTACCAATTTAAGAATATACTAATAATAATAAGGATACAAGGTCCTAGTAATGGTAACTTAATTTCATGTATACTAATAAAGTTTAGAATACCGAAGAAGATATGTTTAGTATTTACTAATAATGATGTTTCGAATTTACGAACAATGACCACTTAAAAAGTATTTTTAGTGATAGCTAATGTGCACTAATAATGAGGGTTTAGAACATAAAACTGACAAGCTTTAATGGGTACTAGTTAAATATTGACAAGATTGACAAGTTTAGAAGATACTGTTAAAGATAAATTTAATGTGTAGAAATAGTGACAATCGTGGATTATACTAATAAGGATAAGTTTAGAAGGTTCTATTAATGATAACTTTATTTTGCACTAATAATGACAAGTTTAGCATATAAGTTTAGGTTTAATGATAAAACAAGTTTAAGGTGTATCAATAATCACAAGTTTAGAATATAATAATGATGATTTTAGAATATACTGATAATGATAATTTTAGAATATACTAATAATAATAAGTTTAGAATATACTAATAATGAAAGTTGAATATCCGAACAATGACAAAATTATAATGACAATTTTAAAGGCACTATTGATTGTAACTTTAATGTGTACTAATAATCACAGGTTTACAATATTTTAATAATGACATGCACAGAAGGCTACATTGATGATAATGTTATTGTGTAGTAATAATGACACATTTGAAACATATTAACAACGTGGTTTAGAAAATACATTATAAGCATGTTCCAAATACATTAGAAAATACATTAGAAAATACATTATAAGCATGTTCTAAATTTGTCATCAGTAGTATATTCTACACTTGTCATTATTGGTACAAATTAAAGCTTGTCAATACTTTCTAATGTTGTCATTGTTCGAAACATATCAGTATTATTATATACTAAACATATCTCCTTGGGTATTCCAAATTTTTCATTATTCGTACACATTAGAGTTATCATTATTAGGACCTTGTATACATATCATTAAAAGTATGTTCTAAGCTTGGCAATACTAATATATTCCAAAGTTTATCATTATTCTAAACTTGTCATTATTGGTATATTCTAGACTTGTGAGTATCAATACATATTAAAGTTACCATTAGTAGTTTCTTCTAAACATGATATTAATAGGCTATTCAAAACTAATCATTATTAGTACGTATTATATTGATCATTAATAGCAACTTCTGATTTTGCTATTACTAATATATTCCAAAGTTTATCATTATTCTAAACTTGTCATTATTGGTATATTCTAAACTTGTGAGTATTAATACATGTTAAAGTTACCATTAGTAGTGTCTTCTAAACATGATATTAGGTTATTCAAAACTAATCATTAGTACGTATTATATTTATTATTAATAGCAACTTCTGATTTTGCTATTACAAGAATTGTCTAAACTTTGCATTATTAGTATGATTCAAACGTGTCATTATTACTACACATTAACGTTATCATTAATATAACCTCCAAAACTTGTCATTATGTCAAAATTGTAAACTTGTGATTATTGGTACATATTAAAGTTATCATTAACAGTGCCTTTAAACTTTTCAATATTAGTATTTTTCAAACATTAATTATTAGAAGACATCAAAGTTTTCATTTATAGTACATTCTAAATTTGCCATTAGTACGTTCTGGTCATTATTATTACAAATTAAAGTTATGATATATATTACCTTCTAAAGTTGTCATTAATAGTAATTTCTAAAATTAATCAATATGTTCGAAACATGTATTTATTAATACACATTAAAGTTATCATTAATAGTACCTTGTAAACTTGTCATTATTTCTACACATCAAAGTTATCTTGAGGATAAACCTGTCAATCTTAGTAGATTCTAAACTTTTAATTGTATATACATTCTAAACCTGTGGTTATTAGCAGATATCTCAAGTTTGTCATTTCTCAAGTTTATCATTATTCTAAACTTGTCATTATTGGTATATTCTAAACTTGTGAGTATTAATACATGTTAAAGTTACCATTAGTCATTGTCACGGCACCACCTCTAACCTTAAAGCAATTAGTTAGTAAATAAAGGATCTAGGAGGACAACAACAGATCTTGCCTCATCCCTTAAAGGTGGAGTGACAATAAACGGATATCTATTTCACTTCCTCCAAAACACTTCCTTCTGTAAATATATCTTATCCCCTTTCAGTCAGGAAAAATCATCATCCCACATTAATTATCATCATAAATGGAGGATACAAAAAGATAGTAGGTAATTATATCTATACCTATATTGAATAAGCCTAATAGTACAGAACTAAATGTGTACATTTATCATTGCATCTCAATTCAAGTCCATTCTTATCATATGAGGTAATTATTCAATGTTTCCACTGCTACTCAGTTGAGCTACTGCCTCCACTTCAACATAATCATTGTATTACAGTAACATTCCATGTAATTAAAAGCACCAATTCCTATTATCATCATGGGTTTCACAAACATGCACAAATTATACAATCTCTATCTAACCACCTCAAACAAGTTCTGCTCCTATAAACACATGAAAATTGGATCCTTGCTAATCACTTCAATCTGTATTATGTATACATCCTTACCAGATATGCAGTCATAACCTCCCCCAGCAAAAGGACTAAGCGTCCATTTCCAATTTCACGCAGCAGAGAAAGAGGAGGAACAAAGCACCCTTTGTTTGGATTTGAATTCACAACTTGTTCGAACAATCTTGGCACCCTCCTAACGACACGTTCAATATCGTACAATACACACCGTACATGGGTCATACACCAAAACGCAACTACAATACGTATTTCTATAAATTCTTACATAACTAGAGCACCGTGGATCTCAAAAGTATAAACGTATCTCTAGATACATTTTATCTAAAACACTTTAATATCAGACCGTGAATTCGCGTCCGTATGTAAACATTAGCTACACTAGCTAGGCACTACAAGCATTTAGAAAAATAGAGAATGTAATTAGCACCAGGGGGTGACTATGGTAACAACATGAAAGTTTTCATTAACAGTACTTTCTAAACTTCTCATTATTACGTGTCATTATTTGCACATATTTAAGTTATCATTAATAGGATCCTTTAAACTTATCATTATTGCTATATTTTAAACATGTGAGTATTACATTCTTCTAAACTTGTCATTATCTTTTATTCTAAACGTTTTATTACTTGTATTACTTGTCAATCTTAGCATATTCTAAATATCATTGTAAGTATATTCTAAACCTGTGATTATTAGTATATATTAAAATTTTGTCATTATTAGGACTCATTAACTATAGTTAATAGCACCTTTGTCATTGTCATTTGTCATTGTTAGTACATTATAAACTTGTCATTATTACTACACATTAAACTTATCCAAACTTGTTAGTATTAGTGTATTCTAAACTTGTCTTTATTAGTATATTATACCTGTTATTATTGCTACATATTAAAGTTATTATTAGTAGTATCTTCTAAATTTTTATTACTTGTATATTCTAGTATTAATAGTACACATTAAGAGTTTTTTCTAAACTTTTCGTTATAAGTACGCATTAACGTTGTTATCAATATTATCTTCTTAACTTGACATCATTATATTGTAAACTTGTTTTATCAAAAATACCTTTTAACAATTTATTAGTACATGTTAAAAATATCATTAAAGGAATTTTCCAAATATTTATTTGAACACATTAGAAAACATTCTAAACGTCATTAATAGTGCACATTAAAGTTATCATTAATAATATCTTTAATCTGATCATTATTAGTATATTCTATAATTATCCTTATTAGTACACATTAAAGTTATCATTAATATCACTTTCTAACCATTAGAATATTCTAAACACATCTTAATTGACATGTTCTAAACTTTTTATTTATAGTGTTTATTAAACATATTCTAAACATGGCAATATTAGTGTATTCTAAAGTTGCCATTATTCTAAACTTGTCATTGTTATTATATTCTAAACTTGCTAGTATTAATACACATGATTGGTAGCATTTTCCAAAGTTGTCATTATTCGTATATTCTAACTGTTATTATTAGTACATATTACAGTTATCATTGATATTACCTTCTAATATTTGTAATTATCAGTATCGTCCATTATTGCCATAATTGGTGCATATTAAAGTTATCATTAATAGTGCCTTCTAAGCTTGTCCTTATTCTAAACATGTGATTATGAGTTATCATTAATAGTGCTTTCTAAACGTAATTATATTTCATATACTAAGCTTTTCACTATTAATACACTTTAAAGTTATCATTAATAGAATATTCTAAAATTTCATTATTAGTATATTCTAAACTTGTCATTAATAGTACAATTACAGTTATCATTAATAGTATCTTTATTCTGATCATTATTAGTGTTCTATAATTATCATTATTAGTATTAGTTATCATTAACAGTATCTTATAAACATGCCGTTATTCTTAACGTATCATCAATACTGTACATTAAACTTTCTAAACTTGTCATTGTTAGTATATTATAAACTTCCCCATAATAGTATATTCTCAACTTTCATAATATTTGTTATTATCAGTGTCCTTATTAGTTAGTCTAAACATGTGATTATGAGTACATATTAGAGTTATCATTAATAGTACTTTCTAAACATATAATTATCTTTCATATTCTAAGCTTGTCACTATTGGTACACTTTAAAGTTATCATTAATATAATATTCTTTAAATTTCATTATTAGTATATTTCAAACTTGACATTAATAGTACAATTAAAGTTATCATTAACAGTGTCCTTAATCTGATAATTATTAGTATGTTCTATAATTATCATTATTAGTATTAGTTATCATCAACAGTATCTTGTAAACTTATTATTAGTATGTTGCATATACATTAAACTTACCATTAACAGTACTTTCTAAGCTTGTCATTATTAGTATATTACAAACTTACCCATAATAGTATATTCTCAACTTTCATAATTAGTACACATTATAAGTAGCTTCCAAACTTGTATAAACTTGTATATTCTATAGTTGTCACTCATACTACATATTTAAGTTATCATTAAAAGAATCTTCTGATCTTGTCGTTATTGGCACTTAATACCATAATCTTAACTTGTCATTATTAGTACACATTATAGTTTTTATTAGTTGTACCTAAAAAGTGTCATTAATCGTATATTTTAAACTTATCATTACTAGAACATATTAGAATTATCATTGATAATTCCTTTTCAACTTGTCATTATCAGTGTATTCTAAACCTATTATTGTTAGTCTATTCAAAAACTCTAAACTTTTCATTATTAGTACACATTAAAGTTTCAATTAATTGTACCTTTTGAATATGACATTATGACACATTAAACTTGTCATAATGCCATTATTCTAAACTTTCTTTCATTGAACATGTTAAAGATATTGCTAAGAGAATCTTGTCAATATCAATATACATTAAAATTATTATTACTATTATATTCTAATCTTGACAACACAATAAAGTCATTAAAAGTACCGATTATTACCACATTCTAAATTTGTCATTATTTGTGTAAATAAAATTTATCATTAATCGCACACTTCTTACTATTAGTATATTCTAAATTTGTTATTATTAGTAAACTTTGAGGTTATCACAAATATTACCTTCAAACTAAACCATTATTAGTATATTCTAATAATTCTTAGTATATTCTAAACTCGTCAATATTTATAGTATCTAGAATATTCTAATTTTTTCATTATTTGTACACATCAAAGATATCATTAATAGTACCTTTTAAACCTGTCACCATTAGAGTGTTCTATACTTTCCATTATTAGTACACATTAAAGTTATCATTAATAGTACTTTCTAGAATTCTCATTATACGTATATCACATGTCAATATTGGTATATTCTAAATATGCCTTCATTGATGTATCTAAACTTGTCATTATTAATATGTTCAAAACTTGTTATAATATATCATATGAAATTTATCATTAATAGGACGTTATCATTAGTATATTCTAAGCCTGGCAATATGCTTAAGTTGTCATTATCATAATTTAAACTAGTATATTCTAAACATGTCATTAATAGTATATTCAAAACTCGTAATTATTAGTTAACTTATCATTAATAGTATATCCTAATCTTTATTATTGGTATATTCCAAATTTGCCATTATTAGTACACATTAAATTTATCATTAAAAGTACCTATTCTTGTTTTATTAGTACATTTTAACTTATCATTGGTAAAAACTAAAGTAATTAATAGTACCTTCTAAACTTATCATTAATAGTACATTTTAAATAGTATAGTATAGTAAATAGTATCTTCTAAACCTATTATTATTAGAATGTTCTAAACTTCTCAACACTTCTCAACACATCAACCTTTTTAAACTTATCATTAGAATGTTTTATATTTTTCATTATTAGTACACATTAAAGTTATCATTAATAGTACTATCTAAACTTCAGTATATTCTAAACATGTATATTCTAAACATGTCTTCATTGGTATATTCTAAACTTGTCATCATTAGTATGGTCTAAAATTCATCATTAATAGGACGTTCTAAACTTCTCTTTATTAGTATATTCTAAACTTGGCAATATTATGTTAATGTTGTCTCTATTATTATCGTTTAAACTAGAATATTCTAAATATTCTAAACTAATACATACTAATAAAAAACATTAATAGTACCTTCAAAATTAATAATTAACAGTACCCTTTAAATATGTAATTATTAGTATATTTTAAACTCATTATTAGTAGTATCTTCTAAACTTGTCATTATCAGAATATTCTAAACTTTTCATTATTAGAATGTTCTATACCTTTCATTATTAGTACACATTAAAGTTATCATTAATTGTACTTTCCAAATTTCTCATTATACGTATATTCTAAACATGTCTACATTGGAATATTCTAAACTTGTCATTATTAGTATGCTCTAAACTTGTCATTAATAGCTCATATTAAATCTATCATTATTAGTATATTCTAAGCTTGGTAATATTAGTATATGTTAAAGTTTTCATTAAACCTTGTCATTATTATTATAGTTTAAACTAGTATATTCTAAAGATGTCGTTATTAGTATATTCAAAACTCGTCATTATTAGTAAACTTATCACTAATAATACCTTCTAATCTTCTTATTATTACTATATTCCAAGTTTGACATTATTAGTACACATTAAATCTATCATTAATAGTACCCACTAATCCTGTTTTTATTAGTATTTTCTAAACCTGGCATTATTAGTGTGTTCTAAACTTATTATTAGTGAAAATTAAAGTTATTGATAGTACCTTATACACTAATCATTAACAGTATCCTTTTAATTTGTAATTATTAGTATATTCTAAACTTATTACACATTAAAGTTATGATTATTAGTATTTTCTAAACCTGGCATTATTAGTGTGTTTAAACTTGTTATTAGTGAAAATTAAAGTTGTTAATAGTACCGTATACACTAATCATTAACAGTATACTTTTAACTTGTAATTATTAGTATATTCTAAACTTATTACAAATTAAAGTTATCATTATCGTTAAAAACTTATCACTATTAAACTTTAATGTGTACTAATAAAAACAAGTTTAGAATATATATTCCAAACTTGTTTTTATTAGTACACATTATATTCTAGTTTTTCCATTATTAGTACACATAAAAGTTATCATTAACTGTGCCTTGCATTATCAGTATATTGTAAACTTGTCACATTAAAGCTATACCTTCTTAAATTGACATCATTTGCATATTACAAAATTGCTATTTCTAAATTTATCATTAGTGCACATTAAAGTCATCATGGAATAGTACATTCTAAACTTGTTATTATTTGTATATTCCAAACTTGTTATTACTAGTACACATTAAAACTATCATTAATAATACCTTCTAAACTTGTCATAATTAGAATATCATAAATTTGTCCCTATTAATATACATTATGCTGACATTCTATGGTTGTCATTGTTAGTATATTCTAAACTTTTCATTATTAACACAGATCAAATTATTCAATATTAGTACATACCAAAGATATTTAATAGAACCTTCTAAAATTGTCATTATTAAAACATATTAAAGTTATTACAAATATCATTTGTTGTATATATCATTAATAGTACTATCGACAATATTCATTATTAATATATTCTAAACTTTTGATATTAAAGTTATCATCAATAGTTCCGACTACGTTATTCTTAGTATTCTAAACTTGTTGCTATCAGTGCATATTAAAGTTATTAAAAGTATATTCTAAACATGTCATTACTAGTATTTTGTAAATTTTTCACTATTAGTACTCATTAAAGTAATTGTTAGTACACATTAAAGATTTTGATAATAGTACCTGCTAAACGCTATACTTTTTTTTATATAAATTTCCCATATAAATTAAATTTTTCATTAGTTTTGAATATACTAACAATGACATGTTTAGAAGACACTACTAATGATAACTTTAATATGTACTAATACTCAAGTTTAGAATATAGTAATAATGACAAGTTTAGGATAATGATAAACTCGGAATATATTATTATTACCAAGTGTAGGATATACTAATAATGGTAAGGATACAAGGTCCTAGTAATGATAACTTCAATGTATACTAATAAAGTTTAGAATACCAAAGAAGATATGTTTAGTATCTCCTAATAGTGATGTTTCGAATTTACGAACAATGACAACTTTTAGATAAAAACTTTAATGTTTTCTGATAATTAATGTTTGGTATATATTAATAATGACAAGTTCAAAGGCACTATTAATGATAACTTGAATATGTACACATATTCACATGTTATCATATGTTATTATTCACATGTTATTATAAGACATGTATTATGTACACATAATCACATGTTTACAATAGTGTATTAAAGTTTAAAAGGTTATATTAATAATAATATTAATGTGTAACAATAATTACACGTTTTAAATATATTGATAATGTAAAGTTTAATAAATTCTAATAATAACATAATTAGAAGTTCCTATCAATTATAACTATAATACGTACTAATAATGATTAGTTTTGAAAAAAGCTAACATTGTCATATTAAAAAGCCAGTAATAATGGTAACTTTAACATGTACTAATACTCAATTTTAGAATATACTAATAATGACAAGTTTTAAATAATTATAAACGTTGGAATATATTAGTATTGCCAATTTAGAATATACTAATAATGGTCCTAATAATGATAACTTTAATGTGTACTAATAATGACAAGTTTAGAATAATAAAGAAGATATGTTAGTATTTACTAATACTGATATTTTTCGAATATACGAACAATGACAACTTTAGAAAGTATTGTTAATGATAACTTAAACGTGTACTAATAAAGAGAAGCTTTTAATGATAACTCAGATATGTGTTAATAATAATATACAAAAATTGACAAGTGTGCTAAAATGACAAATTAGAAAGATACTATTAATGATAACTTTAATGTGTAGTTACAAAGACAAGTTTATAAGGTACTATTAATGATAACTTTAATGTGTACTAATAATGAAAAGTTTAAAATGCAGTAACTATGACAAGTTCAGAAAGTTCTATTAATATAAATTTTAATAAATTCCAATAACGACAAATTTAAAAACACCAAGAATGAGAAGTTTAAATTATATTAAAATGAGGTGTTTAGAAGGTACTATTAATGATAACTTATATGGCAAATGGCAAATGACGACAAGTTTAGAACATACTAAAGAAAAGTTAAGAAAGTTAATGATAACTTCAGTGTGTACTAATACTGTCAAGAAAAATGCAGTAAAAATATATATGTTTAGATGAAAACTTTAGAAGATAAATTTAGTATACTGATGATAAGTTTAATATAATGATAATGGCGATTTTAGAAGGTGCTAATATGTGATAATGTGGTAATATTGACAAGTTTAGAATACATTGAAAATAGCATTTTTGTAATATACAAGTAAAGGTAAGTTCAGACTGTATCTTAATGACAACTTTTAGAAGGTACTATTAATGATAACTTTAATGTGTACTAATATAAATAAAATCACTATATACTAATAAAGGTAAGTTTAGAAGGTACTATAATTGATAACGTTAACTTGTACTAATAACGACAAGCTTGGAATAATGCCAAGTTTAGAAGGTACTATTACGGATAACTTTAATGTCTATTAATAGTGATAAGTTTAGTATACACTATTAATGAGAAGTTTAGAATATAATAATAATGACAAGTTTGGAAAGCACTATTAAAGATAAAATCTATGCGAAATGATAATGAAAGTTTAGAATATGACAAAGGGTACTGTTAATGATGTTTCGAAGGTACTATTAATGACTTTAATTTTTACTAGTGATAAGTTTAGAACATACAAATAATGTCAAGTCTAGAATGTACTAGTTTAAACGATAACAATAATGATAAGGTTCAATGACAATTTTAACATATACTAATATTGCCAAGTTTAGAATATACTTATAATGATAAGTTTAAAACGTCCTATTAATGATAAAATTGATATCAAGTATTAATGACAAGTTTAGAATATACCAATGAAGACATGTTTAGTCTATACAGAGGTTTAGAAAGTACTATTAATGATAACTTTAATGTGTACTAATAATGAAAATTATAAAACATTCTAATGATGACAAGTTTAAAAGGTACTATTAATAATATCTTTGATGTGTACTTACAATGACAAGTTTACAATATTCTAATAATGACAGGTTTAGAAGATACTACAAAAATAACTAATGATAACGAGTTCAGAATACACTAATTATTACAAGTTTAAAGGGTGCTGTTAATGATAAGTTTAGAAGGTACTATTAATTACTTTATTTTTTACTAATGATACGTTTAGAACATACTAATAATGTCAATTTTCGAATGTACTAATAAAAACAAGATTAGAAGGTACTTTTAATGATAAATTCAATGTGTAGTAATAATATCAAATTTGGAATATACTACTAATAATAATTAGGATATACTATCAATTATAAGTTTACTAATAATAACGAGTTTTGAATATACTAATAATGATATGTTCAGAATATACTAGTTTGAATTATAATAATAATGACAAGGTTAGAATAATGACAACTTTAACATAGTCTAAAATTGCCAGACTTAGAATATACTAATGATGTCCTATTAATGATAAATTTAATATGAACTATTAATGACAAGTTTAGAACATACTAATAATGACAAGTTGAAGACACATTTAGAACATACCAATATGTTTAGAATATATGTTTAGAATATATGTTTAGAATATACGTATAATGAGAAGTCTAGAAAGTACTATTAATGATAACTTTAATGTGTACTAATAATGAAAAGTATAGAACACTCTAATGGTGACAGGTTAAAAAGGTACTATTAATGATATCTTATAATGGCAAGTTTAGAACATTCTAATAATGACACTATTTAGAATACTATTTAGAATAATTATAAGAATATACTAATAATGACATGTTTAGAATATACTAATGATGACAAGTTTAGAAGATGATATTTATGATAACTTCAATGTTTACTAATAATAACAAATTTAGAATATACTGATAATAAGAGGTCTGCCATTACTGATAAATCTTATTTGCACAAAAAATGTCAAATTTAGAATGTGGTAATAATTGGTTCTTTTGATAATTTTATTGTGTTGTAATAATGTCAAGATTAGAATATAATAGTAATAATAACTTTAATGTATATTGATACTGACAAGATTAAGATTCTTTTAGCAATATCTTTAACGAGTATTATTAAAGAAAGTTTAGAATATACTAATAATGACAAGTTTAATGTGTCATAATGTCATATTTAAAAGGTACAATTAATTGAAACTTTAATGTGTACTAATAAAGAAAATTGTAAAGTTTTTGAATAATGACTAATAATAACAATAATGATTACTAATTAATGTTTGAATTATACTAATAATGGCAAGTTGAAAAGGAATTATCAATGATAACTTTAATATGTCCTAGTAATGACAAGTTTAGAATATACGATTAATGACACTTTTAGGTACTTCTAATAAAAAACTTTAATGTGTACTAATAATGACAAATTAAGATTATGTTATTAATGATAATTTTAACGAGTGCAAGTTTAGGATATACCAATAACAACAAAATTAATAGATTCTTTTGATAATAACTCAAATATGTACTAAAAACGATAACTTTAGAATATACAAGGTTATACAAGTTTGGAATCTCCTATTAATGATAACATTAATGTGTACTAATTATAAAAGTTGAGAATAATGACAAGTTTAGAAAGTACTATTAATGGTAAGTTTAAAGTATAATGATTATGATACGTTAAGAATATACTTATAATGACAAGTATAGAAGATACTAATAATGACAAGTTTACAAGATACTCTTAATAATAACTAATACTAATAATGATGATTATAGAACATGCTAATAATGATCATATTAAAGATACTATTAATGAAAACTTTAAAGTGTACTATTAATTACAAGTTTAGAATATACTAATAATGAAATTTAGAATATTTTATTAATGATAACTTTAAAGTGTACCAATAGTGGCAACCTTAGAATATGCAGGTACATGTTGAGAAAGTACTCTTAATGATAACTCTAATATGTACTCATAATCACATGTTTAGAATATACTAATATCGATAAGTTTAGAAGGTACTATTAATGATAACTTTAATATGCACAAATAATGGCAATTGTAGAGGATACTGATAATAACAAATAATAGAAAATATTATGAAAGTTGAAAATATACTATTATGGGCAAGTTTATAATATACTAATAATGACAAGTTTAGAAAGTACTATTAATGGTAAGTTTAATGAATAGTAATACGGTAAGAATAGTAATACGTTAAAATTAGTAATACGTTAAGAATAGTAATACGTTAAGAACAAGTTGAGAACATACTAATAATGAGAAGTTTAAAATACAAATAATGATCGGATTAAATATACTATTAATGATAACTTTAATGTGTACTATTAATGACAATTTCAGAATATATTAATAATGAAATTTTAGAACATTCTACTAATGATAGCTTTAAAGTGTATCACTATTAATGATAATTCTAATATGTACTCAAGTGTACTAATAATCACATAATTTGTACTAATAAGGGCAAGTTTAGAAGGTACTATTAATGATAACTTTAATATGCACTAATAATGGCAATTGTAGAGGATATTCTTAGTATATTCTAAACTTGTTACTATCAGTGCATATTAAAGTTATCATTAAAAGTATATTCTAAACATGCCATTACTAGTATTTTGTAAATTGTTCACTATTAGTACTCATTAAAGTAATTATTAGTACATATTAAAGTTCCTGCTAAACGCTATACGTTTTCTTTCTAAATTTCCCATTTTATTATAAATTGAATTATACTTTGTCATATTCTAAACTTTTCATTATCATTTCGCATAGATTTTATCTTTAATAGTGCTTTCCAAACTTGTCATTATTAGTATATTCTAAACTTCTCATTAAAGTTATCCTTAATAGTACCTTCTAAACTTGGCATTATTAGTATATTCCAAGCTTGTCTCTATTAGTACAAGTTGACGTTATCAATTATAGTACCTTCTAAACTTACACTTATTAGTATATAGTGCTTTGTTTATATTAGTACACATTAAAGTTATCATTAATGGTACCTTCTAAAAGTTGTCATTAAGGTACAGTCTGAACTTATCTTTACTTGTATATTATAAAAATGCTATTTTTTATGTATTCTAAACTTGTCGATATTACCATATTACCACATATTAGCACCTTCTAAAATCGTCATTATTATTATATTAAACTTGTCATTATCAGTATATTCTAAATTTATCTTCTTAAGTTTTTTCTAAACATGCCTTTCTTTATATATTTTACTGTACCTTTCAAATTTGTGATTATTAGCATATCATAATCTTGACAGTATTAGTACACATTGAAGTTATCATTAATAGTAGTTTCTTAACTTTTCATTAGTATGTTCTAAATTTGTCGTCATTTGCCATTTGCCATGTAAGTTTTCATTAATAGTACCTTCTAAACATCTCATTTTTAGTATAATTTAAACTTCTCATTATTGGTGTTTTCTAGATTTGTCAATATTGGATTTTATTAAAGTTTACAGTAATAGAACTTTCTGAACTTGTCATTGTTATTGCAGTTTAATCTTGTCATTATTAGTACACATTAAAGTTATCTTTCTAACTACACATTAAAGTTATCATTAATAGTATCATTAGTATCATTAGTATCTGAACTTGTCATTGTTACTGCATTGTTACTTGTCATTAACATTAAAGTTATCATTAATAGTACCTTATAAACTTATCTTTCTAACTACACATTAAAGTTATCATTAATAGTATCATTAGTATCATTAGTATCATTAGTATCATTAAAGTATCATTAGTATAATTAGTATCATTAAAGTTATCATTAATAGTATCTTTCTAAATTTGTCATTTTAGTACACATTCAATTCATTATCAATAGTACCCTCTACACTTGCCAATTTTTGTATATTATAAACTTATTATTAACACATATCTAAGTTATAATTAAAAGCTTCTCCTTATTAGTACACGTTAAAGTTATCATTAACAATACTTTCTAAAGTTGTCATTGTTCGTATATTCGAAAAATATCAGTATTAGTAAATACTAACATATCTTCTTTGTCATTGTTAGTACACATTAAAGCTATCATTATTAGGACTATTATTAGTATTGCCAAGTTTAGAATATACTAATAATGATATGTATACAAGGTCCTAATAATGATAACTCTAATGTGTACTAATAATGACAAGTTTGGAATACCCAAGAAGATATGTTTAGTATATACTAATACTGATATGTTTCGAACAATGATAACATTAGAAAGTATTGTTAATGATGATTTTAATATGTACTAATAATGAGGGTTTAGAACATGCAAATATTGACAAGCTTTAATTTGTACTAATAATGACAAGTGTAGAATATACTAATGATGACAAATTTAGAACATGCAGGTTTATTAGTATTTTCTAAACCTTACGTTGTTAATATATTTCAAACGTGTCATTATTACTACACATTAACATTATCATTAATGTAACCTTCTGTACATGTCATTATTAAAATATTGTAAACCTGTGATTATTAGTACACATTAAAGTTATAATCAATAGTGCCTTTAAAATTGTCATTATAATTTTGTCATTGTTCGGATATTCAACTTTCATTATTAGTATATTCTAAACATTATTATTAGTATATTCTAAAATTATCATTATTAGTATATTCTAAAATCATCATTATTATATTCTAAAGTTGTGATTATTGATACAAACTTGTCTTATCATTAAACCTTGTAAACTTATATGCTAAACTTGTCATTATTAGTACAAAATAAAGTTATCATTAATAGAACCTTTTAAACTTATCGTTATCAGTATAATCCACAATTGTCACTATTTCTACACATTAAAGTTATTTTTGACAGTATCTTCTAAACTTGTCAATCTTGTCAATATTTAACACTTGACAATATTAGTACCCATTAAAGCTTGTCAATCTTATGCCCTCATTATTAGTACACATTAGTTATCACTAAAAATACTTTCTTAAGTGGTCATTGTTCACAAATTCGAAACATCATTATTAGTAAATATCTATATTAGTATACATTAAAGTTATCATTACTAGGACCTTGTATCCTTATCATTATTAGTATATTCTTAACTTGGTAATAATAATATATTCCGAGTTTATCATTATTCTAATCTTGTCATTATTAGTATATTCTAAACTTTTGAATATTAGTACATATTAAAGTTATCATTAGTAGTGTCTTCTAAACATGTTATTGTTAGTATTTTCTAAACCTTGCATTAATAGTATATTTTAAACGTGTCATTATTACTACACATTAACGTTATCCTTAATGTAACCTTCTAAACATGTCATTACTAATAATATTCTAATTATGACAAGTTTAGAAGGTATTATTAATGATAATTTTAACGTGTTTAGAATATACTAATAATGACAAGTTTAGAAGGTACTATTGCATGATAACTTTAATGTGCACTAATAATGACAGATTTAGAATATGCTAGTAATGACAATTTTGTGATATTACGGTTAGATTTAATATGTGCTAATGTGGTAATAATGACAAGTTTAGAATACACTAAAAATAGCATTTTTGTAATATACAAGAAAAGATAAGTTCAGAAGGTACCTTAATGACAACTTTTAGAAGGTACCATTAATGATAACTTTAATGTGTACTAATATAAACAAAGTACTATTTACTAATAAGGGTAAGTTTAGAAGGTACTATAATTAATAACGTTAACTTGTACTAATAAAGACAAGCTTAGAATATACTAATAATGCCAAGTTTAGAAGGTACTATTAAGGATAACTTTAATGTCTACTAACAGTGGTAAGTTTAGTATATTCTTTTAATGTGAAGTTTAGAATATACTAATAATGACAAGTTTGGAGAGCACTATTAGTGATAAATCTATGTGAAATGATAATGAAAATTTTAGAATATGACAAGTTGTTTATGAATTTTTTTACAAAAAACGTATAGTGTTTAACAGGTACTGTTAGTAAAAAATTTAATGTGTACTAATAATTACTTAAATGAGTACTAATAGTGAAAAGTTTACAAAACACTAGTAATGACATGTTTAGAATGTACTTTTAATGATAACTTTAATATGCACTAATAGTAACAAGTTTAGAATATACTAAGAATAACATGTACAAGTTTAGAAGGTATTATTAATAATAGCTTTAATGTGACAAGTTTACAATATACTTATAATGCAAGGCACAGTTAATGATAACTTTTATGTGTACTAATAATGGAAAGACTAGAATATACCAACAATGACTTTAATGTGTAGCATTAATGAAAAAATAAAAGATACTAATAATGGCAAGTTTGCAATATACTAATAATGACTAGTTTTAAAGATATATTAATAATGCACTTTAAAGTTATTAGTAGAATGTCCTAAAATTTCATTATTAGCACATTCTGAAATTGTCACTAGGAGTACACATTAAAGTTATCATTAATAGTAACTTTAATCTGATCATTATTTGTATTGTAAACTTGTCATTATTAGTATGTTCTCAACTTATTATTATAAGTATATTCTTAACGTATCATTATTACTATTCATTAGACTCACCATTAATAGTACTTTCTAAACTTGTTATTATTTGTAATATTATAAACTTAACCATAATAGTATATTTTCAACTTTCATAATATTTTCTAATATTTATTATCAGTATCCTCTACAATTGCCATTATTAGTGCATATTAAAGTTATCATTAATAGTAACTTCTAAACTTGTCGTTATTAGTATATTCTAAACATGTGATTATGAGTACATATTAGTTATCATTAATAGTACTTTCGCAACATGTACTTTCAAATTTTAAAATTCATTATCAGTATATTCTAAACTTGTCATTAATAGTACACTTTAAAGTTCTCATTAATAGTATCTTTAATATGATCATTATTAGCATGCTCTATAATCATCATTATTAGTATTAGTTATTATTAAGAGTATCTTGTAAACTTGTCATTATTAGTATCTTCTATACTTGTCATAAGTATATTCTTAACGTATCATAATCACTATACATTAAACTTACAATTAATAGTAGCTTCCAAACTTGTATAACCTTGTATATTCTAAAGTTGTCATTCTTAGTACATATTCAAGTTATTATTAAAAGAATCTTCTGATCTTGTCGTTATTGGTATATCCTAAAATTGCATTCGTTAAAATTATCATTAATTTGTCATTATTAGTACACATTAAAGTTTTTATTAGAAGTACCTAAAAGAGTCATTAATCGTATATTCTAAACTTGCCATTACTAGGACATATTAATGTTATCATTGATAATTCCTTTTCAACTTGTCATTATTAGTATAATTCAAACATTAATTAGTAATCATTATTAGTGTATTCTAAACTTGTTATTATTAGTCATTATTCAAAAACTCTAAAGTTTTCTTTATTAGTACACATTAAAATTTCAATTAATTGTACCTTTTAAATATGACATTATGACACATTAAACTTGTCATTATTATTCTAAACTTTCTTTAATAGTACACGTTAAAGATATTGTTAAGAGAATCTTAATCTTGTCAGTATCAATATACTTTAAAGTTATTATTACTATTATATTCTAATCTTGACATTATTACAACACAATAAAATTGTCAAAAGTACCGATTATTACCACATTCTTATTATCAGTATATTCTAAATTTGTTATTATTAGTAAACATTGAAGTTATCATAAATATTACCTTCTAAACTTGTCATCATTAGTATATTCTAAACATGTCATTATTAGTATATTCTAATAATTATTCTAAATAGTATTCTAAATAGTATCTTCTAAATCTGTCATTATTATAGTGTTCTAAACCTGTCATTATGAGATATCCCTTTAAACCTGTCACCATTAGAGTGTTCTATACTTTTCATTATTAGTACACATTAAAGTCGTCATTATTCGTACTTTCTAGACTTCTCATTATACGTATATTCTAAACATGTCAATATTGGTATATTCTAAATGTCAATATTAGTATTTTCATATTAAATTTATCATTAATAGGACGTTACCATCAGTATATTCTAAGTCTGGCAATTTTAGTATATGTTAAAGTTGTCATTATTCTAACCTTGTCATTGTAATTCAAACTAGTATATTCTGAACATATTATTATTAGTATATTCAAAACGCGTTGATATTATTAGTAAACTTATCATTAATAGTATATCCTAATTATTATTAGTAGTATATTCCAAATTTGCCATTAGTACACATTTAAGGTGTATCTATAATCACAAGTTTAGAATATAATAATGATGATTTTAGAATATACTAATAATGATAATTTTAGAATATACTAAAAATAATAATAATTTTAGAATATACTAATAATGAAAGTTGAATATCCGAACAATGACAAAATTATAATGACAATTTTAAAGGCACTATTGATTGTAACTTTAATGTGTACTGATAATCACAGATTTACAATATTTTAATGACATGCACAAAAGGCTACATTGATGATAATGTTATTGTGTAGTAATAATGACACGTTTGAAATATATTAACAACGTAAGGTTTAGAAAATACATTATAAGCATGTTCTAAATACATTGAAAAATACATTAGAAAATACATTAGAAAATACATTATAAGCATGTTCTAAATTTGTCATCAGTAGTATATTCTACACTTGTCATTATTGGTACAAATTAAAGCTTGTCAATACTTTCTAATGTTGTCATTGTTCGAAACATATCAGTATTATTAAATACTAAACATATCTTCTTGGGTATTCCAAATTTTTCATTATTCGTACCCATATACATATCATTATTAGTATATTCTAAACTTGGCAATACTAATATATTCCAAAGTTGATCATTATTCTAAACTTGTCATTATTGGTATATTCTAGGTCTTGAGAGTATCAATACATATTAAAGTTACCATTAGTAGTTTCTTCTAAACATGATATTAATAGGCTATTCAAAACTAATCATTATTAGTACGTATTATATTGATCATTAATAGCAACTTCTGATTTTGCTGTTACTAATATATTCCAAAGTTTATCATTATTCTAAACTTGTCATTATTGGTATATTCTAAACTTGTGAGTATTAATACACGTTAAAGTTACCATTAGTAGTGTCTTCTAAACATTATATTGTTAGGTTATTCAAAACTAATCATTATTAGTACGTATTATATTTATTATTAATAGCAACTTCTGATTTTTCTATTACAAGAATTTTCTAAACTTTGCATTATTAGTATGATTCAAACGTGTCATTATTACTATACATTAACGTTATCATTAATATAACCTCCAAAACTTGTCATTATTACAAAATTGTAAACTTGTGATTATTGGTACATATTAAAGTTATCATTAACAATGCCTTTAACTTTTTATATATTAGTATTTTTCAAACATTAATTATTAGAAGACATCAAAGTTTTCATTTATAGTACATTCTAAATTTGCCATTAGTACGTTCTGGTCATTATTATTACAAATTAAAGTTATGATATATATTAACTTCTAAATTGTCATTATTAGTAATTTCTAAAATTAATCAATATGTTCGAAACATGTATTTATTGATACACATTAAAGTTATCATTAATAGTACCTTGTAAACTTGTCATTATTTCTACACATCAAAGTTATTTTGAGGATAAACCTGTCAATCTTAGTAGATTCTAAACGTTTGATTGTATATACATAACCTGTATATACATAACCTGTGGTTATTAGCAGATATCTCAAGTTTATCATTTCTCAAGTTTATCATTATTGTCATTATTTATCATTTCTCAAGTTTATCATTATTCTAAACTTGTCAATATTGGTATATTCTAAACTTGTGAGTATTAATACATGTTAAAGTTACCATTAGTAATGTCTTCTAAGCATGATATTATTAGGTTATTCAAAACTAATCATTATTAGTACGTATCATATTTATTATTAATAGTGACTTCTGATTTTGCTATTACCAGAACTTTGCATTATCAATATGATTCAAACGTGTCATTATTACTACGCATTAACGTTATCATTAATAGAACCTCCAAAACTTGTCATTATTACAAAATTGTAAACTTGTGATTATCGGTACATATTAAAGTTATTAACAGTGCCTTTAAACTTTTCAATATTGGTATTTTTCAAACATTAATTATTAGAAGTTTTCATTTATAGTACATTCTAAATTTGTCATTAGTACGTTCTGGTCATTATTAGTACAAATTAAAGTTATGATATATATTACCTTCTAAAGTTGTCATTATTAGTAATTTCTAAACTTAATCAATATGTTATCATTAATACTTAAAACTTAAATACTTAAAACTTATATGCTAAACTTGCCATTATTATTACAAAATAAAGTTATAATTACTAGAACCTTCTAAACTTATCATTATTAGTATATTCCACACTTTTTATTAGTGCATTTCTTCTATGCATGTCGTTATTAGTATATTCTAATTTTGTCATTTTTAGGACAACTTAAAGTTATAGCTAATAGCACCTTCTTGATTCGTTATTGTTGTTATATTATAAACTTTTCATTATTAGTACACATTAAACTTATCAATCATAACACCTTCCAAACTTGTCAGTATTAGTGCATTCTAAACTTTTCTTTATTTCTGTATTATAAAATTGTCTTTATTGATACATATTAAAACTATTATTAGTAGTATCTCCTAAACTTGTATTATTAGTACACGTTAACAGTACCTTTTAAACATCATTATTAGTATATTCTAAACTTGTCATTATCAGTACACATTAAATTAATCATTAATAGTATATTCTAAAATTGTCATTATCAGTATATTCTTAACTTCTCATTTTTAGTACACAGTAAAGTTATCAGTAGAAATACCTTCTAAACTTTTCATTATTAGTACATATTAAAACTATTAGGACCTCGTATACTTATTATTAGTATATTCTAAACTTGGCAAAACTAATATATTCCAAAGTTTATCATTTTTCTAAACTTGTCATTATTGGTATATTCTAAACTTGTGAGTATTGGTAAATGTTAAAGTAGTAGTGTCTTCTAAACATGACATTGTTGGTTTATTCAAAATAAATCATTGATAGTATTAGTATTTTCTAAACTTTGCATTATTAATATAATTCAAACGTGTCATTACACATTGACGTTATCATTAATATAACCTTCTAAACATGTCATTATTGCTGTTTTTTAACTTTTCTTTATTAGTATTTTATAAATTTGTCATTATCCATACATATAAAAGCTATTATGTATATTCTAATATTATTAGTACACGTTAACAGTACCTTCTACCTTAACAGTAACTTGACATCATTAGTATATTATACACATGTAAGTAATCATTAATAGTATATTCTAAATTTGTCATTATTACTATATTCTAAACTTGTCAGTTAGTAGACATTAAAATTATCATTAAATATACCTTCCTAATTTTTCATTATTTGGATATTATTAACCTCTTCTTATTAGAACACATTAAAATTATCGTACATTTTAAATTTGTGATTATTAGTACAAATTAGATATATCATTAGTACATTCTAAAGTTCTTCTTATTAGTACATTAAAGATATAGTTGATCGTACCTTCTAAACTTCTCATTATTAGTATATTCTAAACATGTTATTAGTGCACATTAAAGTCATCATTAATAGTAACTTCTAAACATGACATTATTTATTCATAGAACGGTCTAAATTTGTCATTATTAGTATGTTCTAAACTTGTCCTTATTTGTTCAAATTAAAGTTATATCTGATAGCACCTTCTAAACTTATAATTGTGAGTATATTCTTAATTATTAATACACATTAAAGTTACTATTAGTAGTACCTTGTAAATTTGTCATTATTATTACACATTAAAGTTTTCATTAATAGTACCTTCTAAACTTCTCAATGTAGGTATATTCTAAACATGCCATTATTAGTATATTATAACTTGTCATTTTTAGAATACCTTATAGCTATCAGTAATAGTTCCTTCTAAACCTGTTACTATTTGTATATTCTAAACTTATCATAATAAGTAGACAGGAAACTTTCATTTTTTAAAAGTTGCTATTATCGTTATATGATAAACTTTTCATTAATAATACAAATTAAAGTTTTTTTTATTAGTACCTTCTAAACTTATCACTATTGGTATATTCTAAGATTCTCATTATTAGCACTCATTAACAGTGCCTTCAGAACCTATATATTATTCCAATATATACCTATATATTCTAAGCTTGTCATTTTTAGAACACATTAGATTTATCACTAATAGTACCTTCTAAACTTGTCATTATTATTATATTATAGTTAACAGTTATAATAACTTCTCAACTTGTTATTATTAGTATATTCTAAACTTTCATTATTAGTACACATGAAAGTTTTCATTAACAGTACTTTCTAAACTTCTCATTATTACGTGTCATTATTTGTAAATATTTAAGTTATTATTAATAGGATCCTTTAAACTTATCATTATTGCTATATTTTAAACATGTGAGTATTACATTCTTGTAAACTTGTCATTATCTTTTATTCTAAACGTTTTATTACTTGTATTTCATTAACAGTACCTTCTAAACTTCTCATTATTACGTGCCATTATTAGTTCACATAAAGTTATCATTAATAG
Source organism: Oratosquilla oratoria (assembly GCF_046742065.1). Lineage (NCBI taxonomy): Eukaryota > Metazoa > Arthropoda > Malacostraca > Stomatopoda > Squillidae > Oratosquilla > Oratosquilla oratoria. The sequence goes on from NW_027467729.1 coordinate 1,011,529, forward strand.
GATCTTTTCAATTCATCATTATTGCTATATCTTAAACATGTCAATATTAGATTCTTCTAAAGTTGTCATTACCTTTTATTCTAAACATTTTATTCTTGTGTATTAAACTTGTCATTAAAGTTATCATTGATAGTATTTTCTAAACTTGTCATTATATTGTATATTCATATATTGTATACTCAAAACTTGTTATTATTACTAAACTTTAAGGTTATCATTAATAGTTCCTTTTAAACTGTCATTTTTAGTATATTCTAAGCATCTCATCATTGGTATATAATAAAGTTGTCATCAATAGTACTTACCCTGTCTTTATTTGTATATTCTAAACTTATTATTAGTATACTCTAAATATGTCATTATTATTCACTTTAAGGTTACTATTACTAGTACACATTCAAGTTATCATTTGAAATACATTCTAAAATTGTCATTATTTAATTAAAGTATATTCTAAACCTGTGATTATTAATATATATTAAAATTTTGTCATTATTAGGACTCATTAAATTTATAGTTAATAGCACCTTCTTAATTTGTCATTGTTAGTACATTATAAAGTTGTCATTATTACTACATATTAAACTTATCCAAACTTGTTAGTATTAGTGTATTCTAAACTTTTCTTTATTAGTATATTATAAACCTGTTATTATTGCTACATATTAAAGTTATTATTAGTAGTATCTTCTAAACTTTTCATTACTTGTATATTCTAGTATTAATAGTACACATTAAGAGTTTTTTCTAAACATTAGTATATTCTAAATTTTTCGTTATAAGTACACATTAACGTTGTTATCAATATTACCTTCTTAACTTGACATCATTAGTATATTGTAAACTTGTTTTATCAAAAATACCTTTTAAAAAATTTATTAGTACATGTTAAAACTATCATTAAAGGAATTTTCCAAATGTTTATTTGAACACATTAGAACACATTAAATTTACCATTCTAAACTTGTCATTAATAGTGCACATTAAAGTTATCATTAATATCACTTTCTAACCATTAGAATATTCTAAACACATCTTAATTGACATGCTCTAAACTTTTTATTTATAGTGTTTATTCAACATATTCTAAACATGGCAATATTAGTGTAATTTAAAGTTACCATTATTCTAAACTTGTCATTGTTATTATATTCTAAACATGATTGGTAGCACTTTCCAAAGTTGTCATTATTCGTATATTCTAACTGTCTTTATTAGTACATATTACAGTTATCATTGATATTACCTTCTAATATTTGTAATTATCAGTATCGTCTATTATTGTCATAATTAGTGCATATTAAAGTTATCATTAATAGTACCTTCTAAGCTTGTCCTTATTAGTATATTCTAAACATGTGATTATGAGTTATCATTAATAGTGCTTTCTAAACGTAATTATCTTTCATATACTAAGCTTTTCACTATTAATACACTTTAAAGTTATCATTAATAGAATATTCTAAAATTTCATTATTAGTATATTCTAAACTTGTCATTAATAGTACAATTACAGTTATCATTAATAGTATCTTTATTCTGATCATTATTAGTGTTCTATAATTATCATTATTAGTATTAGTTATCATTAACAGTATCTTGTAAACTTGCCATTATCAGTATGCTCTAAACTCGTCATTATAAGTATATTCTTAACGTATCATCAATACTGTACATTAAACTTTCTAAACTTGTCATTGTTAGTATATTATAAACTTCCCCATAATAGTATATTCTCAACTTTCATAATATTTGTTATTATCAGTATCTACAATTGCCATTATTAGTGCATATCAAAGTTATCATTAATAGTACCTTCTAAACTTGTCCTTATGTGATTATGTCCTTATGTGATTATAAGTACATATTAGAATTATCATTCATAGTACTTTCTAAACATATTCTAAGCTTGTCACTATTGGTAAACTTTCATAATTAGTACACATTATAAGTAGCTTCCAAGCTTGTATAAACTTGTATATTCTATAGTTTTCACTATTACTACATATTTAATTTATTATTAAAAGAATATTCTGAACTTGTCGTTATTGGTATATCCTAAACTTGTCATTAATAGCACTCGTTAATACCATAATCTTAACTTGTCATTATTAGTACACATTAGTCATTAATCGTATATTTTAAACATATCATTACTAGAACATATTCAAGTTATCATTGATAATTCCTTTTCAACTTGTCATTATTAGTATAATTCAAACATTAGTTAGTAATCATTATTAGTTATTGTTATTGTTATTGTTATTGTTATTGTTATTGTTATTGTTATTGTTATTGTTATTGTTATTGTTATTATTGTTATTATTATTGTTATTATTATTGTTATTGTTATTGTTATTGTTATTGTTATTGTTATTGTTATTGTTATTGTTATTGTTATTGTTATTGTTATTGTTATTGTTATTGTTATTGTTATTGTTATTGTTATTGTTACTGTTATTGTTAGTCACTATTCAAAAACTCTAAACTTTTCATTATTAGTACACATTAAAGTACCTTTAATTGTACCTTTTAATTGTACCTTTAATTGTACCTTTTGAATATGACATTATGACACATAAAACTTGTCATAATGTCATTATTCTAAACTTTCTTTAATCGTACATGTTAAAAATATTGCTAAGAGAATCCTGTCAATATCAATATACATTAAAATTATTATTACTATTATATTCTAATCTTGACAACACAATAAAGTCATTAAAAGTACCGACTATTACCACATTCTAAATTTGTCATTATTTGTGCAAATAAAATTAATCATTAATCGCACACTTCTTACTATTAGTATATTCTAAATTTGTTATTATTAGTAAACTTTGAGGTTATCACAAATATTGCCTTCTAAACTTGTCATCATTAGTATATTCTAAACATGCCATTATTAGTATATTCTAATAATTCTTAGTATATTCTAAACTCGTCAATATTAGTTAACATTTATAGCATCTAGAATATTCTAATTTTTCCATTATTAGTACACATCAAAGATATCATTAATAGTACCTTTTAAACCTGTCACCATTAGTGTTCTATACTTTCCATTATTAGTACACATTAAAGTTACCAGTAATAGTACTTTCTAGACTTCTCATTATACGTATATCATAAACATGTCAATATTGGTACATTCTAAATATGTCTTCATTGATGTATCTAAACTTGTCATTATTAATATGTTCAAAACTTGTTATAATATATCATATGAAATTTATCATTAATATGACGTTATCATTAGTATATTCTAAGCTTGGCAATATGCTAAAGTTGCCATTATTCTAACTTTGTCATTATCATAATTTAAACTAGTATATTCTAAACATGTCATTAATAGTATATTCAAAACTCGTAATTATTAGTTAACTTATCATTAATAGTATATCCTAATCTTTATTATTGGTATATTCCAAATTTGCCATTATTAGCACACATTAAATTTATAATTAAAAGTACCTTCTATTCTTGTTTTATTAGTACATTTTAACTTATCATTAGTAAAAATTAAAGTAATTAATAGTACGTTCTAAACTTATCATTAAATGTACATTTTAAATAGTATAGTACTACTCATTAACAGTACATTTTAAATAGTATAGTACTTCTCATTATAAGTACACATCAACCTTTTTAAACTTATTAGAATGTTTTATATTTTTTCATTATTAGTACACATTAAAGTTATCATTAATAGTACTATCTAAACTTCAGTATATTCTAAACATGTATATTCTAAACATGTCTTCATTGGTATATTCTAAACTTGTCATCATTAGTATGTTCTAAACTTATCTTTATTAGTATATTCTAAACTTGGCAATATTATGTTAAAGTTGTCTTTATTATTATCATTCAAACTAGAATATTCTTAACATTCTAAAATAATGATAAGTTCAGAACATACTAATAAAAACATTAATAGTACATTCGAAAAATATCATTAACTGTACCCTTTAAATATGTAATTATTAGTATATTTTAAACTCGTCATATTTTAAACTCGTAGTATCTTCTAAACTTGTCATTATCGGAATATTCTAAACTTTTCATTATTAGTACCCATCAAAGATATCATTAATAGTGCCTTTTAAACTTGTCATCATTAGAATGTTCTATACCTTTCATTATTAGTACACATTAAAGTTATCATTAATTGTACTTTCCAAATTTCTCATTATACGTATATTCTAAACATGTCTACATTGGAATATTCTAAACTTGTCATTATTAGTATGCTCTAAACTTGTCATTAATAGCTCATATTAAATCTATCATTATTAGTATATTCTAAGCTTGGTAATATTAGTATATGTTAAAGTTTTCATTAAACCTTGTCATTATTATTATAGTTTAAACTAGTATATTCTAAAGATGTCGTTATTAGTATATTCAAAACTCGCCATTATTAGTAAACTTATCACTAATATTATCTTCTAATCTTCTCATTATTACTATATTCCAAGTTTGACATTATTAGTACACATTAAATCTATCATTAATAGTACCCACTAATCCTGTTTTTATTAGTATTTTCTAAACCTGGCATTATTAGTGTGTTCTAAACTTATTATTAGTGAAAATTAAAGTTATTAATAGTACCTTATACACTAATCATTAACAGTATCCTTTTAACTTGTAATTATTAGTATATTCTAAACTTATTATTATTATTACTTTATTATTATTATTATTATTACTTATTATTAGTATATTCTAAACTTATTACACATTAAAGTTATCATTATTAGTATTTTCTAAACCTGGCATTATTAGTGTGTTCTAAACTTATTATCAGTGAAAATTAAACTTATTAATAGTACCTTATACACTAATCATTAACAGTATCCTTTTAACTTGTAATTATTAGTATATTCTAAACTTATTACAAATTAAAGTTATCATTATCGTTAAAAACTTATCACTACTAAACTTTAATGTGTACTAATAAAAACAAGTTTAGAATATATATTCCAAACTTGTTTTTATTAGTACACATTAAAGTTATCATTAATAGTTCCTTTTCAACATGTCGTTATAGGTATGTTCTATATTTGTCATTATTAGTACACAATAAATATATTAATTGTATTTTCACACTCTTCATTATTAGTATATTCTAAAATTCTCATGATTACTACACATTAATGTTATCTTTAAAAATACCTTCTAATCTTGTTTTTGTTGTTATATTCTAAACTTGTCAGTATTAGTATATTCTAATTTTTTTATTATTACTCCTAGATTTTCTTTATATATTCTAAACTTGTCATTATTAGTTCATATTAACGTTATCATTATTAGTACCTTCTAAACTTATTATTATTAGTTATTCTAAATTCTAAATTCTTTCCTTCTAAACATCTTTTTATTAGTATATTGTAAACTTCTGATTATTATTACACATTAAAGTTATTATCAATAATACCTTCTAAACTTGTCAAAGTTAAATGCATTATCAATATATATAAGTATATTACAAACTTGCCATTATTAGTATCTTTTAATTTTTCATTAATAGAATACATTGGTATATTCTAGTTTTTCCATTATTAGTACACATAAAAGTTATCATTAACTGTGCCTTGCATTATCAGTAAACTTTTTGTAAACTTAGGTATACCTTCTAAACTTGACATCATTTGCATATTACAAAATTGCTATTTCTAAATTTATCATTATTAGTGCACATTAAAGTTATCATGCAATAGTACCTTCTAAACTTGTTATTATTAGTATATTCCAAACTTGTTATTACTAGTACACATTAAAGCTATCATTAATAATACCTTCTAAACTTGTCATAATTAGAATATCATAAATTTGTCCCTATTAATATACATTATGCTGATATTCTATGGTTGTCATTGTTAGTATATTCTAAACTTTTCATTATTAACACAGATCAAATTATTCAATATTAGTACATATCAAAGATATTTAATAGAACCTTCTAAAATTGTCATTATTAAAACATATTAAAGTTATTACAAATATCATTTGTTGTATATATCATTAATAGTACTATCGACAATATTCATTATTAATATATTCTAAACTTTTGATATTAAATTTATCATCAATAGTTCCGACTATGTTATTCTTAGTATATTCTAAACTTGTTACTATCAGTGCATATTAAAGTTATTAAAAGTATATTCTAAACATGTCATTACTAGTATTTTGTAAATTTTTCACTATTAGTACTCATTAAAGTAATTATTAGTACACATTAAAGATTTTGATAATAGTACCTGCTAAACGCTATACTTTTTTTTAATAAATTTCCCATATAATCAAAATTTTCATTAGTTTTGAATATACTAACAATGACATGTTTAGAGGACACTACCAATGATAACTTTAATATGTACTAATACTCAAAATTTTAGAATATAGTAATAGTGACAAGTTTAGGATAATGATAAACTCGGAATATATTATTATTACCAAGTGTAGGATATACTAATAATGGTAAGGATACAAGGTCCTAGTAATGATAACTTCAATGTATACTAATAAAGTTTAGAATACCAAAGAAGATATGTTTAGTATCTCCTAATAGTGATGTTTCGAATTTACGAACAATGACAACTTTTAAATAAAAACTTTAATGTTTTCTGATAATTAATGTTTGGTATATATTAATAATGACAAGTTCAAAGGTACTATTAATGATAACTTGAATATGTACACATATTCACATATCATATGTTATTATTCACATGTTATTATAAGACATGTATTATGTACACATAATCACATGTTTACAATAGTGTAATAAAGTTTAAAAGGTTATATTAATAATGTTAATGTGTAACAATAATGACACGTTTTAAATATATTGATAATGTAAAGTTTAATAAAATCTAATAATAACATAATTAGAAGTTCCTATCAATGATAACTATAATACGTACTAATAATGATTAGTTTTGAAAAAAGCTATTAATGTCATATTAAAAAGCCAGTAATAATGGTAACTTTAACATGTACTAATACTCACAATTTTAGAATATACTAATAATGACAAGTTTTAAATAATTATAAACTTTGGAATATATTAGTATTGCCAAGTTTAGAATATACTAATAATGGTCCTAATAATGATAACTTTAATGTGTACTAATAATGACAAGTTTAGAATAATAAAGAAGATATGGTATTTACTAATACTGATATTTTTCGAATATACGAACAATGACAACTTTAGAAAGTATTGTATATTCCACACTTTTTATTATTTCTACACATCAAAATTATCTTGAAGAGTATCTTCTAAACTTGTCAATCTTAGTAGATTCTAAACTTTTAATTGTATACATTGTAAACCTGTGGTTATTAGTGCATTTCTTCTTTACATCAAAGATATCATTAATAGTACCTAACTTGTCATAATTAGAATGTTTTATACTTTTCATTATTAGTACACATTAAAGTTATCATTAATAGTACTTTCTAAACCTCTGTATAGACTAAACATGTCTTCATTGGTATATTCTAAACTTGTCATTAATACTTGATATCAATTTTATCATTAATAGGACGTTTTAAACTTATCATTATAAGTATATGTTAAAATTGTCATTAAACATTATTATTATTGTTATCGTTTAAACTAGTACATTCTAGACTTGACATTATTAGTATGTTCTAAACTTATCACTAGTAAAAATTAAAGTCATTAATAGTACCTTCGAAACATCATTTCGCATAGATTTTATCTTTAATAGTGCTTTCCAAAGTTGTCATTATTATTCTAAACTTCTCATCAATAGTGTATACTAAACTTATCACTATTAATAGACATTAAAGTTATCCTTCTAAACTTGGCATTATTCCAAGCTTGTCGTTATTAGTACAAGTTAACGTTATCAATTATAGTACCTTCTGAACTTACCCTTATTAGTATATAGTGATTTTATTTATATTAGTACACATTAAAGTTATCATTAATAGTACCCTCTAAAAGTTGTCATGAAGATACAGTCTGAACTTACCTTTACTTGTATATTACAAAAATGCTATTTTCAATGTATTCTAAACTTGTCAATATTACCACATTACCACATATTAGCACCTTCTAAAATCGCCATTATCATTATATTAAAATTGTTATTATCAGTACATTCTAAATTTATCTTCTAAAGTTTTCATCTAAACATGCCATTTTTAATATATTTTTACTGCATTTTTCAAATTTGTGATTACTAGCATCTTGACAGTATTAGTACACACTGAAGTTATCATTAACTTTCTTAACTTTTTATTAGTATGTTCTAAACTTGTCGTCATTTGCCATTTGCCATTTAAGTTATCATTAATAGTACCTTCTAAACATCTCATTTTAATATAATTTAAACTTTTCATTATTGGTGTTTTTAAATTTGTCGTTATTGGAATTTATTATAATTTATATTAATAGAACTTTCTAAACTTGTCATTGTTACTGCATTTTAAACTTGTCATTATTAGTACACATTAAAGTTATCATTAATAGTACCTTATAAACTTGTCTTTGTAACTACACATTAAAGTTATCATTAATAGTATCTTTCTAAATTTGTCATTTTAGTACACATTCAATTCATTATCATTAGTACCCTCTACACTTATCAATTTTTGTATATTATAAACTTGTTATTATTAACACATATCTGAGTTATCTTAATGATAACATATTGATTAAGTTTAGAAATTACTAATAATGACAACTTTAGAAGGTAATATATATCATAACTTTAATTTGTACTAATAATGACCAGAACGTATTAATGACAAATTTAGAATGTACTATAAATGAAAACTTCTAATAATTAATGTTTGAAAAATACCAATATTTAAAAGTTTAAAGGCACTGTAAATAATAACTTATGTACCAATAATCACAAGTTTATAATTTTGTAATAATGACAAGTTTTGGAGGTTCTGTTAATGATAACGTTAATGTGTAGTAATAATGACACGTTTGAATCATATTGATAATGCAAAGTTCTGGTAGAAGATTAGAAGATTAGAAGACATTACTAATGGTAACTTTAACATGTATTAATACTCACAAGTTTAGAATAAATGATAAACTTGAGATATCTGCTAAGATTGACAGGTTTATCCTCAAGATAACTTTGATGTGTAGAAATAATGACAAGTTTACAAGGTACTATTAATGATAACTTTAATGTGTACATGTTTCGAACATATTGATTAAGTTTAGAAATTACTAATAATGACAACTTTAGAAGGTAATATATATCATAACTTTAATTTGTAATAATAATGACCAGAACGTACTAATGGCAATTTTAGAATGTACTATAAATGAAAACTTTGATGTCTTCTAATAATGTTTGAAAAATACTAATGATAACTTTAATATGTACCAATAATCACAAGTTTACAATTTTGTAATAATGACAAGTTTTGGAGGTTATATTAATGATAACGTTAATGTGTAGTAATAATGACACGTTTGAATCATACTAATAATGCAAAGTTTAGAAAATTCTTGTAATAGAAAAATCAGAAGTTGCTATTAATGATAAATATAATACGTACTAATAATGATTAGTTTTGAATAACCTAACAATATCATGTTTAGAAGACACTACTAATGGTAACTTTAACATGTATTAATACTCACAAGTTTAGAATATACCAATAATGACAAGTTTAGAATAATGATAAACTTTGGAATATATTAGTAATAGCAAAATCAGTAGTTTTGAATAGCCTAACAATATCATGTTTAGAAGAAACTACTAATGGTAACTTTAATATGTATTGATACTCACAAGTCTAGAATATACCAATAATGACAAGTTTAGAATAATGATAAACTTTGGAATATATTAGTATTGCCAAGTTTAGAATATACTAATAATGATATGTATACAAGGTCCTAATAATGATAACTCTAATGTGTACGAATAATGAAAATTTTGGAATACCCAAGAAGATATGTTTAGTATATAATAATACTGATATGTTTCGAACAATGACAACATTAGAAAGTATTGACAAGCTTTAATTTGTACCAATAATGACAAGTGTAGAATATACTACTGATGACAAATTTAGAACATGCTTATAATGTATTTTCTAATGTATTTTCTAATGTATTTAGAACATGCTTATAATGTATTTTCTAAACCTTACGTTGTTAATATATTTCAAACGTGTCATTATTACTACACAATAACATTATCATCAATGTAGCCTTCTGTGCATGTCATTATTAAAATATTGTAAATCTGTGATTATTAGTACACATTAAAGTTATAATCATAGTGCCTTTAAAATTGTCATTATAATTTTGTCATTGTTCGGATATTCAACTTTCATTATTAGTATATTCTAAACTTATTATTATTAGTATATTCTAAAATTATCATTATTAGTATATTCTAAAATCATCATTATTATATTCTAAACTTGTGATTATTGATACACCTTAAACTTGTTTTATCATTCAACCTAAACTTATATGCTAAACTTGTCATTATTAGTGCAAAATAAAGTTATCATTAATAGAACCTTCTAAACTTATCCTTATTAGTATAATCCACGATTGTCACTATTTCTACACATTAAATTTATCTTTAACAGTATCTTCTAAACTTGTCAATCTTGTCAATATTTAACTAGTACCCATTAAAGCTTGTCAGTTTTATGTTCTAAACCCTCATTATTAGTGCACATTAGTTATCACTAAAAATACTTTTTAAGTGGTCATTGTTCGTAAATTCGAAACATCATTATTAGTAAATACTAAACATATCTTCTTCGGTATTCTAAACTTTATTAGTATACATGAAATTAAGTTACCATTACTAGGACCTTGTATCCTTATTATTATTAGTATATTCTTAAATTGGTAATAATAATATATTCCGAGTTTATCATTATTCTAATCATGTCATTATTAGCATATTCTACAGTATACTATTGAGTATGGCATGTAATAATATTGAAGTTATCATTAGTAGTGTCTTCTAAACATGTTATTGTTAGTATATTCAAAACTATTTATTAGTACGTATTATAGTTATCATTAATAGCAACTTCTACTATGCTATTGTTAGTATTTTCTAAACCTTGCATTAATAGTATATTTTAAACGTGTCATTATTACTACACATTAACGTTATCCTTAATGTAACCTTCTAAACATGTCATTACTAATAATATTCTAATTATGACAAGTTTAGAAGGTATTATTAATGATAATTTTAACGTGTTTAGAATATAGTAATGACAAGTTTAGAAGGTACTATTGCATCATAACTTTAATGTGCACTAATAATGACAGATTTAGAATATGCTAGTAATGACAATTTTGTAATATTACGGTTACATTTAATATGTGCTAATGTGGTAATAATGACAATTTTAGAATACACTAAAAATAGCATTATTGTAATATACAAAAGATAAGTTCAGAAGGTACCTTAATGACAACTTTTAGCAAGTACTATTAATGATAATTTTAATGTGTACCAATATAAACAAAGTACTATTTACTAATAAGGGTAAGTTTAGAAGGTACTATAATTAATAACGTTAACTTGTACTATATAAATACAAGCTTAGAATGTACTAATAATGGCAAATTTGGAATATACTATTAATGATAAGTTAACTAATAATTACGAGTTTTGAATATACTATTAATGACATGTTTAGAATATACTAGTTTAAATTATGATAATGACAAAGTTAAAATAATGGCAACTTTAGCATATTGCCGGGCTTAGAATATACTAATGATAACGTCCTATTAATGATAAATTTCATATGATATATTATAACAAGTTTTGAACATATTAATAATGACAAGTTTAGATACATCAATGAAGACATATTTAGAATATACCAATATTGACATGTTTATAATATACGTATAATGAGAAGTCTAGAAAGTACTATTAATGATAACTTTAATGTGTACTAAGAATGTAAAGTATAGAACACTCTAATGGTGACAGGTTTAAAAGGTACTATTAATGATATCGTTGATGTGTACTAATAATGAAAAAATAGAATATTCTAGATACTATAAATGTTAACTAATATTGACGAGTTTAGAATATACTAAGAATTATTAGAATATACTAATAATGGCATGTTTAGAATATACTAATGATGACAAGTTTAGAAGGTAATATTTGTGATAACCTCAAAGTTTACTAATAATAACAAATTAAGCTTAGTATATGAAAGATAATTACGTTTAGAAAGCACTATTAATGATAACTCATAATCACATGTTTAGAATATACTAATAAGGACAAGATAAGGTGCTATTAATGATAACTTTAATATGCACTAATTATGACAATAATAGACGATACTGATAATTACAAATATTAGAAGGTAATATCAATGATAACTGTAATATGTACTAATAATGACATTTAGAATATACGAATAATGCTACCAATCATGTGTATTAATACTAACAAGTTTAGAATATAATAACAATGGCAAGTTTAGAATAATGGCAACTTTAGAATACATTAATATTGTCATGTTTGGAATATGTTTAATAAACACTATAAATAAAAAGTTTAGAACATGTCAATTAAGATGTGTTTAGAATATTCTAATTGTTAGAAAGTGATATTAATGATAACTTTAATGTGTACTAATAAGGATAATTATAGAATATACTAATAATGATCAGATTAAAGATATTAATGATAACTTTAATGTGCACTATTAATGACAAGTTTAGAATGGTAATTTTAATGTTTTCTAATGTGTTCAAATAAACATTTGGAAAATTCCTTTAATGATAGTTTTAACATGTACTAATAATTTTTTTTAAAAGGTATTTTTGATAAAACAAGTTTACAATATACTAATGATGTCAAGTTAAGAAGGTAATATTGATAACAACGTTAATGTGTACTAATAACGATAAGTTTAGAATATACTAATGTTTAGAAAAAACTCTTAATGTGTAATATTAGAATATACAAGTAATGAAAAGTTTAGAAGATACTAATAATAATAACTTTAATATGTAGCAATAATAACAGGTTTATAATATACTAATAAAGAAAAGTTTAGAATACACTAATACTAACAAGTTTGGATAAGTTTAATGTGTACTAATAATGACAAGTTTATAATGTACTAACAATGACAAATTAAGAAGGTGCTATTAACTATAAATTTAATGAGTCCTAATAATGACAAAATTTTAATATATACTAATAATCACAGGTTTAGAATATACTTACAATGATATTTAGAATATGCTAAGATTGACAAGTTCAGAAGATACTGTTAAAGGTAACTTTAATGTTTAGAAAAAATGACAAGTGTGGAATATACTAATAACGATCAGTTAACTTCTAAACTTAGACAAGTTATTGTTAATAATAACTTTTATGTGTACTTATAATCAGAAGTTTACAATATACTAATAATCAGAGGTTTAGAAGGTACAGGTATGTGTACTAATAATGAAAAGATTAGAATATACCAATAATTAAAAGCACTGTTGAAGATAACTTTAATTTGTACTGATAATAAGCAAGTTTACAATATACTAATAAAGACAAGTTTAGAAGATAAATAATAAATTCAGTATATACTAATAGTAAAATACTAATAATAAAAAGTTTAGAATATGGTAATAACAACAAGTATAGAAGGTACTATTAATGATAACTTTAATGTGTTACAAGTTTAGAATATAGTGATAATGAGAAGTTTAGAAGGTAGTATTATTTACAATTTCATAATGCACAAATAATGAAAACGTTAATGTGTACTAATAAATACAAATTTGGAATCTAATAATAATAACATTAATGTGTTATCAAAATAAAAAGTTTGGAATATACTGATAATGAGAAGTTTAGAATAATTTAATAATGACAATTTTAGAATGTACTTTTAATGATAACTTGAATGTGTACTAGTAATAGTAACCTTAAAGTGAATTAATAATGACATATTTAGAGTATACTAACAATAAGTTTAGAATATACAAATAAAGACAGGGTAAGTACTATTGATGACAACTTTATTATATACCAACGATGAGATGCTTAGAATATACTAAAAATGACAGTTTAAAAGGAACTATTAATGATAACCTTAAAGTTTAGTAATAATAACAAGTTTTGAATATACTAATAATGGCAAGTTTAGAAAATACTATCAAGTAATATAAAGATTAGAATAAAAGGTAATGACAACTTTAGAAGAATCTAATATTGACATGTTTAAGATATAGCAATAATGATGAATTGAAAAGATATGAACTAATAATGGCACGTAATAATGAGAAGTTTAGAAGGCACTGTTAATGAAATAAAACGTTTAGAATAAAATATAATTACAAGTTTAGAAGAATGTAATACTCACATGTTTACAATATAGCAATAATGATAAGTTTAAAGGATCCTATTAATGATAACTTAAATATGTACAAATAATGACACAAAATAATGAGAAGTTTAGAAAGTACTGTTAATGAAAACTTTCATGTGTACTAATAATGAAAGTTTACAGTTTACAAGTTTAGAATATACTAATAATAACAAGTTGAGAAGTTACTATAACTGTTAACTATGATATAATAATAATGACAAGTTTAGAAGGTACTATTAGTGATAAATCTAATGTGTTCTAAACATGACAAGCTTAGAATATATAGGTATAATATATTGGAATAATATATAGGTTCTGAAGGCACTGTTAATGAGTGCTAATAATGAGAATCTTAGAATATACCAATAGTGATAAGTTTAGAAGGTACTAATAAAAAAAAACTTTAATTTGTATTATTAATGAAAAGTTGATCATATAACGATAATAGCAACTTTTTAAAAATGAAAGTTTCCTGTCTACTTATTATGATAAGTTTAGAATATACAAATAGTAACAGGTTTAGAAGGAACTATAAGGTATTCTAAAAATGACAAGTTATAAGATACTAATAATGGCATGTTTAGAATGTACCTACATTGAGAAGTTTTGAGGTACTATTAATGAAAACTTTAATTTGTAATAATAATGAAAAGTTTAGAATATACTAACAAATGGCAAGTAGTGTCTACATGTTTAGAATATACTAATAATGACAAACTTACAATGTACCATTAAGGAAAATTTTAATGTGTCCTAATAATGACAAATTTAAAAGGTACTACTAATAGTAACTTTAATGTGTATTAATAATTAAGAATATACTCACAATTATAAGTTTAGAAGGTGTTATCAGATATAACTTTAACTTGAACAAATAAGGACAAGTTTAGAACATACTAATAATGACAAATTTAGACCGTTCTATGATTAAATAATGTCATGTTTAAAAGTTACTATTAATGATGACTTATACCATGTTTAGAATATACTAATAATGAGAAGTTTAGAAGGTATGATCAATTATAACTTTAATGTACTAATAAGAAGAACTTTAGAATGTACTAAATGACAGGCTTAGACGGATCTACTAATGATATATTTAATTTGTACTAATAATCACAAATTTAAATTGTACGATAATTTTAATGTTCTAATAAGAAGAGGTTTATAATATCCAAATAATGAAAAATTAGGAAGATATATTTAATGATAATTTTAATGTCTACTAACAATGACAAGTTTAGAATATAGTAATAATGACAAATTTAGAATATACTATTAATGATTACTTACATGTGTATAATATACTAATGATGTCAAGTTACTGTTAAGGTAGAAGGTACTGTGAACGTGCATTAATAATACTAGAATATACGAATAATGACAAGTTTAGAAGATACTACTACTAATAGCTTTTATATGTATGGATAATGACAAATTTATTAAATACTAATAAAGAAAAGTTTAAAAAACAGCAATAATGACATGTTTAGAAGGTTATATTAATGATAACGTTAATGTGTAATGACACGTTTGAATTATATTAATAATGCAAAGTTTAGAAAATACTAATACTATCAATGATTTGTTTTGAATAAACCAACAATGTCATGTTTAGAAGACACTACTACTTTAACATGTACTAATACTCACAAGTTTAGAATATACCAATAATGACAAGTTTAGAAAAATGATAAACTTTGGAATATATTAGTTTTGCCAAGTTTAGAATATACTAAGAATGAATAATATACTAATAATAAGTATACGAGGTCCTAATAGTTTTAACATGTACTAATAATGAAAAGATTAGAAGGTATTTCTACTGATAACTTTACTGTGTACTAACAATGACAAGTTAAGAATATACTGATAATGACAATTTTAGAATATACTATTAAGGATTAATTTAATGTGTACTAATATGGCAAGTTTATACTATACTAATGATGTCAAGTTAAGAAGGTAATGTTGATATTAACGTTAATGTGTACTGATAATGGCAAGTTTAGAATATACTGATAATGATGTTTAAAAGGTACTGTTAACGTGTAGTAATAATACAAGTTTAAGAGATACTACTAATAATAGTTTTAATATGTATCAATAACGACAAGTTTATAATATAAAAATAAAGAAAATTTTAGAATGAACAAGTTTGGAAGGTGTTATGATTGATAAGTTTAATGTGTACTAATAATGAAAAATTTATAATATATCAACAATAACGAATCAAGAAGGTGCTATTAGCTATAACTTTAAGGTGTCCTAATAATGTTTAGAATGTATATAGAATTAAAAGTTTAGAATCTACTAAGATTGACAAGTTTAGAAGATACTCTTCAAGATAATTTTGATGTGTAGAAATAATAAAAAGTGTGGAATATACTAATAATGATAAGTTTAGAAGGTTCTAGTAATGATAACTTCATTTTGTACTAATAATGACAAGTTTAGCATATAAGTTTTAAGTATTTAAGTTTTAAGTATTAATGATAACATATTGATTAAGTTTAGAAATTACTAATAATGACAACTTTAGAAGGTAATATATATCATAACTTTAAATTGTACTAATAATGACCAGAACGTACTAATGACAAATTTAGAATGTACTATAAATGAAAACTTCTAATAATTAATGTTTGAAAAATACCAATATTGAAAAGTTTAAAGACACTGTTAATAACTTTAATATGTACCAATAATCACAAGTTAATGTTTAGTAATAATGACACGTTTGAATCATATTGATAATGCAAAGTTCTGGTAATAGCAAAATCAGAAGTTACTATTAATAATAAATATAATACGTACTAATAATGATTAGTTTTGAATATCCTAACAATATCATGATTAGAAGACATTACTAATGGTAACTTTAACATGTATTAATACTCACAAGTTTAGAATATACCAATAATGACAAAATTGAGAAATGATAAACTTGAGATATCTGCTAATAACCACAGGTTAATAGATAAAAGTTTAGAATCTACTAAGATTGACAGGTTTATCCTCAAGATAACTTTGATGTGTAGAAATAATGACAAGTTTGCAAGGTACTATTAATGATAACTTTAATGTGTATTAATAAATACATGTTTCGAACATATTGATTAATTAGAAAGTATTGACAAGCTTTAATTTGTACCAATAATGACAAGTGTAGAATATACTACTGATGACAAATTTAGAACATGCTTATAATGTATTTTCTAATGTATTTTCTAATGTATTTTCTAATGTATTTTCTAATGTATTTAGAACATGCTTATAATGTATTTTCTAAACCTTACGTTGTTAATATATTTCAAACGTGTCATTATTACTACATCAATGTAGCCTTCTGTGCATGTCATTATTAAAATATTGTAAACCTGTGATTATTAGTACACATTAAAGTTATAATCAATAGACTTTAAAATTGTCATTATAATTTTGTCATTGTTCGGATATTCAACTTTCATTATTAGTATATTCTAAACTTATTATTATTAGTATATTCTAAAATTATCATTATTAGTATATTCTAAAATCATTATTTTCTAAACTTGTGATTATTGATACACCTTAAATGTGTACTAATAATGGCAAATTTGGAATATACTAATAATAATAATTAGGATATACTATTAATGATAAGTTTACTAATAATATCAACGAGTTTTGAATATACTAATAATAATATGTTCAGAATATACTAGTTTGAATTACAATGATAATGACAAGGTTAGAATAATGACAACTTTAACATAGTTTAAATTTGCCAGACTTAGAATATGCTAATGATAACGTCTGGTTAGTAAATAAAGGACCTAGGAGGACAACAACAGATCTTGCCTCATCCCTTAAAGGTGGAGTGACAATAAACGGATATCTATTTCATTTCCTTCTTTACACTTCCTTCTGTAAATATATCTTATCCCCTTTCAGTTAGGAAAAATCATCATCCCACATTAATAATCATGGCAAATGGAGGATACAAAAAGATAGTAGGTAATTTTCTCTATACCTATATTGAATAAGCCTAATAGTACAGAGCTAAATGAATGCATTTATCCTTGCATCTCAAACCGGGTTCATTCTTATCATATGAGGTAATTATTCAATGTTTCCACTGCTACTCAGTTGAGCTACTGCCTCTACATCAACATAGTCATCATATTGCATTCCATGCAATTAACACCAATTCCTATTATCCTCACAGTTCTACAAACACGTACAAATTATACAATCTCTATCTAACCACTTCAACAAGTTCTGCTCCTATAAACACATGAAAATTGGATCCTTGCTAATCATCTCAAATAATATACATCCTACCAAGACATGCAGTCATAACTTACCAGAAATCATTGCTCTCTCCCTCCTGCGTGTTTTCCATTATATCTATTCCCGTTATTCCTCCCATTTATTCTTTTCCCAACCATTACTTCCCCCAGCAAAAGGACTAAACGTCTATCTCCATTTTCATGCAGCAGAGAAAGAGACAGAAAGAACAACGCTTTCATTGTTCTAAGCGTTTGAGTTGGCACCACAGTTCCAACAATACTCTTGGCATCATCCTAACGATACATTCAATATCGTAAAATACACACCGTACATGGATCATACATCAAAAGCAATTACAATATGTATTTCTATAAATTCTTACATAACTAGAGCACCGTAAATCTCAAAAGTATAAACGTATCTCTAGATACATTTTATCTAAAACACTTTAATATCAGACCGTGAATTCGCGTCTGTATGTAAACATTAGCTAAGCACTGCCAGCGTTTGGAAAAATAGAGAATGTAATTAGCACCAGGGGGTGATTATGGTAACACCCTCCCCCTTCAAGACATGAGGCGATCCTTGGATTGACTCATGTTGGAGAAGGAAGACGGGACAGTGTATCCGCCAGGATATTATCCGCTCCCTTGACATGCCGGATAATTAGATCATAATCCCTCCCCGTCAAACCTATTTGCCAGTACCCTTTCAACATATCTAGCTTACTGACAAACTTCGCCTTTCCCACACAGTCGATACAGTCATCCAACCTTGGTATCGGGTACGAATCACTCTTAGTCACTTGGTTCACTTTCCGAAAGTCTGTACAGAACCTGTACGAATCACTACCTGCCTTCTGCACTAACACACACGGGGAACTCCACGCACTGTTACTTTCCTCAATTAATCCATTTTCCAACATATACTGGACTTCCTTTTTCATAATTTCCCTTTTCTTTGGATTCACTCGGTATGGGTGTTGCTTTATCGGCCTGGCATCACCTACATCGACATCATGTTCCACCACAGTACATCTTCTCGGAGTATCCGAAAATAAGGTTCCACACTTATGTATTTCATGGATGATATCATCTCTCCTTTCACTGCTCAGATGATTCAGCTTAGCTCCTAGGTTCTCCAACACCATCGAGTTCTCCAAGTTCTTCTCCTCGCACCTGCTGAATTTCTCCTCCTCTCCATCATCCATTTCTTGTTCTGCATTCACCACGCCGCAACTCAACTCAGTCATCTCCTCGGGTACTTCCGTCTTCTCCTCCTCCCTTCCATGATATGGTTTGATCATGTTCACATGGCACAACTGGTTCTTCTTCTGCCTACCAGGAGTGTTGACTATGTAGTTCAGCTCTCCTACCTTCTTCTCAACTGTCCATGGACCACAATATCTTGCCTTCAAGGGATCCCCTTGGATAGGTAATAACACCAAAACTCTGTCACCTGGTTTGAATTCTCTCACTCTCGCCTTCTTGTCATACCACTTCTTCATCTCCTGTTGTGCATTCTTCAGATTCTCTGCAACAAGTTCCCTCGCCTTCATCAATCTACTCTTGAATTCTGATACATACGTTAACAAATGCGGGTCATCACTCTTGCCGAGCCACTTCTCTTTCATCATGCTCAAAGGACCTCTCACATCATGGCCGTACACTAGTTCGAATGGACTGAATCCAGTCGATTCCTGTACTGCATCTCTGACCGCAAATAAAGCTAGTGGGACTCCCTCATCCCAATCTATACCAAGATCCTCACAGTATACTCTCAGAATGTTCTTAAGAGTTTGGTGGAATCTCTCCAAGCTACCTTGTGATTGTGGATGGTAAGCACTTGCCAACTTCTGTTCAATATGCAAGCCCTTCAATATCTTCCTGAACATGCCGGAAGTGAAGTTACTTCCTCTGTCGGATTGTATCACCTCTGGGAGTCCTACCCAAGAGAAATATTTCACCAACTCTCTCACTATACTCTTGGCATGAATGCTCCTTAGTGGAATAGCTTCTGGGAATCTCGTGGCTACACACATTATTGTCAGTAGATAGGAATTTCCTCTCCTAGTTCTCGGTAAAGGTCCAACGCAGTCTATCACTATTTTGCTGAACGGCTTGCAAAATGCTGGTATGGGCTGCAATGGTGCTCGTGGGATCACTTGATTCGGTTTACCCACTCTCTGGCACACGTCACAAGTTCTACAGAACTCCGCAACATCTTTCTTCAGACTTGGCCAATAGAAATGAGTCAACAGTTTCCCTGCTGTTTTCCTCACTCCTAGATGTCCTGCCAAACTAGACTCGTGAGACAAGGCTATCAATGTATGCCTATTCTTCTTCGGTACCACTATCTGCATTTTCATTTCCCAATGTTCTGTTGCGGGTACACTCGCAGGTCTCCACTTCCTCATCAATACATGGTCGTGAAGATAGAATCCAGTAGAACTATCATCAGACACGCCATTTCTATTTGCTTCTCCAAAGCATTCCTTCAAAGTAGGATCATTGCGCTGGGCCTCGATAAGTTCCTTCCTGCCAACATTGAAATCAGGGGATATCTCTAATTTCATCTCCACGCTTTCATCTTTCACAGGCTTATGTTCCTTTTCCTCATCAAATATATCACCTAAACCCATATCCTCATCGTTAGTTTCCTTATTCCTCATCATGGCTCTGGTCACTACACAAGCTGGGTAAATTCTTTGGATACTTCCATCATCCGCACTCTCCTCACTTGCATTTACTTCACCTCCGCTCAGAGATTCCTTACTCCCTGCAACTGGCGTTCCTTCTCCATTTCCACAGTCACTTTGGACCTTCTTCCGAATTCCAATATCTAAGACATCTCCTTCACCTTGCACGTCGACATTCCCATCCTTCACATTCCCGAGGGGTTTAGCAATCATTATTGGCTCTGGGACCACCTTATCTCCGGCTAAGTCATTTCCCAAAAGCATATCCACACCATTTATAGGGAGTTCTTCACGGACTCCAACTTTCACCTTGCCACTAACATATCCTGTGTCTATTTCTACATAATGCAATGGGGTATTCGTTCCTGCAACCACACCTCTTATTCTAGCCTCTTCACCGGTATATGAACTTTCGGTCCAATCCAATGTCTCTCGGAGGACTAGACTCAGATTCGCCCCTGTATCCCTTAGGATTTTTATTTGCTTCTTTGATCCTCCAGGTAATGATATCGTTCCTTCTGTTATGAACGGTTGGAAACTATCCACAATTTTTTCCTTCCTCTTAGGTTCTACATCCAAGCTCACTTGTGGTTTCCTCCATGCCACAGTCAATCCAGCAGATTTGGACACTTTCCTACACTGATACTGCACATGACCACTCTCTCCACATCCGTAACATTTCACATGCGACCTTTCCTGCCTGTTCACATAACCGTTAAAATTCTGCTGCCTCATAGGGTTATACTGGGGTGGGTTCCTAGGTTTGCTTCTCTCTTGATACTGCGGAACATAATGGGGTTGTGATCTCTGGGGGTTGTAATGGTCCTGCCTATAATCAAAGTGGCCTACTCTTTGGTCATTCCTTCCATGAGCATGTCCCACATTCCTTATTCCAACTGGCTTGTGGCTCACTTGCCCTGTACGCATCTTCCGCATAACAGTCAATTCATCCGCTAACAGTGCTGCATCCGTTATATTCTTAATCCGACTCCTACAGATTTCATATCTGATATCAGGGTGCGCCATCTCTGTAAAGTGTTCCAACAACATCAACTGTTTCAGGTCCTCAAAGTCTTCTACTCTCTCCGATTTGCACCACCGTTCGAATCGCATGGTACTCTCCCTGGCCAACTCGCCATATGTCTGTCCATCTGTCTTCTTCATATTTCTGAGTTTCCTCCTATATACTTCAGGTGTCATCTCACTTGTCTTGAGCACAGCCTCCTTCACTCTGTGGTATCGGACTGAATAATGTAATGATAAACCTGCAAAGGCCTCCCTCGCTTTTCCCGTGAATTTCGCTTGAACCAACATCGCCCATCCGCTCTCTCTTTCTGATGGTGGCCAGTTTTTCGAACTGGATAAAGAAATCTTCTGCCTCTCCTTCTATAAATTCGGGTAACTGACTGACCCTATCATCTCCTCCGCCTCCTGCGTTTCTTCCTCCTTGTGCACCAAAGACTTCTATCTCTTTTAATCTTATTTTGTTTTCCATCTCCTTGAGTTTTAATTCCTTATCTGCTCGGATTTTCTCTATCTCAACTTGCGCTCGCCAGTCACATTTATCCGACTCTACATTGCCACTTAACTGCCCTTCTTCTTTCTCTGACTCATTCCCACTAATTCCGCCAAGAAATTCCTTCCTAACCAAGGCTGTCATGATTTGTTTCTGTAAATGACCCTTGGGAGCGTCTGACACCGTAATCTCATATACCTCCGCTAACTTGTGCAAGTCGTCTACCTTAAGCTGGTACAAATTATGCATATCGGGATTTTCCACAAATAGCTTTTATATGTATGGATAATGACAAATTTATTAAATACTAATAAAGAAAAGTTAAAAAAACAGCAACAATGACATGTTTAGAAGGTTATATTAATGATAACGTTAATGTGTAATGACACGTTTGAATTATATTAATAATGCAAAGTTTAGAAAATACTAATACTATCGATGATTTGTTTTGAATAAACCAACAATGTCATGTTTAGAAGACACTACTACTTTAACATGTACTAATACTCACAAGTTTAGAATATACCAATAATGACAAGTTTAGAAAAATGATAAACTTTGGAATATATTAGTTTAGCCAAGTTTAGAATATACTAAGAATGAATAATATACTAATAATAAGTATACGAGGTCCTAATAGTTTTAACATGTACTAATAATGAAAAGATTAGAAGGTATTTCTACTGATAACTTTACTGTGTACTAACAATGACAAGTTAAGAATATACTGATAATGACAATTTTATAAGGAACTATTAAAGTTTAGTAATAATGACAAGTTTAGAATATACTAGTAATGACAAGTTTAGAAAGTACTATTAATGATAACTTTAGAGTGTACTAATACTGTAAAGTTTATAATATACAAATAATAAAAAGTTAAGAATAAAAAATAATGACAAGTTTAGAAGAAACTAATATTGACATGTTTAAAATATAGCAATAATGATCATTTTAAAAGATCCTATTAAATGATATATTTAATGTATACTAATAATGACACGTAATAATAAGAAGTTTAGAAGGTGCTGTTAAGTTTAGAATATACTAATAATAACAAGTTGAGATGTTACTATAATTGTTAACTATAATATGTGCTACAATGTGTTACAAGTTTAGAAGGTACTGTTAAGTTTAGAATATACTAATAATAACAAGTTGAGATGTTACTATAATTGTTAACTATAATATGTGCTACAATGTGTTACAAGTTTAGAATATAGTGATAATGAGAAGTTTAGAAGGAAGTATTATTGACAATTTCATAATGCACGTTAATGTGTACTAATAAATACAAATTTGGAATCTAAAAATAATAACTTCAATGTGTTATCAAAATAAAAAGATTGGAATATACTGATAATGAGAAGTTTAGAATAATTTAGTAATGACAGTTTTAGAATGTACTTTTAATGATAACTTGAATAGTAACCTTAAAGTGAATTAATAATGACATATTTAGAGTATACTAATAATAAGTTTAGAATATACAAATAGACAGGATATATTGATGATAACTTTAATATATACCAACAATGAGATGCTTAGAATATACTAAAAATGAAAGTTTTAGAAGGAACTATTAATGATAACCTTAAAGTTTAGTAATGATAATGCTATCAACGATAACTTTTCAATATACTAATAATGACAAGTTTAGAATAAAAGGTAATGACAACTTTAGAAGAATCTAATATTGACATGTTTAAGATATAGCAATAATCATAAATTGAAAAGATCCTATTAATGATAACTTAAATATGAACTAATAACGGCACGTAATAATGAGAAGTTTAGAAGGTACTTTTAATGAAATACAAGTAATAAAACGTTATGAATAAAAGAAAATGCCAAGTTGAGAAGAATCTGATACTAACATGTATAGAAAATAGCAATAATAATAAGATTAAAAGATCCTATTAATGAAAAATTAAATATGTACACTTAATAATGAGAAGTTTAGAAAGTACTGTTAATGAAAACTTTCATGTGTACTAATAATGAAAGTTTACAATATACTAATTAAGATATGATAAATGATAAATCTAATGTGTTCTAAAAATGACAAGCTTAGAATATACTAATATATATGTTCTGAAGGCACTGTTAATGAGTGCTAATAATGAGAATTTTAGTGATACGTTTAGAAGGTACTAAAAACAATAATTTGTATTATTAATGAAAAGTTTATCATATGATGATAATAGCAACTTTTTAATAATGAAAGTTTCCTGTCTACTAATTATGATAAGTTTAGAATATACAAATAGTAACAAGTTTAGAAGGAACTATTACTGATAGCTATAAGGTATTCTAAAAATGACAAGTTATAATATTCTTATAATGGCATGTTTAGAATATACTAACATTGAAAAGTTTAGAAGGTACTATTAATGAAAACTTTAATGTGTAATAATAATGAAAAGTTTAGAATATACTAACAATGGCAAGTACTACTAATATTAAAAATGAGAAGTTTAGAATACAGTATTGATGATAACTTTAGTGTCTACATGTTTAGAATATACTAATAATGACAAGCTTACAATGTACCATTAATAATGACAAATTTAGAATATGCTAGTAATGACAATTTTGTGATATTACGGTTAGATTTACGGTTAGAATACACTAAAAATAGCATTTTTGTAATATACAAGAAAATATAAGTTCAGAAGGTACCTTAATGACAACTTTTAGAAGGTACCATTAATGATAAATTTAATGTGTACTAGTATAAACAAAGTACTATTTACTAATAAGGGTAAGTTTAGAAGGTACTATAATTAATAACGTTAACTTGTACTAATAAAGACAAGCTTAGAATATACTAATAATGCCAAGTTTAGAAGGTACTATTAAGGATAACTTTAATGTCTACTAATAGTGGCAAGTTTAGTATATACTATTAATGTGAAGTTTAGAGTATACTAATAATAACAAGTTTGGAGAGCACCTTCTAAACTTATTATTATTAGTATATTCTAAATTCATTATTAGCACATAATTATATTATAGTAACATCTCAACTTGTTATTATTAGTATATTCTAAACTTAACAGTACCTTCTAAACTTCTTATTATTACGTGTCATTATTAGTATACATTAAATATATCATTTAATAGGATCTTTTAAAATTATCATTATTGCTATATCTTAAACATGTCAATATTAGTTTCTTCTAAACTTGTCATTCTTTTTTATTCTTAACTTTTTATTATTTGTATATTATAAACTTTACAGTATTAGTACACTCTAAAGTTATCATTAATAGTACTTTCTAAACTTGTCATTACTAGTATATTCTAAACTTGTCATTATTACTAAACTTTAATAGTTCCTTATAAAATGGTCATATATAGTATAGTCTAACCATCTCATTATTGGTACACAAAGTTATCATTAATAGTACCTACCCGTCCTTTATTTGTATATCCTAAACTTAGTATTAGTATACTCTAAATATGTCATTATTAGTTCACTTTAAAGTTACTATTAATAGTACCTTTAACCTGTCATTACTAGTACACTATTAGCTTATTCTAAACCTATTGGTATATTCTAAACTTTTAACTTTTCATTTTCAGAACACATTAAAGTTATTATTGATAGCCTATACATTTGTATTTGTATTTGTTTTGTATTTATATATATGTATATATATATATTTTTGTATTTTGTAGTTTTTTATTTGTTTGTATTTATTAGTATAACATTAACGTTATCATTGGTAATATTTTCCAAACTTTACATTATTAGTGCATTGTAAACTTGTCAATGATAGTACCTTCTAAATTTCTCATGATTACTATATTCTAAACTTGTCACTATTAGTACACATTAAAGATCTCAATAGTACCTTCTAAACTTATCATTACAATATTCTAAACTTTTTATTATTAGTACACATTAAATTCATTAGAGTGCATTCTAAACTTGTCTTTATTAGTATATTACAAACTTACTTATTATCAGTACAAATTAAAGTTTTCTTGAACAGTACTCTTTAAACTTGTCATTATTGGTACATTCTAATCTTTCCATTATTAGTACACATACCTGTACCTTCTAAAACTCTGATTAATAATACTTTCTAAACTTGTCAAAGTTAAATGCATTATTAACATATCTTTAAAACAAGTCATTATTAGTATATTACAAACTTGCCATTATTAGTATCTTTTATTATTTTCATTATTAGTACACATTAAAGTCATTGTTGGTATATTCTAGTTTTTCCATTATTAGTACACATAAAAGTTATCATTAACTGTGCCTTGCATTATAAGTATATTGTAAACTTGTCACATTAAAGCTATTATTAATAATACCTTCTAAACTTGTACATGTTTCTTAGTATATTCTAAACTTGTTACTATTAGTGCATATTAAAGCTATCATTAAAAGTATATTCTATACATGTCATTACTAGTATTTTGTAAACTTTTCACTATTAGTACTCATTTAAGTAATTATTAGTACATATTAAAGACATGTAAACTTGTCATATTCTAAACTTTTCATTATCATTTCACATAGATTTATCACTAATAGTGCTTTGGAAAATTGTCATTATTAGTATATTCTAAACTTCACATTAATAGTATATACTAAACTTACCACTATTAGTAGACATTAAAGTTATCCTTAATAGTACCTTCTAAACTTGGCATTATTAGTATATTCTAAGCTTGTATTTATTAGTACAAGTTAACGTTATTAATTATAGTACCTTCTAAACTTACCCTTATTAGTAAATAGTACTTTGTTTATATTGGTACACATTAAAGTTATCATTAATAGTACTTGCTAAAAGTTGTCATTAAGGTACCTTCTGAACTTATCTTTTGTATATTACAATAATGCTATTTTTAGTGTATTCTAAAATTGTCATTATTACCACATTAGCACATATAAAATCTAACCGTAATATCACAAAATTTTCATTACTAGCATATTCTAAATCTGTCATTATTAGTGCACATTAAAGTTATCATGCAATAGTACCTTCTAAACTTGTCATTACTAGCATATCCTAAACATGTTAAAATTATCATTAATAATACCTTCTAAACTTGTCATAATTAGAATATTATTAGTAATAACATGTTTAGAAGGTTACATTAAGGATAACCTTAATGTGTAGTAATAATGACACGTTTAAAATATACTATTAATGCAAGGTTTAGAAAATACTAACAATAGCATAGTAGAAGTTGCTATTAATGATAACTATAATACGTACTAATAAATAGTTTTGAATATACTAACAATAACATGTTTAGAAGACACTACTAATGATAACTTCAATATTATTACGTGCCATACTCAAAAGTATAGAATATGCTAATAATGACAAGTTTAGAATTATGATAAACTCGGAATATATTATTATCACCAATTTAAGAATATACTAATAATAATAAGGATACAAGGTCCTAGTAATGGTAACTTAATTTCATGTATACTAATAAAGTTTAGAATACCGAAGAAGATATGTTTAGTATTTACTAATAATGATGTTTCGAATTTACGAACAATGACCACTTAAAAAGTATTTTTAGTGATAGCTAATGTGCACTAATAATGAGGGTTTAGAACATAAAACTGACAAGCTTTAATGGGTACTAGTTAAATATTGACAAGATTGACAAGTTTAGAAGATACTGTTAAAGATAAATTTAATGTGTAGAAATAGTGACAATCGTGGATTATACTAATAAGGATAAGTTTAGAAGGTTCTATTAATGATAACTTTATTTTGCACTAATAATGACAAGTTTAGCATATAAGTTTAGGTTTAATGATAAAACAAGTTTAAGATGTATCAATAATCACAAGTTTAGAATATAATAATGATGATTTTAGAATATACTAATAATGATAATTTTAGAATATACTAATAATAATAAGTTTAGAATATACTAATAATGAAAGTTGAATATCCGAACAATGACAAAATTATAATGACAATTTTAAAGGCACTATTGATTGTAACTTTAATGTGTACTAATAATCACAGGTTTACAATATTTTAATAATGACATGCACAGAAGGCTACATTGATGATAATGTTATTGTGTAGTAATAATGACACATTTGAAATATATTAACAACGTGGTTTAGAAAATACATTATAAGCATGTTCTAAATACATTAGAAAATATATTAGAAAATACATTATAAGCATGTTCTAAATTTGTCATCAGTAGTATATTCTACACTTGTCATTATTGGTACAAATTAAAGCTTGTCAATACTTTCTAATGATGTCATTGTTCGAAACATATCAGTATTATTATATACTAAACATATCTCCTTGGGTATTCCAAATTTTTCATTATTCGTACACATTAGAGTTATCATTATTAGGACCTTGTATACATATCATTAAAAGTATGTTCTAAGCTTGGCAATACTAATATATTCCAAAGTTTATCATTATTCTAAACTTGTCATTATAGGTATATACTAGACTTGTGAGTATCAATACATATTAAAGTTACCATTAGTAGTTTCTTCTAAACATGATATTAATAGGCTATTCAAAACTAATCATTATTAGTACGTATTATATTGATCATTAATAGCAACTTCTGATTTTGCTATTACTAATATATTCCAAAGTTTATCATTATTCTAAACTTGTCATTATTGGTATATTCTAAACTTGTGAGTATTAATACATGTTAAAGTTACCATTAGTAGTGTCTTCTAAACATGATATTAGGTTATTCAAAACTAATCATTAGTACGTATTATATTTATTATTAATAGCAACTTCTGATTTTGCTATTACAAGAATTGTCTAAACTTTGCATTATTAGTATGATTCAAACGTGTCATTATTACTACACATTAACGTTATCATTAATATAACCTCCAAAACTTATCATTAACAGTGCCTTTAAACTTTTCAATATTAGTATTTTTCAAACATTAATTATTAGAAGACATCAAAGTTTTCATTTATAGTACATTCTAAATTTGCCATTAGTACGTTCTGGTCATTATTATTACAAATTAAAGTTATGATATATATTACCTTCTAAAGTTGTCATTAATAGTAATTTCTAAAATTAATCAATATGTTCGAAACATGTATTTATTAATACACATTAAAGTTATCATTAATAGTACCTTGTAAACTTGTCATTATTTCTACACATCAAAGTTATCTTGAGGATAAACCTGTCAATCTTAGTAGATTCTGAACTTTTAATTGTATATACATTCTAAACCTGTGGTTATTAGCAGATATCTCAAGTTTATCATTTCTCAAGTTTATCATTATTCTAAACTTGTCAATATTGGTATATTCTAAACTTGTGAGTATTAATACATGTTAAAGTTACCATTAGTAATGTCACGGCACCACCTCTAACCTTAAAGCAATTAGTTAGTAAATAAAGGATCTAGGAGGACAACAACAGATCTTGCCTCATCCCTTAAAGGTGGAGTGACAATAAACGGATATCTATTTCACTTCCTCCAAAACACTTCCTTCTGTAAATATATCTTATCCCCTTTCAGTCAGGAAAAATCATCATCCCACATTAATTATCATCATAAATGGAGGATACAAAAAGATAGTAGGTAATTATATCTATACCTATATTGAATAAGCCTAATAGTACAGAACTAAATGTGTACATTTATCATTGCATCTCAATTCAAGTCCATTCTTATCATATGAGGCAATTATTCAATGTTTTCACTGCTACTCAGTTGAGCTACTGCCTCTCAACATAATCATTGTATTACAGTAACATTCCATGTAATTAAAAGCACCAATTCCTATCATCATCATGGGTTCCACAAACATGCACAAATTATACAATCTCTATCTAACCACCTCAAACAAGTTCTGCTCCTATAAACACATGAAAATTGGATCCTTGCTAATCACTTCAATCTGTATTATGTATACATCCTTACCAGATATGCAGTCATAACCTCCCCCAGCAAAAGGACTAAGCGTCCATTTCCAATTTCACGCAGCAGAGAAAGAGGAGGAACAAAGCACCCTTTGTTTGGATTTGAATTCACAACTTGTTCGAACAATCTTGGCACCCTCCCTAACGACACGTTCAATATCGTACAATACACACCGTACATGGGTCAATACACCAAAACGCAACTACAATACGTATTTCTATAAATTCTTACATAACTAGAGCACCGTGGATCTCTAAAGTATAAACATATCTCTAGATACATTTTATCTAAAACACTTTAATATCAGACCGTGAATTCGCGTCCGTATGTAAACATTAGCTACACTAGCTAGGCACTACAAGCATTTAGAAAAATAGATAATGTAATTAGCACCAGGGGGTGACTATGGTAACAACATGAAAGTTTTCATTAACAGTACTTTCTAAACTTCTCATTATTACGTGTCATTATTTGCACATATTTAAGTTATCATTAATAGGATCCTTTAAACTTATCATTATTGCTATATTTTAAACATGTGAGTATTACATTCTTCTAAACTTGTCATTATCTTTTATTCTAAACGTTTTATTACTGTATTACTTGTCAATTCTTAGCATATTCTAAATATCATTGTAAAGTATATTCTAAACCTGTGATTATTAGTATATATTAAAATTTTGTCATTATTAGGACTCATTAACTATAGTTTAATAGCACCTTTGTCATTGTCATTTGTCAATGTTAGTACATTATAAACTTGTCATTATTACTACACATTAAACTTATCCAAACTTGTTAGTATTAGTGTATTCTAAACTTTTCTTTATTAGTATATTATAAACCTGTTATTATTGCTACATATTAAAGTTATTATTAGTAGTATTTTGTAAAAAATTTTTTACTTGTATATTCTAGTATTAATAGTACACATTAAGAGTTTTTTTCTAAACTTTTCGTTATAAGTACGCATTAACGTTGTTATCAATATTATCTTCTTAACTTGACATCATTAGTATATTGTAAACTTGTTTTATCAAAAATACCTTTTAACAATTTATTAGTACATGTTAAAACTATCATTAAAGGAATTTTCCAAATATTTATTTGAACACATTAGAAAACATTAAAATTACCATTCTAAACGTCATTAATAGTGCACATTAAAGTTATCATTAATAATATCTTTAATCTGATCATTATTAGTATATTCTATAATTATCCTTATTAGTACACATTAAAGTTATCATTAATATCACTTTCTAACCATTAGAATATTCTAAACACATCTTAATTGACATGTTCTAAACTTTTTATTTATAGTGTTTATTAAACATATTCTAAACATGGCAATATTAGTGTATTCTAAAGTTGCCATTATTCTAAACTTGTCATTGTTATTATATTCTAAACTTGCTAGTATTAATACACATGATTGGTACCACTTTCCAAAGTTGTCATTATTCGTATATTCTAACTGTTATTATTAGTACATATTACAGTTATCATTGATATTACCTTCTAATATTTGTAATTTTCAGTACAGTCCATTATTGCCATAATTGGTGCATATTAAAGTTATCATTAATAGTGCCTTCTAAGCTTGTCCTTATTCTAAACATGTGATTATGAGTTATCATTAATAGTGCTTTCTAAACGTAATTATATTTCATATACTAAGCTTTTCACTATTAATACACTTTAAAGTTATCATTAATAGAATATTCTAAAATTTCATTATTAGTATATTATAAACTTGTCATTAATAGAACAATTACAGTTATCATTAATAGTAACTTTATTCTGATCATTATTATTATTTTATAAAATTATCATAAATAGTAAAAGTTATCTTTAACAGTATCTTATAAACATGCCGTTATTCTTAACGTATCATCAATACAGTACATTAAACTTTCTAAACTTGTCATTGTTAGTATATTATAAACTTCCCCATAATAGTATATTCTCAACTTTCATAATATTTGTTATTATCAGTGGTCCTTATTAGTTAGTCTAAACATGTGATTATGAGTACATATTAGAGTTATCATTAATAGTACTTTCTAAACATATAATTATCTTTCATATTCTAAGCTTGTCACTATTGGTACACATTAAAGTTATCATTAATATAATATTCTTTAAATTTCATTATTAGTATATTTCAAACTTGACATTAATAGTACAATTAAAGTTATCATTAACAGTGTCCTTAATCTGATAATTATTAGTATGTTCTATAATTATCATTATTAGTATTAGTTATCATCAACAGTATCTTGTAAACTTATTATTAGTATGTTGCATATACATTAAACTTACCATTAACAGTACTTTCTAAGCTTGTCATTATTAGTATATTACAAACTTACCCATAATAGTATATTCTCAACTTTCATAATTAGTACACATTATAAGTAGCTTCCAAACTTGTATAAACTTGTATATTCTATAGTTGTCACTCTTACTACATATTTAAGTTATTATTAAAAGAATCTTCTGATCTTGTCGTTATTGGTATATCCTAAACTTGTCATTAATAGCACTCGTTAATACCATTAATCTTAACTTGTCATTATTATGTACACACATTAAAGTTTTATAGTTTGTACCTTAAAAGTGTCATTAAACGTATATTTTAAACTTATTCAATACTAGAACATATTACAAAAAAGTATATTATCATTGAATAATTCCTTTTCAACTTGTCAATTATTAGTATAATTCCTAAACCTGTTATTGTTAGTCACTATTTCCCAAAAACTCTAAACTTTTTCATTATATAGTCTACACATTAAAGTTTCAATTAATTGTAACCTTTTGAATATGACATTAATGACCACTATTAAACTTGTCATAATGTCATTATTCTAAACTTTCTTTCATCGAACATGTTAAAGGGATAATTGCTAAGAGAATCTTAGTCAATATCAATATACATTAAAATTATTAATTTACTATTATACTTCTAAAAAAAAAAAAAAAAAAAAAAAAAAATCTAATCTTGACAACCACAATAAAGTCATTAAAAGATACCGATTATTACCCACATTCTAAGATTTGTCATTATTTGTGTAAATAAAATTTATCATTCAATCGCACACATTCTATACTATTAGTATATTCTAAATTTGTTTATTATTAGTAAAAACTTTGAGGTTATCACAAATATTACCCTTCAAACTAAACCATTATTTAGTATATTCTAATAATTCTTAGTATATTCTAAACTCCGTCAATATTTATAGTATCTAGAATATTCTAATTTTTTTCATTATTTGTACACATCAAAGATATCATTAATAGTACCTTTTAAACCTGTCCACCATTTAGAGGTGTTCTATACTTTCCATTATTAGTACACATTAACAGTTATCATTAATAGTACTTTCTAGAATTCTCATTATACGTATATCACATGTCCAATATTGGTATACTTCTAAATATGCCTTCATCTGATGTAATCTAAACTTGTCATTAATAATATGTTCAAAACTTGTTATAATATATCATATGAAATTTATCATTAATAGGACGTTATCATTAGTATATACTAAGCCGGGCAATATGCTTAAGTTGTCATTATCATAATTTAAACTAGTATATTCCCTAAACATGTCATTAATAGTATATTCAAAACTCGTAATTATTAGTTAACTTATCATTAATAGTATATCCCTAATCTTTATTATTGGTAATATTCCAAATTTGCCATTTATTAGTACACATTAAAATTTATCATTAAAAGTACCTATTCTGGTTTTATTAAAACGTTTTAACTTATCATTAGTAAAAACTAAAGGTAATTAATAGGACAATACTAAACTTAACATTAACAGTACATTTTAAATAAAATAGTATAGTAAATAGGATCTTCTTAAACCTATTATTATTAGAATGTTCTAAACTTCTCGCATTATAAGTACACATCAACCTTTTTAAAACTTATCATTAGAATGTTTTATATTTTTTCATTATTAGTACCACATTAAAGTTATCATTAATAGTACTATCTAAACCTTCAGTATATTCTAAACCTGTTATATTCTAAACATGTCAAACCCATTAGTATGTTTCTAAAATTCATCATTAACTAGGACGTTCTAAACTTATCTTTATTAGTATATTCCTAACATGGCAATTATTATGTTAAAGTTGTCTTTATTATTATCGTTTAAACTAGAATAAATCTAAATATTCCTAAACTAATACATACTAATCAATAAACATTAATAGTACCTTCAAAATTAATAATTAACAGTACCCTTTAAAATATGTAATTATTAGGATATTTTAAACTCGTATAATTAGTAGTATTCATCCTAAAACTTGGTCATTAATGCAGAATATTCTACAACTATTCATTATTAGAATGTTTCTATACCTTTCATTATTAGTACACATTAAAGTTATCATTAAATGTAACTTTCCAAATTTTTCACATTATACGTATATTCTAAACATGTCTACATTGGAATAATCTAAACTTTGTCATTATTAGTATGGCTCTAAACTTGGGCCATTAATAGCTCATATTAAATCTATCATTATTAGTAGATTCTAAACTTGGTAATATTAGTATATGTGAAAGTTTTCATTAAACCTTGTCATTATTATTATAGTTTAAACTATGTATATTCTAAAGGATGTCGTATATTTATATATTCCAAACTCGTCATTATTAAAAACATTATCACTAATAATATCTTCTAATCTTCTCATTATTACGATATTCAAAGTTTGACATTATTAGTACACCTTAAATCTATCATTAATAGTACCCACTAATCCTGTTTTTTTAATTAGTATTTTCTAAACCTGGCTTTATTAGTGTGTTCTAAACTTATTATTAGTGAAAATTAAAGTTATTGATAGTACCTTATACACTAATCATGAAACAGTATCCTTTTAATTATGTAATTATTAGTATATTCTAAACTTATTACACATTAAAGTTATCATTTATTAGTATTTTCTAAATCTGGCATTATTAGAGTTGTTCTGAAACTTATTATTAGTGAAAATTAAAGTTATTAATAGTACCGTCTACACTACTCATTAACAGTTATACTTGATAACTTGTAATTACTTAGTATATTCTAAACATAATACAAATTAAAGTTAATTATCGTTAAAAACCTTATCACTATTAAACTTTAATGTGTACAAAAAAAAACAAGTTTAGAATATATTTTCCAAACTTGTTTTTATTAGTACACCTTAAAAATCTAGTTTATTCCATTAATAATTACACATAAAAGTTATCAATTACCTGTGCCTTGCATAATCCGTTATATTGTAAACTTGTCTATTAAAGCTATCAATCCTTTCTTAAATTGACATCATTTTGAGCATATTACAAATATGCCTATTTTCTAAATTTATCATTATTAGTGCACATTAAAGTTATCATGCAATAGTACCTTCTAAACTTGTTATTATTAGTGTAATATCCAAACTTGTTATTACTAGTACACCTTAAAACTATCATTAATAATCACCTTCTAAACTTGTCCATAATTAGAATATCATAAATTTGTCCCTATTAATATACATTATGCTGACATTCAATGGTTGTCATTGTTTAGTATATTCTAAACTTTTCATTATTACCACAGATCAATTTATTCAATATTAGTACATAACAAAGATATTTAATAAATAGAACCTTCTAAAATTGTCATTATTAAAACATATTAAAGTTATTATCAAATATCATTTGTATGTATATATCATTAATAGTACTATCGACAATATTCATTATAAATATATTCTACAAACTTTTGGGGGGATATTAAAGTTATCATCAATAGTTCCGACTACGTTATTCTTAGTATTCTAAACTTTGTTGCTATCAGTGCATAATTAAAGTTATTTCAAAGTATATTCTAAACATGTCATTACTAGTATTTTGTAAATTTTTCACTAATGTAGGTAAACGCATTAAAATAAATTTGTTAGTACACATTATAAGATTTTGATAAAAGTACCTGCTAAACCGCTATACTTTTTTTTATATAAACTTTTTCCATATAAATTAAATTTTTCATTAGTTTTGAATATACTAACAATGACAATGTTTTAACGACACTACTAAAGATAACTTGTTTTAATATGTACTAATACTACAAGTTTAGAATATAGTAATAATGACCAAGTTTAGGATAATGATAAACTCGGAATATATTAGTAATCCAAGTGTAGGAGAGTACTAATAACATTTAGAAGAATCTAATATTGACATGTTTAAAATATAGCTATAATGAATGAAATTGAAAAGATCCTATTCAATGGCACGTAATAATGAGAAGTTGTGAGAAGGTACTGTTAAAGAAATACAAGTAAAAAAACGGTTTAGAATAAAAGATAATGACAAGTTTAGAAAAATGTACTACTCTCACGTTTAAATTATAGCAATAATGATAAGTTTAAAGGATCCTATAAATGATAACTTAAATATGTGTACAAATAATTGGGACACGTAATAATGAGAAATTTAGAAAGTACTGTTAATGAAAACTTTTAGGTTGTACTAATAATGAAAGTTTTACAGTTTACAAGGTTTTACGAATATACAAATAATCAACAAGTTGAGAAGTTACTATAACTGTTAACATATGATATAATAATAAAGACAAGTTTTAAGAAGGTACTATTAGTGATAAATACTAATGTGTTCTAAAACATGACCCGCTGTACGAAAAACTCTCGGTCATAATCTATTGGAATAACTATATAGGTACACGAGGCACTGTTCATGAGTGCTAATAATGAGCAACTTAGCATATACCAATCTGATAAGTTTAGAATTACTAATCAAAAAACAAACTATACATTTGTTATTATTAAATGAAACGTTAGCTCCAATCACGAACCACTTGCACCTTTTTAAAAATGAACAGATTTCCTGTCTACTTATTAAGATAAGTTTAGAATATACAAATAGTAACATGTTTAGAAGGAACCATTACTGATAGCTATAAGGTAATCTAAATATGACAAGTTATAAATATACTAATAATGGCATGTTTAGAATATACCTACATTGAGAACGTTAAGACGGTCCTATAACAGAACACTAATCATGTGTAATCACACAAGCCCCGTTCGACTCTACCTCACAAATGGCAAGTTCAGAATGCAGTAATGATGATAACGTTAGTGTCTACAAGT